>NC_061514.1:104330849-104520162 GCF_022539505.1 Lolium rigidum
GCGGTATCACCGTTTGAGAGGCGGCGGGGATCGAAAGAAAAAGGTAAGTGACCAAATATGAGGTGCCAAAAATAATTCAAGAAAAGAAAGTTTTATAGTGCATAGAGGATGACATGCGGGTCCCGAGTTAGCGACAGCGGTATCACCGTTTGAGAGGCGGCAGGGGATCGAAAGAAAAAGGTAAGTGACCAAATATGAGGTGCCAAAAATAATTCAAGAAAAGAAAGTTTTATAGTACATAGAGGATGACATGCGGGTCCCGAGTTAGCAACAGCGGTATCACCGTTTGAGAGGCGGCAGGGGATCGAAAGAAAAAGGCAAGTGACCAAATTTGAGGTGCCAAAAACTCCAAGAAAAGAAAGTTTTATAGTACATAGAGGATGACATGCGGGTCCCATTTAGCAGCAGCGGTATCACCGTTTGAGAGGCGGCGGGATCGAAAGAAAAGGCAAGTGACCAAATTTGAGGTGCCAAAAAAACTCCAAGAAAAGAAAGTTTTATAGTACATAGAGGATGACATGCGGGTCCCATTTAGCAGCAGCGGTATCACCGTTTGAGAGGCGGCAGGGGATCGAAAGAAAAAGGTAAGTGACCAAATATGAGGTGCCAAAAATAATTCAAGAAAAGAAAGTTTTATAGTGCATAGAGGATGACATGCGGGTCCCGAGTTAAGCAGCGGTATCACCGTTTGAGAGGCGGCAGGGGATCGAAAGAAAAAGGCAAGTGACCAAATTTGAGGTGCCAAAAAAACTCCAAGAAAAGAAAGTTGATTGCACATAGAGGATGACATGCGGGTCCCATTTAGCAAGCAGCGGTCTCAATGTTTCCAAGGCGGCAAGGGATCAAAAGAAAAAGGAAGTAGCCGAAATCGTGGGGTCAAAAAATCCAAGAATAGAAAGAATTTTGGTTCATAGAGGATGACATGCGGGACCCATGATCCCGCATCGTAAACGGCTCGATCGGTGAACGTTGAACGAGATGGCGCGATCGAGAAAAAAACAATGCCGAGAGGCTGCCATCTGGGCCCTACATCCCTCGGCGGTGCGGATTTGCGTTGACTCGGCCGGCGAACCCGAGAATTCGCGATGCACCACGTCCCGGGCCACCATACGCGACGTTTTGGCCGCTTTCGTCGGGCTAGGTGGCCTCAAAAACGAGAAAAAAAAGTTTTGACATGCACCACGGAGGGACCAAAATCGTCGGCCATGGTACACCAGCAACCACGGCGCGACTTCAACTTCGTCGGCCATGGCAACTTTTCTTGTAGTGGAGGGGCGTTCCGCACCACCAGCGACCACCACTCCGCGAAGTCACCCTCATCCGTGGGTGGGCATGAGGTGGATCGGATCCACGACAGGACCTCAAACCACACCGTCCTAGAGAAGGAACAACCTGTAAGGAGGTGCCTCATGGTTTCAGCAGACTGATCACATAACGGGCATCTCGGCGCATGTGGAAGCCCCCGCCGTGCCAGTCTCTCACCCGTCCAACACGTGTCGAGGCAGGCAACCAGATAAAGAACTTCACCCTAGGTGGCGCCCAGGATTTCCAGTTGAGCTTCCAAGACCCTGAGATGATTACCCCCTGGAAAAGGGTGTCATAACAGGTGATACGTCCATTTTGCATCACTATTTTATATCATTATTTACTGTTATTCATTGATATATTTCATATTTAGAGATGATACTTATGTTATTTCACCTATTTTGCATGTTTCATGATTATTGGAGAATCACTCACCAGAGTCGAGATTCTCGCTGGAAAAAGCACCGTCAGAATGCAATATTTCTGAAGATCAACAACTGACGGAAATTACACCGAAGGTCTTATTTCTCCAGAAGACGGAGCCAGCCAAAAGGGGGGGCCGAGGAGGGCCGCCATGGGCCCCCCATAGGCGGGAGCGGGCTCCACCCTGGCCGCGCCGCCTTGTGGGGAGGGGGCCCACAGCCCCCCTCGGCCGCCTCTCTTCCGCGTACTTCATCTACCCGAAAACCTAAGGTGCGGGGAATAATCGCGAGGGGACACAGCCGCCTCTGCGGGACGGAAAACACCAGAGAGAAAAGAGCTCTCCGGCAGGCTGAAATCCGCCGGGGAAATTCCCTCCCGGAGGGGGAAATCGATGCCATCGTCACCGTCATCGAGCTGGACTTCATTGGGATCATCATCACCATCATCTCCGCCACCGTCACCGTCATCTCCACCGCTGCACCTCGTCACCGCTGTAACATCTAGGGTTGAATCTTGATTGTTTCATAGGGGAAACTCTCCCGGTATTGATTACTCCTTGTTATTGATGCTATTGAGTGAAACCATTGAACCAAGGTTTATGTTCAGATTGTTATTCATCATCATATCACCTCTGATCATGTTTCATATGATGTCTCGTGAGTAGTTCGTTTAGTTCTTGAGGACATGGGTGAAGTCTAAATGTTAGTAGTGAACTATGTTGAGTAATATTTAATGGTTTGATATTTAAGTTGTGGTGTTATTCTTCTAGTGGTGTCATGTGAACGTCGACTACATGATACTTCACCTTTATGGGCCTAGGGAATGCATCTTGTATTCGTTTGCTAATTGTGGGGTTGCCGGAGTGACAGCAACCTGAACCCCCGTTGGTATATCGATGCGGGAGGGATAGCGAGGATCTCAGAGTTTAAGACTGTGGTTAGATTTATCTTAATTACTTTCTTGTATTTGCGGATGCTTGCAAGGGGTATAATCACAAGTATGTATTAGTCTTAGGAAGGGCGATGCATTACCATAGGTTTACCCACACAACACTTATCAAAACAATAAAGATTAATCAGCTATATGAAGCGAAAGCACTAGACTAAAATCCCGTGTGTCCTCAAGAACGTTTGGTCATCATAAGTAAACAAACCGGCTTGTCCTTTGTGCTAAAAAGGATTGGGCCGCTCGCTGCAACTATTCCAAATGAACAATTGGCTGTAATAAAGGTGAGCTCGCGAGATAGTCCTTGGTATGCTGATTATGCTAACTTTATTATTTCCAAGTACTTGCCTCCGACCTTTTCAGCTCAGCAAAGGAGGAAATTCTTTTATGACTTGAGGCATTATTTTTGGGATGACCCACACTTATATAAAGAAGGAGTGGATGGTATTATGCGAAGATGTGTTCCCGAATATGAACAACAAGAGATATTGAGTAAGTGTCATGGTAGTGTTTATGGAGGACATCACGCCGGAGATAGAACCGCGCAAAAGGTTCTACAATCAGGTTTCTATTGGCCAACTCTCTTTAAAGATGCAAGAAAGTTTATTTTATCTTGTGATGAATGTCAAAGGGTTGGTAATATCTCTAGACGCAATGAAATGCCTATGAATTATACTCTTGTTATTGAACCATTTGATTGTTGGGGATTTGACTTCATGGGTCCTTTCCCTTCTTCAGAAGGTAACACTCATATACTTGTTGTTGTTGATTATGTTACTAAATGGGTGGAAGCCATACCCACAAAAAGTGCTGATGGTGAGACCTCTTTAAGAATGCTTTTAGATGTTATTTTTCCTAGATTTGGAGTACCTAGATATCTTATGACTCGATGGAGGTTCTCATTTTATTCATGGTGGTTTTAGAAAAACTCTTGCTAAGTATGGTATTAATCATAGGATTGCTTCCGCTTATCATCCTCAAACTAGTGGGCAAGTAGAATTATCAAATAGAGAAATTAAATCTATCTTGGAAAAGACCGTTAATAAAACTAGAAAAAATTGGGCTAGTAAATTAAAGGAAGCACTATGGGCTTATAGAACTGCTTATAAGAATCCTATGGGGATGTCACCTTATAAAGTGGTTTATGGGAAAGCTTGTCATTTACCTTTAGAACTAGAGCACAAAGCTTATTGGGCTGTGAGAGAACTAAATAAAGATCCTAAACTTGCCGGTAAGAAAGATTGCTACAATTGAGTGGAGAAGTGAAGCTTATGAAAATGCTAAACTTTTTAAGGAGAAAGTTAAGAAATGGCACGATAGAAGAATTATCAAAAGAGAATTTAATGTTGGGGATAAAGTCCTATTGTATCGGTCTCGTCTCAGATTTTTTGCAGGGAAATTGCTCTCAAAATGGGAAGGACCATATGTCATTGTGGAGGTGTATTGTTCAGGGGCAATTAAGATTGGTTCTCTGAAAGGTGATGCCACACAAGTAGTGAATGGACAAAGGCTCAAGCACTATATTTCTGGAGATTCTTATAATGAAGATGTTGATGTTATTCGAGTGGTGACTCCAGAAGCTTTCATCAAAGGTCAAATTGACATTTCTGCAGAGTTCGACTTTGAATAGGTAACAGTTCTGGTAATAAAAAGTCCGCGTTTAACTTTCCGAGCAATGTTTTTGCTATTTTCGGAAAATATGAAAAATTACGAGATCGAAACGGAGAGGAGGAGACGCACGAGGGCGTGCCCCCATAGGCCGGCGCGGGCCCCAGCCTGGCCGCGCCGCCCTATGAGGACGGCCCCTCGGAGTCCCACTCCAACTCTTGTTCGACTTGGTACTTTCCTTCTGTCGTGAAATTTCTGCTATATAATCTCCCGGACCCCTTGAGGTCCGTATATCGTTTTCTCGACGTGTTTTGTTTCGAGCTGTTTTCTGCCAAGATCTGTTCTTGATCTAGAAGCACCATGGTCGCCAACAACAAGGACAAGGAGCCTTTTGAGGAAGATATTCAAGACCCCGAGTTCAAAGAAGAATTTGAGAGCGAAGATGGAGAAGAAGTGGAGGAAGACTCGCGTGTCACCGTCGCAAGCATTGGAGTGGTGGAAGATCCTTCTAACCCCAAGAAGAGCGCACGAATTCGCACCGGGGGAAAAGTTCCACATCACTTCCTAGCTCCAAGGACATCTCCTCCAGGCATCTACAACCCCTTCCGCACTCTAATTCATAATAGTCAAATTGAAAGGATTCCCAAGGCAGTATTGCCTAGCAGTTGGGATATGGATCGTTCTAACACTGCAGGAAGGATGAAACCTGAAGCTGAAGAGTGGGGAAACAACTCTAGGAGTTGGGACTCGCCGTCGAACATACTTCTTAGCCGCGTCGAGCACAATTCGGAGATGATCCGCAACCTCATATACGAGATTGATGAGTTAAAGGAGCTTGTTAAGAAGCTTATCAAGAATTCATCACCACCACCGCCGAAGGAGTAATTCATCATTGGTATTGGCACCCCCTCGGTTTGTTCCAAGCTTGGGGGAGTGCCGCGGTATCACATCATCACTATCTTTTATCTTTTTACTATCAAGTAGTGTCATATCATGAGTAGGGAAGTTATCATATAAGATGGTTGCAGTGTGGAAGTATCTCTCTTTAGTTGGTTATCTATGTATCCCTTGGTGTGAGTTATCGTTATGGAATATTAATGAGAAGTTTTATCATTTACATATTGCACACCTTATTTTAGTTTGCAATCTCTATTATATGATTGATCTTGTTGTTAGTATTGGTATCACTTTGGGAGCATTGAGTAAATCTATTTGGTTTTGGCAAACTTAGCATTGGTCAATAGCAACAACACTTTGAGTTTAAGTAGAAAAGAGAAAATACACGTAGATATGTTGTTTCATTATCTTTCTTTCTTGTTAGCTACGAGTTTAGTATTCTGAAGTTAAAATTATTTGTGCTTACAAGAAAGGTGCATGATTGTTTCTATCACATGTATATTTGTTTGTTTCCCTCAACTCTTATGCTTGCTAACCAACCTTGCTAGCCAAAGACACATGTCGAGAGGGAATGCTTCTCGTGCATCCAAACCCTTAAACCAAACCTACGCCATCCGTGTCCACCATAACTACCTACTATGTGGTATTTCCCTGCCATTCCAAGTAAATACTTCATGTGCTACCTTTAAACAATTCAAAAGTTATTACCTCTTATTTGTGTCAATGTTTTATAGCTCATGAGGAAATATGTGGTGTTTTATCTTTCAATCTTGTTGGGCAGCTTTCACTAATGGACTAGTGGCTTCATCCACTTATCCAATAATTTTGCAAAAAGAGCTGGCAACGGGGTTCCCAGCCCCAATTAATTAACTTTCATTAATAATTCTCTTCACATGTTTTGCCCTGATTCATCGGTAAGCAACTTAATTTTGCAATAGACACTCCTCCATGGTATGTGAAATGTTGGAAGGCACCTGAGGATTCGGTTAGCCATGGCTTGTGAAAGCAAAGGTTGGGAGGAGTGTCATCCTTAAATAAACTAAAGTACATGTGTAAACAAAAGAGAAGAGGGATGATCTACCTTGCTGGTAGAGATAACGTCCTTCATGGGAGCCGCTCTTTGGAAGTCTGTTTGGCAAGGGGGTTAGAGTACCCACTACCATTCGTTGACAACAACAAACACCTCTCAAACTTTACTTTTATGTTCTCTATATGATTTCAAAACTTAAAAAGCTCCAGCACATGATTTAATCCATGCTTCCCTCTGTGAAGGGCCTATCTTTTACTTTTATGTTGAGTTAGTAAACCTATTTCCCTCTATCCTAAGCAAGCAATTGAGTTGTTGTGATCCAACCATTCATATTGTGATCTATGTAATCATGTCTTTTATTCTTCCTTGTTTAGTACAAATTTTATCTAAATGAATATGACTTTGAGAGTTATAAATGATTATGAGGGGATTACTATGATTGAGTATATAAGATCTGCCATACAAGCTCTAATATAAATGCTTTACCCGGAAGCTAAGTACAATCTGTTAATTGTTCTTTGACCAAGAACGAAGTTTGCCATCACCAATTATGATTTCCTATGCACCTTTATTCGTGATTTCCTTCTACTTGTTTCAAGTTGAATTATATGAGGAAGTTGTTCACTAGAATGTCTTGTGTGAATTAATGTGATGCTTCTTGTCCGTATTTTATTTATCGACTGTTCACTCCATAAACATGTGGTCTTGTTTACTGAGTTCAGTTTTGCTTGGGGACAAGCGAAGTCTAAGCTTGGGGGGAGTTGATACGTCCATTTTGCATCACTATTTTATATCATAATTTACGGTTATTCATTGATATATTTCATATTTAGAGATGATACTTATGTTATTTCACCTATTTTGCATGTTTCATGATTATTGGAGAATCACTCACCGGAGTCAGGATTCTGCTGGAAAAAGCACCGTCAGAATGCAATATTTTTGAAGATCAACAACTGACGGAAATTACACCGAAGGTCTTATTTCTCCAGAAGACGGAGCCAGCCAAAAGGAGGGGCCGAGGAGGGCCGCCATGGCCCCCCCCATAGGCCGGCGCGGGCTCCACCCTGGCCGCGCCGCCTTGTGGGGAGGGGGCCCACAGCCCCCCTCGACCGCCTCTCTTCCGCTTACTTCATCTACCCGAAAACCTAAGGTGCGGGGAATAATCGCGAGGGGACACAGCCGCCTCTGCGGGACGGAAAACACCAGAGAGAAAAGAGCTCTCCGGCAGGCTGAAATCCGCCGGGGAAATTCCCTCCCGGAGGGGAAATCGACGCCATCGTCATCGTCATCGAGCTGGACTTCATTGGGATCATCATCACCATCATCTCCACCACCGTCACCGTCATCTCCACCGCTGCACCTCGTCACCGCTGTAACATCTAGGGTTGAATCTTGATTATTTCATAGGGGAAACTCTTCCGGTATTGATTAGTCCTTGTTATTGATGCTATTGAGTGAATCCATTGAACCAAGGTTTATGTTCAGATTGTTATTCATCATCATATCACCTCTGATCATGTTCCATATGATGTCTCGTGAGTAGTTCGATTAGTTCTTGAGGACATGGGTGAAGTCTAAATGTTAGTAATGAACTATGTTGACTAATATTCAATGGTTTGATATTTAAGTTGTGGTGTTATTCTTCTAGTGGTGTTATGTGAACGTCGACTACATGATACTTCACCTTTATGGGTCTAGGGGAATACAACTTGTATTTGTTTGCTAATTGTGGGGTTGCCGGAGTGACAGCAACCTTGAACCCCGTTGGTATATCGATGCGGGAGGGATAGCGAGGATCTCGAGTTTAAGGTCTGTGGTTAGATTTATCTTAATTACTTTCTTGTATTTGCGGATGCTTGCAAGGGGTATAATCACAAGTATGTATTAGTCCTAGGAAGGGCGGTGCATTAGCATAGGTTCACCCACACAACACTTATCAAAACAATGAAGATTAATCAACTATATGAAGCGAAAGCACTAGACTAAATTCTCGTGTGTCCTCAAGAACGTTTGGTCATCATAAGTAAACGAACTGGCTTGTCCTTTGTGCTAAAAAGGATTGGGCCACTCGCTGCAATTATTACTCTCGCATTTTATTTACTTGTACTTTATTTATCTGCTATATCAAAACCCCCTGAATAATTGTCTGTGAGCATTTACAGTGAATCCTTCATCGAAACTGCTTGTCAACACCTTCTGCTTCTCGTTGGGTTCGACACTCTTATTTATCGAAAGTACTACGATACACCCCCTATACTTGTGGGTCATCAATACATATTATGCAGAGAACCCATCTATAGAAGTACAACCAAAATCGGCTGAATATATATAGAAGTACAACCAAATCAGCAAGATATCATATTACCTAAGAACAGTCGAATCTCTAGAATACATACCTGATCAAGTGGAAGACGAGAACGTGCTCCCTCAAAGCTATCTGCATGACCGCATTTTTTTTCTGCTGGAAGTCGTACTCAAGCGCGCCGACAAACCGGTACTTCTCGTCCTTGAGCCACTCCAGGTACATGTCGAGGATGCTTTCGACGGTGCTCATCTCGTTCGTGTACACAGCCTGGATCCAAGTGTCGCCATGCGCACGGAACTGGTGAACCTCTGTGGTCCGCTTGCCGTCGTCCTTGTCCTGGAAGACCGGCTCGAAGTTGGCGGGGGATGATACTGCCCCTCCCATGGTGTGTCAGCAATGGCGGAGAGATAGGAGGAAGAGGAGAAGGCAACCGGCGCTCTTGACATCTGCGACCTGACAAATCGGAACTACCAAGAGAATAAGTGGGGATGAGAAGAAGTGGGGTTTTTTACGAAGAAGTGGGTTTTTTTACAGTAGTTCCACGTGTGATAGAGTCTCTGTTGACGAAGAAGTGGGGTTTTTTTTACAGTAGTTCCACGTGTGACAGTCTCTGCTGACGAACACGACTTAGTGGAGAAGGCAAATCGACGACAATTCGTTTTTTTCCAAGTTTATTAATTTTTGCTTGCGCATTGAAACCAGGTGACATGACTCCTATCGACCCTGCGCATTAATCCAGGGTTGTAACTACCAGCCCAACCTTGCATTTAATTATTTGTTTGTCATTTTAGTACTAGTATAGTAGTAATTAACGAACTCCCACACTAGGTTTACTAGTACACTAGTATAACTGCACACATTAAATAAGTTAAGTCTAACTTTCAAACGATAATTTCATCGCACAAGATCACCGCTCAATGTTTTACAACCGATAACCCATCTTGTAATGGTGCACAAATAAAATTCTTAAACGCAAATATGAAATTATTCAGGACAAATCAAATTTCCCGAAAGAAACAACTGAACTTCAATATCTAGAATGTGGAAAACAAACAGATAGGTGACATGATCGCCAAGGTAGAGCATCATGAGCACCTTGTGTCTAATTTCGAATTTAGCTTCATGAGCCATGAACTTGTCCCATCTATTAATGCAGACACGTCCATCATTTTCATCAGGAGAAGTGTTGTACGTCGATGTCATCCCTGTGCCAAAATTACCAATAAGCGTAATACCACCAACAAGTGCCATGTCTTGGGGAAGTAGACGACGAGGCAGTTTCTGTTGGAATTTTTTTTAGACTTCACATAAAAATTAAAAATTATATTAAAGAATAATTAATCAGTACTTACCACAAAATTCTTGTTTAAGTTGGACCAATTCAACTTATGCAGCAGTCCATAAGCTCTTCCAAGATTGTAATCTCCTGCATCATTATGTTCTACATAAACTTCAAGCGTGTTCACCTTCGTAATGACCGTTTCCATCATTTTCCAATTAACATCGGTTCCAACATTTTCAATGAGGTTATCAACTATTAGTCTCTCTCGAGCACCCAAATTGTAGTATGCTACAAATGAAATGTGGTGCACAAATTAAATTTTGCATACATCATTTGGCACATTAAACTAAATCAACAAGTATATATTTAGGAAACCTATAATGGAATTAATTAAGAGATAGATATATTACTTGGATGAACGATAGGGTAATGTCCAGAAACAACACGGCATGAATCCAAACCCTTCAATTCATCAATGGAGAAACACAACTTCTGGCCAATATGAACGCAATATATTCTACAAAATTTCTCCCATGCATCACCACTAATGGTAGTTGTTTCTGCTTCATTCGTAACCGTGAATACAAATTTAAAATTCTCTGGTGTAAGAAATGAAGCATGGAATATCTTCTTTTCATCTTTGTTCACTCCATATTTTTTGAGGAAAAGTGATCTTGCGTAGCATGGTAGAATCTACATGTATAACAAAATTAGAGGAGGCAGATGCTTGAATGGAATAATAACAGATCACCGCCTACAACATTTATTTAGTACATGTAAGTCCCCTAGATATGAAATAATAGATTAATGAACATACGTAAACAATGTGCGAGTTCATATGGATTTGGATAACAGATCGTACCGTCCTGTTCTCGAATCCAGGATGTAGGTTAAAATCGAAAAACTTTTTCATCATAGTCGCGGTAGCACACAAACCCTTAGTGTCAAAACAAACACCACACTACATCGTACACAAGTAGGATTGTGAGTACAATCGCTCAGATCTACAAAAAATGCTGACTATTTTCAACCCAAAGAAAAAAGAACCAACGAGATGGAGGTCATCTCGCGTTGGGAAAGATACATACCTGCACATTCGCCATAGCTCTCCTTCTGTACGTACTACCACTGCGACGACGTCGGTAGATGAAAGAGAGGGAGGACAGAAAAGAAGAAGATGGTTGCGACTTCGGTAGAGGGAGCATGCGATCTAGATCGTCAACGGGCCTTATATATACTAGCAAAGGTCTGGAGCGCCGGCACGCCGCACCTAAAAATGTGAATGTGAGTTGGAGAATAATAAGTGGCATTTTTAAAGTGGTAGGATATTTTTGATTGAATGCTAGTTCATTACTTTCAACATTATTTGGTCCTAATTGTCAGATACATCATCTATCGAGCAACCATGTAGAGCAACCATGTACATGCATGTGGTATATGTATGTAATGTCATCTCAAATTTCATTACACCATCGAAGATAAAGCAGACTGTGCAATCCCTGTATTTCATACTATTCACAACACACTTGCTAACCGGGGCCTAAAAACATAGAACATTATTCTTGGACAACCTTCTGGATTATTTCTACTTGGGAGCAATCTGTATTTACCAAAGTCACATCTTCATTGTCACGGGAAAGGAGGATGATTTCCATGCCTAGGCTAGCATAGATGGCTCGAATGGTTTCGGTGTTGAGTTCCGATTAAAATGGCTCCTCGGTGGCACACCTGATATGTGCATTTTATTTGATCTTCGGCCTGAACTCCTCTATTCTAAGCAAGGAGGCAACCCAGACTCAGTAAGAATGTGTTTTTTGAAAGTACTTTAGAGGTCATAAAGCTGCATATATTTATAGATGAAAAAATAGAGAACTTACAAATATTGAATTGTAAGAAATCAATAGTACATCCTTTGATAAGTAACAAAAATGACAACTTCCTATGCTAAAACTCAGATGTCTTTCACGTTTGAGAAGCAGGCAACTTGCCTTGTATCCTCAAGAAAAGAGTATTCAGTAAACCATTATAAGGGAACATGCTTAAAAAAAGGAAGTAAACATCTGAGGTAACAGTTGGCTTAGAAATGCTAGCATGTTACATAGGAAAAAATATATGTTGAATGCATTGAGTAAGACACATCTAGATGACTACATGAGATACTTAGTATGCATGATTCTATCAAACTATATTGAATAGGTCAACCACCAGGGAAATGTAGATTGAATTTTGCATCGACATCCTCAAGTCATTCTAAGACTTATGCTTAAATGACTGAAAAAGCTATCGATTTAGAGCCTATCAAGTAATGTCCTCCAACTCGGTAACCTGGCCCTTGATTGATTGAACACCACATCTTTGAGAGCCTCCAGTGGCTGTGTGCGACAAAGCAAGCAAGCGTGAAGGGGAAAAGAAAAATGTAACCCAGAGAAGCATCTAGGATGGGGGTGCGGGGACACAAGACATGGACAATATATGAAATGTCTAACATGTTTATTGCATATTTAATTAGACAACCTTAATTGCAACCAAAAGTACAGACCTAGGCCTTAAGTATTGAACACATATGATAAAATAGGAAGACGGCAAGGTAGGAACCCAAAAGTACCAAATAACTCTTTAAAGCAGCGACCACTTTCAAAGCAATTTAGTAGGTACGCACTCAAATCCCTTTTTACATACAGTTAAATATTGTAGTTCAGTATGCACTACATATAACAGATAAAAAAAAGAGCATAACATTCATGTGAGCATACATACTAAGGATCCTGAATTTTCCCGTGATAAAAATTGCCAGTCTACTCAAAAAAGTATGTCCGTTGGATACTGAAAGTTTGACCAACCTAGCAAGGATAATGCACTGAATGTCCATGCTTACACATGAAAATATGTACTTTCAACCTCCATGGTTGATCAAATAAAAGAGTATATGCGGTGATATTTGCTGAATAGTACTATGCTACTACATGTTAAGAGAATAAATCAATTTTTGGGAGCATCAAACAACCAAATGTGGTAACAATTCATCTATCCGATTCTACGTATAAGAAAAACACGCATTTCATTTTAGTGGAAAATGTACAATTCATACATTGAATTGTATATGTCAAACATTTAGTGTACAGGCATATGGGAATGTTCTTTTGGAGTGACACAAAATGTCCAAGGTTGAATAGTCAAATCAGCGAAAAGTTCTGAAACAAGTATATCTTCACTTTCCTGACATATTAAGGAAAGTTAAGACAAAGCGGATGATCTGAAATAAAAATAGGCCTGGATGAGGAATTTCAGATGAAAATATACACTTTCCTTCCAAATTAAGGAAGTATCAGACAAATCAGATGGTTTGGAAAAAATATTGTCTTATTTCAGAAGAAAGTGGATAACTATTAATTCAACATATCGGAAGATTTCTTAAATATTAATCCAATACCCAGAGCACTAACTATAGACCAAAAAAAGGCTAAGAGTTATCGGATCCAAACTCTTGCTATCCTTAGCATGACTTACCATCTGAAAGATAACCACTCAACTCAAAAAGGTCATATGAGGTAAAAATTTGTAAGCGGTATAAGGATCCATAGCACGAAGTCCCATTTAGATTCAAATCTGAACAACCAATGGAGTAAGAAAGAAAATAAAGTGAATTGTAAAAGGTGAAGAGGTCGGAAAGTTTACTTGATTTGTAGGGGAGTCTAGGCTGCAAGTATCCCTTTAGCCGGAGAAGAGGAGAACATGGTTGTCGACAGATAAAATTGTAGGGAAAGAGAGCCTGCAAGGGGGATTGGTAGGTGTTGACAAAGAGAGCTAGATTAACTGGGCTGGAGAACTTTTTTATGACCATAAAGGAATGATAACTTTAAATAGTGATATTGACAGGAAATGCAAGAAGGTAGAGCACATAAAGCTCTAAAATACTTCAGCCCTTCATGCTTACAAAAAGATGAGGCAAGCTCTCAAAACCTGTCAAACAAAACTCAGAAATAACATATGTATAACACAACCTGCATCTGCAAAATTGACAGTTTAACATAAGACCAAAAACTGTGCGCATTGTATTTCAAAGTGAGGTACTCAAGTACTGATCATAGCGTAGAATTTGTACAAATGTTAGGGCCAAGGCCATAAAAAACATGGCATGCTTGAGCAGCCTGGACGATGGGTGGCCGTCGCCACAAATTTCCTATCTCTCAAAACTTGTCATTAGGCAAATCCATTTTGTCATGCAAAAGCTTCAGAGACACTTATGTGTAGGTATCTAGAAATATACATTTCTTCTTAGGAACTATCTGCAACTGTAATTGTATGAAACAAATAGGATCCAACCAGCATTTGTAGTAAGATTATTTAGTGCCTAGAACTTCAAAAATATGAAAGGTTCACAACAAAAAGATTAAGAATTGCAGCCAAACTATATGTACGCAATGTTAACTAAATTATAGAATTGAGCGGCTTGCTTGCTCTATGCATTGAACTTTAAACCTGTACCTGATGGATGTACACGTACAGATGATGCTGCATCCGAATATTCAATATGAGAGAGAGAGAGAGAGAGAGAGAGAGAGAGAGGCTTCAACCCGTATCAGATGTTGTACGCCAGCTCCACCATGTTGAACGGAAGATCCCAATTAATTTATCACCTTCTTCATTACTGTTGATATTTTATTCCTGGCAAGCAGAAAAGTTGTTAGCTAAGTAGATGCACAATCGAAAATGACAATAATAAATATTAAGCATAATGAGACAGAGAGAAGGACCTGTCGGAATATGGTGTGTACAACTGTTGTTACCCGTAAGTTTTTTTATCAAGTAGGACTCTGTGATTAAACAGAAAAAATAGTATGGTTATATCAACAACGGTAGCAAGAACTTGATTTCATCGGCAAGCGCTACCTCACTGATCATTTATACATATTATTTTGCAAAGAAGAACAAATATTTTGTTTTCCCCTGTCAAGTGAAGGAGCTTGCTGGTTTGCCGGTGCAGCTTCAGGTTGCATCGGTCACTTTATTTGTTGGCTCACCGGAGTAAACCTAGAAGAATGATTCGTATATTTACTTCAGTAACAGCTTTGCCTTATGCACGGGAACTGTAAACCCTACAAACTGAGTGTCATCTGTAAAAAAGTTCAATGAATAAGGAGAAATTAATGTCCAATCATTGAAAGAGAAGTGAAGTAAAATATAGCTGTACTGCAACTTTTGATCACAGTCGCCACAGTAGTGAACTAAAATATATCTATATTGCAACTTTAATTAGAATCTCAATTAGCATAGTAAGCAGACATAGCAAATAGGAAGAGTACTCTCAAATATGGGATTATAATGATGACATGTGAAGGCTTAGAATTCAGGTATGGCACACGAAAATTCTCGCGAACTGAGGAGGCATTTGAGCAGGCTGACTATCACACAACTCAAACTACACATACAGGTCTTACTTGAAGCATTCTTGAAAAAGATTCTCCAGTCTATGATAAAGCGTTTGGTCTGTGTCTTTTAACAAAGAAATTCTTGAATACACCTTTGATTGAATGAACTGCGTGACCACCGTACGTATGTTCCAAAATCATTGGGTAGAATGTTAACAAATCTATTCTATTGCCGCCTACTTGAATTTGATGTGGTGCTATAATACTGCAGCCGACCAATAATAGTACATATCCATTTGGAACATAAATCTGCCCTCCAAAGTCAGTTAGTTGGCTGCATTATGGCCTTATGCTATGATTCTGAACATAAAAGCAGAGAGAAAATAACCTTACCAAACAATAAGTAGGAAAAAGAATAGATCTAGAGGTAAATACTGTAGCAATATTCAGTCATTGCACACTACTTGCCACTCGCTCTCAAGCTATTGGATATAAACAAAGGAGAGGAAAAGAGTCATACCAGGCCGTGGTCACCCAACTCCTTGCCGTTACCCTGCAGTCCTGCACACGCAGACCAGATCAAATGGTGAGGGTTAACATACTAAGGTTTGAACGATATTGGCAAATGAAAAAGGAATACCGTCACACAAGCATGAGCCTTGAGCATACCAGGGGCGGTCTCGCGCCCAGACTTTGGCCTGCCAACCCGTGCGTGCGGCTTCTTCTTCGTCGACATCGCTGGCGTCGTGCTTGGACCCTTGGAGCGTGTTCAGGCCAAGCAACTTGGAGATCTTGTCCTTGGCCACCCCGTCCACGACTCAAATCTTTGCCTGGACAGGTTAGAGAGAGAAAAGGGCGCAGCAGCGCCAGCGTGTGACTCGGATGTGACCAGGCGTCGCCCAGGTCGGCATCCAGAGCAGCGGAGCAGGGCCACCGCAGTGTGTGGCGGTAGGATCGGAAACCGGAACGGCCATCTGGGAACGCGGAGACGACGCACCTGCCGTGGCGCGCGTACCCAGGCCGGTGGCGGAGAGAACCGGCGAGAATCCGTAGGTATGGGCCGGATGAAAAGAAGGCCGGCGACCACAGGGATCTCGGAAGGGAAGCCCTCAGGACAGCTCGGAAGGCGGGGAGCTCGGCCGGAGAAGAACTCAGGGTAGGGGCGAGACTGTGCGTTGGCTGCTGCAGCAGTCCGAGCCAGACTCGTCCCCACCATCACCACCACCGTCGATGGGCGCTCTCGATCCCCACCCAGTCCGTGCCATCTGCTTCTTCCTCCTCCGATGTCCTCGATGGCAGAGGAAGCCTCCACCGCAAGCTGCAGCCCACGCGCCGGATCCATGGTCCCGGCCACCACCGCAACCCTCCCCATGACCCACCTTCTTGAGCTCAACGAAGGCGTCCTGGGCCTCCTGGAGGAGCCTCTAGCGACGGGCCTCATCGCGCGAAGAGGCTCATCCTCCTCACAAGGCTAGGGTTCCGTGGGCGCGCGCCTAGGGGTCTGGCCGAGCACCTCAGTAGTGCAAGAACAGAAGATGATGAGTCGACGCCGTCGGACGTGGCCAGCGAGGGGAGGAGGGCGGCGGTCCTGGGCAAGGATGCCGCTGGA
Source organism: Lolium rigidum (assembly GCF_022539505.1). NCBI lineage: Eukaryota > Viridiplantae > Streptophyta > Magnoliopsida > Poales > Poaceae > Lolium > Lolium rigidum. Next base: position 104,347,626 of record NC_061514.1, read on the forward strand.
AGCTACAGAGAGAAGCTCGAGGCGGTGGAGATGATGTGGAGAGAGGGAGCGCGGGGAGGAAATCGAGGAGGTGGTGGGGCAAAATAGTTGGTCAAAGCGGTTCACTAAAAACGCTAGGTGCACCAAGGCTAAAAGGAAGCCCACCTCAAACCAAAGGAAAGGGACCACGAAAATTTCTAGAGGACATTGAAAGTGCACACAGGCGGAAATGAATCACAAAGTTATATACGTGTCAGCTCCACGTTAACCTCCAAAAAAATTCAAAACTCTTACAAAAATGATGTCAGTTCCCAAATAATATAGTAGTTATGGCTCCCAAGATTGTCTGCATTGCTCCGAATATTGTGGTTATTGTTTTTTTCACCTATCAACGAAATTTGCTCCCCCAACCCACAAAAAAAAGTCATGTTATTTATTTCCATGTATATTTTGCGGCTGATATTGTGCCAAAAAAATTAAGAAATTATTTATGGAAAGTAATAACTACTAACCTTTTGCGGCAGATTTTCCTCTAGTGCTATGGTATTCTCCATAATTTGTTCTTGAGCTTGCCAAATGTTGTTTTAAATAACACATACTTTTCTGGGGTAATGTGGTGATGCCAAATCGAACCAGCATGTGCTCCCAATTCTATGAGTATCCTGCTTGGTACTTGCTTCACAAATGGTAGCCTCCGGTTTGAGTTTGAGGGTGAATTCAGTTTGGTTTGAGTTCATCAGACCAAAATGGGTGCATATATTGGTTTCATCATTACCAATGTGGTGATGCACCCCTGTGCCAAATTTCACACCATTTGGACTAAGATAGATCAAAAAGGTGTGCACGGGTGCCTGTCGGGCATGACCGTTGAACTACACACTCTCGATCACTTCCTCTGGTGCTATGATATTCTCCATATTTTCCATGCATGATATTTTTTATCCAACTTATTATCCACACATTGACCAAAACTCAGGGTTTGACAGCAATTCAACCTCTTTTTCATTTTTTTTAAATTTAAAGTGCTTTGTCAAACCTAGGTCGACCAGAGCCTACAAAGAGCTTGCCAAATCTTGTTTTCAATAACACACACTTTTCTGGGGTAATGTGGTGATGCCATTGAACCAAGGTTTATGTTCAGATTGTTATTCATCATCATATCACCTCTGATCATGTTTCATATGATGTCTCGTGAGTAGTTCATTTAGTTCTTGAGGACATGGGTGAAGTCTAAATGTTAGTAGTGAACTATGTTGAGTAATATTTAATAGTTTGATATTTAAGTTGTGGTGTTATTCTTCTAGTGGTGTCATGTGAACGTCGACTACATGATACTTCACCTTTATGGGCCTAGAGGAATGCATCTTGTATTCGTTTGCTAATTGTGGGGTTGCCAGAGTGACAGCAACCTGAACCCCCGTTGGTATATCCACTACTAGGAAAAGGCTTATAGCCGCACTACTTACCGCCGGCAAATACGATTTGAAGATGCCGGCGGTAATGCCTTCCAGGGGGTCTAATCCTACCGCCGGCGAGATTGAAAGGATGGCGCCGGGGTGCGTCCATTACCGCCGGCGAGTTGGGCACAAAGGTGCCAGGCAATATAATGGGCCGCGAGTCCCAATTAGGCCTGGCCTTACCGCCGGCGATTTGGATCCGAAGCGCCGCGAGGTAACGGGCTCTACCGCCGGCGAACAAGAACGGAAGATGCCGGGGATAACGTGAACTGGATGGGCTGAAAAATATCCGCGGCGCTGCAGATGAATTTCGCCGGGGCTAACACCGCGGACCACCTTTTGGCGTCGCACGCGCCCAGCCCAACCAACCCCGGCCGACCCTATCCCCCCTGTCTTCCTCCTCTCAATTTCCTCCCCCACCCGCGCCGCCGCTCTTCGGCCACCCCACAATCTCCGCGCACCGCCTCCATTCGCGCATCGGCGAGCCCTCCTTGCGCGCCTTCTGGCAACGTGTCCACGACGCCGGAACGGCTCCGGCTCCGGCTCCGGCTCGACCTCGACCTCGTCGGACGATGCAACAGCCGCTGCTCGTCCACGGCCCTCCCCGGCCGGTCACCTACAAGGTCGCCGCCAGCCATGGAGGGCAGGGCTTCTAGCGACCCAGGTGAAGGGCACTCCCTCGCCCTCCGCCAAATCCTAGCAGAGGACCTCAAGGTGTCGCCTGCTATCTCCCTCCCCATCCACTCGATCCACTCCCAGAAACCCTAACCCCTCCCCCTCCCTCTCCCCTCTCCGCTCCACACCAGAGCCCCGGCGGCGGCAGAAAACACCCCGCGCACGTGGCATCATCGGGCGGATGGCCCACATTATGTTCGTCCGCGCGGCCGCCTTCAATCTCACGGCCGGCAAGCCGGCGCTCGCGGGCGTCCCGGCGTCCGCGCCGCTCTCCGCGGCAGCCGCAGCCATTCCGTCGCTGCCCGATGCCGCCGTGGCCGTCTGGCGCGAGGGCGCCTCGCCGCTGGCGCCGGCCGCGGCCACCGTCATCGGGCTGCTCAGCTCGCTCGACGTCGTCGCCTTCCTCGCCTCCCACCGCGCGGGAGGAGGCACCGACGCCTCCGCCATGAAGACGCCCGCCGGCGACATGGTGCCGTGGGAGCAGGCGGTCGTCCGTGAGGTCGAGCCAGACGCGAGGTGAGGGCATCAGGGCACGGCAATGTTCTTATCATTTTTTTCAGCAGTAAGCTCCTCTGTTTGGCATGTTATTGTACTTTCAACGATTAGAAAATCATCGTGTTTGCATTCCAGTAGGCAGTAATATGTTCGTGCCTATTTCTTACATTAACTGAATTGTTGAAAATGTGAATGCTACTGCCTCTTTTGTGCTCAAATGGTTAATTTGGTCCGGACACCAATCAGCTGACGTGGCTCGAATCAGTTTTTTGTATTGAGGCTGCGTTAGTTCTCATAACCTTTGGAATCTCACCTGTTATCTTGGCCCCAAGTTTTTGGCTAATGTAGTTATGATGCGTAAGGCTGCAGGCAAAAATAGCATTTGCTCTACTCAATCTAGCTGGTTTCATTCATGTAAGTATGTAACTATCTATTGAACTGTAGTTAATGTAATATTCAGACAAGATATATGTAAGCCAGAATAACTACTTGCCAGCTTTAGTCAACAAAAGAGAGCAAATGTGATTACAAAAGAAAATTCTTACAAAAAATATTAACTAGCATCATAGTTGGACAAGAAGTGAGATGAAATTCAGAAGCACTTCTAGAACGAAAATGCTTTTGGTTATGTAGGACATGTGTTGTTGTCTTGTGTGTAGAACTCAGCTTTATGTACTATAGAATTTCTGCAACATTAAACTTGGTTATCACTTCATTTGTCGCTTTTGGCACACTCCATGCTTGGTTACTTCAAGAGATTTTACCTACATATTGCCTTAGTAATGGTGAACTCTCTTGAAGTAACAGAGAACAACATAGCAAGTGAAATTACTAAGGCGATATGGTGAACTCTCTTCTGCTACTTCAATTCCTTACTAGTTTTCTTTGTATACATGTTTATAGCAGATAGTGAACACTAGTACTCCAACTTCGTTTTATTACCACTTTGATTTGTTACCATTACATTTATTGCTCAAACTTGGTTAATTTCCCTGTTGAGTTTAATTTGCTAAATGCCTACAACACATGCATTGTATGTACTCCGAAAATGTTGCAGAATACTTAAGCAGTTTTACGTTACTTGTATTACTTGCAGCTTCACCCCTTGTTTGAATGATTGAATTGTATCACCTGCAGGCTATGTGGCCATGGAGTGGGAGTTGTATCCAAGGGCAGTGCCGAGCTCCAAGCGTGATTGAATTGTATCTCCTGCTGCTGGTGAGACCCATCTCCTCCTTTGTTACTAGCAGCACAAGTTTTGCATTCTTGCACAAGTTTTGTTATAATTGGGAACTGTGGGCAATGTTCAAATTTACGACCATACGACCTTCTTGTATCTTACAGGTTCCAAGTTACAACATACAACCTTCTTTTATCTAGTTTTCCATTGTTCAACTTCATTGGTGCTATATTTGTGTTTGTACTGTCATTAAATGAATCACATTACTCAAAGTTTTCTTATAACACAACTGCATTGGTTCGTTCGACAATTAGACCCTTCTCAAGTAATGAGCTGCTACTGGGGATAATTCTGTATTTTTCTTAGCCAGTGAACACAAAATGTGGGCAAAAGCATAGCTACATAGTGCTTTATATCCTGGGAGTTGTGTCTTGAATCTTGCCACTGGAACATAAAATACTCATCATTCATCATTGCAGTTTTTGTTCAATTAATTGCCCATGATCATAGTTAGTTCTCTGACATGCATGCTCTGTCTTATTCATCGTTGCAGTTTCGTTTCAGTTTACTTCCAACTTGTGCATAGTTAGTTACCTATCTTCTGGTCTAGTAGTGATGATGTAAATTACACACCGGCATATGTTTAGGCTTGTGGTGTCATCACTCTGGTTTTTGTATGCATTACTCGTTCCGAGAGTCTTTGCCTTGCATGGAAAACTCATTTTCGTATACTCTGTATATTATACTTGTTAGCACTATTCTTGGGATTACAAAGTTCCTAATTATACTTGAATTTTGATCAGCAATGTTGCCTTGGGAGTACTATGGCCTCAAGAGCTCGAGCACGGCGATCTGCTGGCGAGGTGCTGAACTGCTGATGATGATGGGGTCCGGCATGTTGAAGCATGGGGGCGGTGGCGAGCAGGTGCACAGGAGAGCAGGAGCATAGGCCGGCGACCTGCTAGGTGAGCAGGAGCCCGGTGGCCGGTGACGCGTTGGGCGAGCAAGAGCACAAGTGTTTGATTGCAGCGTGCTCTGAGTTTGAGGACAGTTGATATTGTGTATTAATAGCTGGAGTTTGCATTGCATTGGCTCTTTCATAAAATGATCGGGATCTGCTTGTTATAGTATTTCAGTTCTAATGTATCCTGAATTTTTTAATGTACGGATCGGCATGTTAGAGTATTTTAGTTCTAATGTATCATTTTTTTTGTTCCCTGATTTACTTATCACCGGCGCATTGGTGATTTGCCAGCCGGTAAGCCATATTACCCCTGGCGAGTAGGGAGGCGCTGGTGGTACCCTATTACCGCCGGCGAGTAGGGCAAAGCGCCAGGGGTAATTTCACATTACCGCTGGCGAATACGAAAATGCCAGGGATAGCCCATTACCACCGGCGAGGTTATCGCCGGCGAACCCGAAGGCGCCGGCGGTAGGCCAATTCTGTGCGCCGGCGGTAACCTTTTTCCTAGTAGTGATCGATGCAGGAGGGATAGCAGGATCTCAGAGTTTAAGGCTGTGGTTAGATTTATCTTAATTACTTTCTTGTATTTGCAGATGCTTGCAAGGAGTATAATCACAAGTATGTATTAGTCCTAGGAAGGGCGGTGCATTAGCATAGGTTCACCCACACAACACTTATCAAAACAATAAAGATTAATAAGCTATATGAAGCGAAAGCACTAGACTAAAATCCCGTGTGTCCTCAAGAACGTTTGGTCATCATAAGTAAACAAACCGGCTTATCCTTTGTGCTAAAAAGGATTGGGCCGCTCGCTGCAACTATTACTCTCGCATTTTATTTACTTGTACTTTATTTATCTGCTATATCAAAACCCCCTAAATACTTATCTGTGAGCATTTACAGTGAATCCTTCATCGAAACTACTTGTCAACACCTTCTGCTCCTCGTTGGGTTCGACACTCTTATTTATCGAAAGTACTATGATACACCCCCTATACTTGTGGGTCATCAACAGGATCCAGCTGAATGCTGACCATCCGTCGTCCACCGCCAAATCAACCTGTCCGGATCCCCTGATAGTTGGGTGTCCCTGAGTCTGCCCCACAACTGGACGTACTGCCACATTGCCAGGGCGCTCGCTGCACCTGCTATATCGGGGATCCAGGTGCGGTCAACCAGCGCTTCATGGACCGTGCGCGCCTTCCGCCGGCGCTTTGGAACCAAAGCGTATACCTCCGGCGCCATCTCCTTGATGGACCTACCGTCCAGCCATCTGTCCTCCCAGAAGAGGGCGGATTCCCCGTTGCAGACTACCATGTAGGTAGAGGCCGCAAAGACATCCAGCTCCGTCTTCGAGAAGTGCATGTCCAACCCGCGCCAAGGTCGCAGGGGGTCGGTGTGCATCCTCCAGATCCAACACACCCTAAGGCTGATAGCCGTGCGTGCGAGATCTGGAATTCCTAGCCCCCCTAGCCGCAGCGGCCTACACACCCTCTCCCAGTTGACGTGACAATGTCCGCCATTGGCGTCAGCCCTACTAGCCCATAGGAATCCTCGCAAGATTTTGTTGACCTGCTTGAGTGCTTTCTTATCAAGACTTAGCACCATCAGCTGGTGCAACGGTATCGCTGCGAGAACCGAGCGGATTAGCGCCAAGTGTCCTGCCCGAGGCATCATCGATGCCCGCCAGTTAGGTAGCTTATCGGCTAGACGGTCTAAGAGTGGCTGGAATGATGCAGCCGTCAGCCTCCCGATAGAAAGCGGGATGCCGAGGTATCTCACCGGGAACGGCGCTAGCTGACACTCCATGAGTTCAGCAGCGCCCGTGGCCTCAGCCTCGGAACAGGCGACGGGGAAACCGAGCACTTGGCGAAGTTGGTGCGCAGCCCTGATGCATGGCCGAAGAGCTCCAGGATCCCACGCACAGCGCGTAGATCCGTCTCATCTGCGTGGCAGAAAATCACCACATCATCCACATAGAGCGACACCGACGTCGCTAAGTCCCGCCGAGCTAAGCGCCGTAGCACCCCAAGCTCGATAGCCTTAGCCAGCAACCTGTTGAGGGTGTTCATCATCAGAACAAACATCACTGGCGACAGGGGGCCCCTCCGATGCCAAATCGGGGGGCCTGGCTCGCCATTGAGCATCACCCTGGTACTCGCAGTGGAGAGGAGGATGGACACCAGTTCGCGGAACCTCAGCCCAAACCCTAACTTGCGGAGAATCTCCAAAAGGAAACCCCAAGAGACGGAGTCAAAGGCGCGGGCAATGTCCAACTTGAGCATCACCCGCGGCTCCTTCTCCCGGTGTAAGAACCTAGCTGTCTGCTAGACCAACATGAAGTTGTCGCGGATACAACGCTTGCGAATGAACGGGCATTGGTTACGATCCACCAGCGACTCCATCCTAGGGGCCAGACGAGTGGCGAGCGCCTTCGCCACCAGCTTGGCAAAGATATGGATCAGGCTGATTGGGTGGTAGTCGCCGAGCGTAGCCGCATCCGGGCGTTTAGGCAGCAGGGTCAGCAAGGCCTGGTTAAGACCTTGGAACCCGGGTGATGCTCAATGGTTATGATATTCACCCAGTTTATGATATTCACCCAGTTTACCAAGCTGAGCTTTACAAATATATACAAGGCTTCAACAAACGGTCTAGCTTATATTGTCCAATTGGGCCCAGACTTAGCTTGACCAGAAACTGAGTTGCTAGTAATACAATATCTGAGTTTGTTTTGATCCCAAATGTCTCAGCAACCATATATGCAGTGTAGAACTATTTTGCACATGCCACATGTCGTGTTCAAACAAAGAGTTATTGTTCTGAATTATATGATCAAACATACACATATGGGAGGTGAACCGTACAAGTTATTCATGCGGTGCTGAGTCAAAATTATAGTTTCAAACTTGTATATCTACGGCTCTACCTGAAACCTGAAATATGTAAAAGGTTCTTGCACTTGAACAGATGATGTACCCGATACTTTCAGTTTTTTTTTTTTTTTGGTTTTCTGCCAATATTTGTGATGAAAAAGTGGTCAGTGCCTTCTGTAGTTGCATTACGCCCAAGATCTTTTCTTCACTTTTCCCTATTCATGGATATTAAGAGCAAGATCTCTTCGAGCAGATATGAAGAAGACAAAAGGAACGATGATTATTGAACAGAGATTTCGTCAGATTTTCTCTTGGTCATTATGAACTAGGGTTTGGCTGGTTCGAAAACTTCCTCACCATATATCTTGTTTAATACCTTGATCATGGACTATATGTCCCTCATGAGATTCCATTTGATTTTATTGTGTTTTTCGCAAATGTCACTTTTATTGCATGTAGACTGTCTCAGATGTAATATCTTTTACCTGTTACTCTCATTGTCTGGTTGTTAGCCATGCGAAAAAATAGTCTAGAGGTGAAACTTCTAGCTACTAGACTAGTGAAAGGGCATCTGATTGTTTTTCTTATTTTAAATTGAGCAATTAGGACATATTGTCCTTTACTAATATAAGCTGCAGCTGTTTGTTTATTGGAGGCGTGCAAAGTGCTGGGAATCTTCTGTATAGTTAGAATTATTTTATTGCGCAAGCTTGCTTCTGATGATATTATCTGTTTTCTTTATGACCAAGTAGAAGAGAATCAAGTCAGTTATTATCTACTGCAGCCTGTAGGCATTGAGATCAAGAGAAGATTCTGAATGATCATGCTGTTGGTATTGAGTTTAATTCCTGTTCTGGAGAGCTGTTGCTTTGCACCTGTTAAAGTTTTTTGGACAATTGTATTGACCGGCTACATTATAATGTTTATTTACATTTTAAACTCTACCACTTGCAAGTAAAAGGCACTTCATACTTCCTGACAGCATGTAAATGGTTACAATTAAAAAAAAGGAATTATGTGGTGATAAACCTTGTAGCCGCTTCATATTAATAAAAAAAACAAAGCTACAGTACAAAATTTGCACATTAGAAATGCTACTATTTTACTTCAATAATCACATATACAAGCAACCGTGTAAGATTTTATTTTGTTTTTTTCGAAATGGGGATTAAGACCCCGGCTTCTGCATCATTATGATGCACACGGCATTTTATTAATAAGTTACGAGTACACAGTTTTAAACATCTCACGCATCGTCTAGAATTGATACAAGAATCAACCAGCGAAAGACAGAAAATAAAGTATAACTACACATCAACGTAGCTGCCTATTATGACTACACATCAACGTAAGATTTTTTGTGTGTGTCAATCATTTCATCGTAGCCTTCACGTTAGCTAATTAGGCAAATATCTATAGATTGACAGATAGGGCAATACTCCATAATCACTCGATAACTTGCTATACTTGGTGGTGAAAGCTGTTGTTGCCGGGAGCGCCTAATCCCCGCTTTAAGCGGGAGCGAAGGTCCTCCCGCCTGAAGCGCTGTCTCCATGGGCCGAACCGACGCGGCCCAACCAAAAGGTACTGCCTTTTTTTTCCTTTTAGTTTATGTTTATGTTTTCTTTTTTCTATGTTCTTCTTTTGGAAAATATTTTTAAAATCTGAAGTTTTAAAAAAAATTAAATATTTCGAATATTTAACTTTTTAAATTGGAACATTTTTTGAATTTGAATATTTTTGAAAAATGAGTTTGTAACATGAACATTTTTTTAAAATAAATTTTTAAATTTGAACAATTTAATTAAACATTTTTAAAATTTGAACATTTTTAGATTTGAATTTTTTTAATACCAAACATTTTTTAATATCAAAACATTTTAAAATTTGAACATTTATAAATTTTGAACTTTTATATATTTGAACTTTTTGTATTTGAACATTTTTAAATTTCAAACATTTTCAAATTTGAACATCTTCTTCAATTTCGAAAATGTAAAAAATCCGAAAAGAAAAAAACCCAGTAAAACCCAAGAAAAACCCTGAAGAAAGCAAATCAGGAAAACTGGACCGGAAGTTCCCGAACTGACAGAATAAAAAAAACCAGCTGAAAACTGTGTAGTGTGTACTGCTGTTGTCGCTAAATGGGCCGGCCCAACGCATCGCGCTCTGAGCGGAACGCGGGATAGAAGCGGCGAATAGGTTTCGCCGTTGTTGCCTCCATGGACTACACCAGCGCTTCTGGGCCGGAAGGCATTGGGCCCAGCTTCTACCGGACCGCTTGGAAAACGGTTCGTCCAGGCCTAGAACGTTTATTTGAATATTTCAGTTCCCGCTCGGCCGACCCGAAGTGGATTAACAGGGCTCACGTGGTGCTTCTGCCCAAAGCCACCGGCATGCTGTCGCCGAGCGCCTTCAGGCCGGTTTATCTTCAAAACTGCTCCGTCAAGGTCCTCTGCAAGGCTCTGACATTTCGTCTCCAGCACCAGATCAAAGAGCTCATCGACACCGACTAAACTGGATTCCTCATTGGCCGGAGCATTTCAGAGAATTTCGTCCTCGCCACAGAATCGGTTCTATCGCCGGAAGACGCCGGTCATCGTCCTCAAGCTGGATTTTGCCAAGGCGTTCGACTCCGTGTGCTGGTCCAGCCTGCGCAAGGTGATGTTGGCGCGAGGTTTCCCCACCATCTGGTGCGATTGGCTCGACGACATCTTCGCCTCCTCGCGCTCCGCCGTCCTCCTCAATGGCGTGCCTGGGCGGTGGATCTGGTGCATCCGTGGGCTTCGTCAAGGGGACCCGCTCTCTCCATATCTCTTCCTCATCGTCGCCGACGTGCTACAACGGCTGATCCACCGTGACACTGTCCTCCAACACCATCTGGTGGACGGCGCCGCCTGCCCGGTGCTTCAGTACGCAGACGGCACCCTCCTCATCTTCTGTGCCGATTGGCATGCGTTCCATTGCGGCTCAAAACTCCTGCCTCCTCGTCAAGCTTCTCCATCGGCTGCACTGCGCCACCGCGGAGTCTTGGCCTCGGTGGGTGTGGGACTCGCAAGCTGGTGCCCCGCTTGACATGGCCGGCTCCGCGACAACTCTCTGCGGCGCCCACTGGTCCTCCCTGCAACAGCTTCTGCCCCTCTACCGTAGCATCTCGCACGTGAAGCTGGGCGACGGCCGGCGTGTGGCCTTCTGGCTCGACTGGTGGCTGCCGGCCGGCCCCCTTGCGGCGACGTACCCTGAGCTGTACTCACTGCACCCTTCGTGGTGCCTCCATCCGTCAGGTGGTCGTGTGTGGCCTCGAGTCCATCCTGAATCCGCGGCTGTCGACGATCGCCGCCTGTCAGAAGGAGGAGCTCGTGCTTGTCTTTGCCACGATCCACCTTTCTGACAACGTGGATGAGCGCTCTCTCCCTCTGTGCGGCCGTGGGGACGGGCGTCTCCGCACGGCCTCACTCTCCCCACGGGCGTCTCCGCACGGCCTCACTCTACCGCTTGCGCACTTTCAGCGGCGTGCTAGACGAGCACCACGACTTCGTGTGGCGCAACTACGCTCCTTCAAAGGTGAAATTCTTCGTGTGGCTGTTGGTGAAGAGCCGCATCCAGTGCCGTGCGAACCTTCTGCGGAAAGGGATCCTCACTCGCGCCGACAGTGGGTGTCCCATCTGCCCTGCTTCACTGAAACTGCCAGCCACATCGTCTTCGGCTGTCCCTTCGCCCAAAGCTTCTGTTCTGACATTGGTGCTGCTAATGATGCTGACCTCAGCGCTTCGTCTGCTGGCAGCTGCGCCCTGCCAGCCGCCGCTCGGCCCACGATGGCCTCGACGCTGCGTCTTCGTGTGGCACCTATGGAAGCATAGGAACGACGTTGTCTTCAACGGGCAGTCACCGTCCCTCCGTCCTGTCCTCAAAATATGTAGGGATGACGCCGTGCTCTGGCGTGCACGGCTGCCGCTCGCATGCCGAGATGACGTTGATCTCTGGCTCACGTTCTTCCTCCCCGAGCGGCCGTAATTTTCCCCGTGTTTTCTTGTTTGAGCTCTCCCCAATGGCGTTGGGAGATGTCTCCCCCTCCCTCAGTGTACTGCTGCTTACTACGGGGCCTTCGCTCGATCTGTTGATGATCTGAAGGAATACAAAAATGATTCAGGTGGGAGCTTCTGCTCCTCCCGGTGAACCCTCAAAAAAAAAAGCTCTGAACATATAACGACGTGGGCTGACCAAGACAAAAAATGACAGACATACAAAGACAAGTATACAGATCTAGAAACAAGATAGATGCATGTAAAGTTTTGCAAACGTAGCAGATAACGCAATATTATCTCTTGGAATGCTTCTTTTATGGAACACGAACAGCCAAGCTTAACAGAGATATGGAAAAGAAAAGGAAACCCTTCAAGTGTTACATGCGTACTTAACTTAGTTAGACTTTAGACCAAGGCACCAAGTTATAGTTCGGTGCTCACAGTTACAGTAGATGAGTACATCAGTACATCGAGAAGGAAATAAGTCATGGCAGGAGATGAGATTTCCTGCATACGTAGAATTATGTGTAAAGAAATTACAGAAAAAAACGGCTCCTTTTGAGATGATTGCGAAATTTCAGAGAAACTGTTCATGGTGAAGCAGATTATATATGTATAATCTCATCTCCTGAAAATACTCACTGGAGAGTTCAATTTTAGCAAAATTCCACTCTTTAGTCTATGCATTATGTATAGAGAAACGTGAGGACAAAAATAGTAGGATTTTGATTCAGATGCTGAGAAAGATGTCTGAGACCTAAGGAAATACCGGGCACCTTAGAAATAGACAATAGCATGGCTTCTACCGAAGTAACAAATGTTGAAACATACGAGAAATGTAACATGATTGTCCCTCGATTTCACACTGCACCGACCTTAACACAGTGGCCTACCCTACTTCTTTTTGGATATGACATGAAGGGGGAGTGTAAAGGATGAATCTAACCAATTAGCTGAAAACAATCGGCACACGACAGCGGACTACTAGTACATGCTTCTACATTACTTTGCAAAGTTGACTAATCCATGCCATGGGCAATCAATAAACCCATGCAAATGTGACATTTCAAGGCAAATCATGATCAACTGATTGCTCAGCCATGCGTGGATTGTGCTGGTACACATACTTCTTTGCCCAGTATAAGTAGTTCAAGAAGCCAAGCAACCCGACGACTGCCACAACCCAGTAGAATAGGTCAAGATGGCTGTTGTTCAAGCTTGTACCCTCGAGCCATCCACCCTGGTGACCATGCCTTGTCACCCTGTTCACAATATCCACCAGGAATGTAGCCATCAGTGACGCAAGCCCTATCTCACACCAGAATAATGCCGTGGCAATTGACTTCATGCCCCGTGGCGCCTCACTATTAAAGAACTCGAGGAGTCCGGTGAATGATGTCACGTCTGACACACCAAGCAGGAAGAACTGAGGTGTAAGCCAGAACAGGGACATCTGCACTACAGCATCCTTTCTTTTCTTCTCAACAACTGCAGCGATGACCGAGGCAAGTATCATGGAGGCAAAGCCTATAGCTATGCGCTGCAGATGAGTGATGCCACCAACGTAGCCTGTGCGTTTACGCAAGAATGGCACAATGAACCGATCATAGACGGGAAGCATTATCATCTGGAATGTGGTGGGGATGATAAAGAGAGTCGCAGGGGAAACATTGACCTTGCCCAGCCTTGTGTCGGTCATGCCACCTTGCTGCACAGTGAATATGAAGACGATAGTGTTCGACACATATGCTATCATGGAGCTGAAGAAGATCGGAAGCACGCATAGCACAATCTTAGTCTCCTCCACCTTCGTTGCAGTGCAAACTGCCCAATCTCCATCCTTACCACGGTCAATGCAGGCTTTGTCAAGGAATCTGTCAAGAAGGATGAAAGAGTCTGTAAGGAAATACAGCTAAACACTCTCTAGTCTCTTTTCTCTGTCACAAGTAGCCTGCTCAGAAAATGGCAATATTTCCGCTAATCTTACTTCAGACTTTTTGTTTGAGAGAGTACTTCAACAGACTGTGTCCTAGTCCCATTCTCAGTAATGCTTTCATGTGCTTCTTCCAGCTTCTCAGGAAGTTCAAGATTCCTGTTCTTGAATGCAACCACAAGAACCTGGGAAGGGAAGATTGTATTTAAGTATTAGAACAAATTTGTTGAGAATCAGTATGGATCTTATGTCTGAAGTTTTAAGGCAAGAAAGAGCACAAAACCTGCAGTATTCGAGTTAGAGGGCTTCCTTCTGGCACTTGGTTGCGGTAGAAAGGCAGACCAGCAGCAACAATGAGCAATCCAAACAGAATTAGGATAGCACACACCCCAAGTCCGATGTCCCACCCCTTGTAGTTCTCAAGCCACACTATGAATATTAACCCTATAAAACCTCCAAGGGAGATCCCGAAGGTATACCAGTTAAAGAAGCTGGACTTCTGGCGGGACTCGATAGGATCTCTATGGTCAAATTGGTCTGCTCCGAGGGATGGCATGCATGAACGCACAAAACCATCACCAAATGCATTGATGTACAACGATGCGTACAGCAAGGTAGCATTCCATCCATGGACCTCTTTGCAGCTGCTTAGTTCTGCTTCAACGTTGCAAGGTGCAGGATGAAGTGAGGGTAAGTGTGCTTGTAACGCGAGCAATCCATAGCCCTGCACAGATTAATGTGTGTTTATAAATAATACTTGCCTAGAAATTCAGCTGGTGTATATTTAACTAACAACTACATTTGCTTTAAAACTTAAACTTCTTTTCAAATCAGGGACAATATTTTAAAGGTATTGTAGAGGCTGACAAGGAAATTGTGTAGCATCATACATTCCAAACCAACTACAGTTTCCTAGAGGAAAACATTGTGAAGGATGTTAATTTAAGTCTTAATGGGACAAGGCAAAGAAAGAGCGTCAATATTAGCCTTTTCTATGCCAGTCATGTTCTTCTTTCATATCCAGATTAAGTGGATTTATGGTCAAGGGATATGCAAGAGTAGGTTCCCATCCTTGTCATGTACTGAGCTGTACTAAGACATGACAAGTTATAAGTCAAAGTTAGAAGCACACCGTTGTTGAACTATTTTTTTTTTTAGAACCACGCAGGAGAACTGCATGTAATATATTAAGAAAGGAAGAGGGCCAAAGATGTCCAAAATACAGATGGCCAAATCAGGAATTATTTCTTTCTTTGTTTGCAAATAAATTAGTACCGCTTTCCTAGATAGGTATGTTTGAAGTCCATCTTCAACTAACCATGCTCCTCAAAATCATGTAAACCCACAATTGTTTAATATGTATCACAACTGAATTCCAGCTTTGGACTTCCGAGACACAAACTTTCAGCCATTCTGTTTGGTGAAATCACACCAGAATTAAGAAAACACAATAAGATTAAAAAAAAACACAAAAACCAGCAGGGATTTTTCATATTCCCGGTTATTTTGGCAGTAGCCTTAGTATACTAAGTTTATTATTCACCTCTTCATTTTATAGAGCTATGTATGTCTCAAACATAATTATTGAAGCTGCAAAAGTGTCATCGCTATAGCCTTCCTCTACTGCAAGTGTCCCGGTAAACAGCATGAATGTATGCAGATAACAAAAGAATGGTTTCCTTGTATCATAATAGGAATCCTATAGATAGTTAAACAAGCAGGCGGATTACCAGAAACATCAATGGACCAAAGAGGAGTATGGTTGTCGAGCGCATGATGTAAGAGTCCGAGAGGAAAGCTCCTATTAATGCAAACCCGCACGTGGTGCCAACAAGATTAGTGACAGTAGTTGCAGAATCTGAGACCCCCATATGCATTGTTCCATGAAAATAAGTGACCAGATTCAACATGTTTGGGACAATAACCGTGTTCATTAACACAGTCACAACTGTAAGGAGAAACAAGGTACCAAAATGCTTTAGTATTCAGAACTTAGAGTGGAAGCTTGAAAAAAGAAGGAACTGAGATATTGCATGCCTGGCCATATGCATCTGCAAAGCAGGGATCGATATATGTGGACTTACCATACATAAACCATGCTGCTCTGACTCCTCCATGCACCTCTTTGTTGATGGAACTTCCCCTCCAGGCTACAAAGCTCCCAGCTGTCATGGTGCTTCTTCTTCCTCTTGAATAAGGTCTCCCAGTTTCGTCCCAAAATGATGAGGGCTATAAATAAGCAGGTGGATAGTCCATATTCAAGAGAGTGATGCCACCAACTTGATCAATCAAATACTGTTGCTTACCTTATTTTATTGCAAGCACCAGTAGTACCAGCCAAAGTTGCTACTACCTCCGAATGGCTGAATTTTGGACATCAAAGAAAAAGAAACATGGACAAGTACTATCAACGAGTGCAGAAAGTCTGCAAGCACGAACAAAATGGCGGGTATTGCTATCAGCTTGCATCATTCTGAGAGTGAAACTTTGCAAGTTAGCTCTTAATTCATTAATTGTTCTGAACAAAAGTCTTCTGATAAGATACTTAAGTTATGAACAAAAAATGCTCAGGTCTGAAAGCACTTAACTACTTATATTGGTTTGTAGGAAGAAACAATTACACTAATTGTTAATTATGAACTAACACTACTGTCAGATAGCTAGAAAGGCACAAGCGGAAATATGAAAATATGGTTCCAAAGTCATACATAATTGAGAAGCCATATAACTGCAATCAGTATACGTGACTGAAGGCTAACACTTCTGTGGTTCTTATCCATATGTATCTTGCTAATCTGCAGTATATACTGCAAAGACCTCTGCCATTTTCACAATCAGATCAGTCATCAGTTTGGAGGGTCTAGGTATGCAGGTGCCATGTTCCTACCCTACTTGCCCAATATAAGTGGTTCAAGTAGTTAGGCTTTATGTGCATTAAGTATCCAACAGAAGAGACAGAAGTAGGTTCCACTCGTTCCCTTAATAAATCACTCAGACAGTCATGGACGATATCACAACTTCGGTGAGACCACGCAACGAAAATAGAGCTCCTAGATTCCCACCAAAATTTGAAGAACCCATACAATCTACAAGATTTTCTTGGATGCATGATATTCAAAAGACATTCACTAATGTTAAAGTAGAAAAAAGATTAGAGGCATACATAATGAGATATACAAGTCCACAACCACAAGTACCATCAAGAAGATAATGCTAATCACTGTTAGAGAGACATTTTGCAACTTAGGTCCTATTCGTTGACTATGTCAAGCACAAGTATTTTTTTTAAAGCTAACTTCCTCTTGTGAAAAGCAGAAGGTGATGTCTGAAAGCAACATGCCAACTAAGTATAAAAATTATCGACCAGTGCTAAACACATTGGTCCATAGGATGAAAAGTATATTCCCTCTATTTGGACATGCAAGGCATAATTTGACTGTCCAAGATTGAACTTTGCCCGTAATTTTCGTGTACTGTATTTTGTAAGTAGTTACCAGTCATAAGAAAGTGATTCTGAATATGAATCCAATGGTATCAATATTTGTGTAACACAGCCCACATATTAACTTTTGGTCACAGCTTGAACTTGGGGAGTCAAATGCACTGCTGAACTACAACTTCCCACCAGATCTGCGCTGTAGCCAGTGGGGTTACTGTGTTGCGCCGGTTGCCAGTTGAAGCTGCGCTCAATGAGCAGTGGAGCCGCCCCTGGGGAGGCGACTGGCTACAAGGTCATGGGGGGGAACCGTGCCCCTAGGTGACACACACATGCTGGGTGCTGTGTGCGCCTGCCTCAACTCCCAAGCCTGAAATGACGGCCAGTTTTCGAAACAAAATGGATGATCCAAGTTTAACCGATAGAACAAGCTAATAAGGAAATAAATTGCCAGAGTAAAGCAAAGCTTCTGTGGAAGATATATGACTAATAAGTACTGAGGGTGAACGACTTCCACTTCTTACAAGAGTAACCAATGCTGAAACATGACCGGCGTGACAACTTGATTGTTTAGACATGTGACAAATTTGCACCTTGGATGTTAGTCTGCCAAGAACTATCCAGGCTAGACAGTGTTATGGCAAAATCAATTTCTTTTCGCGATTTTACAAATGGAGTATACAGGATTAACCCAACCAATAAGCACGTGAGAGCAGAACACTCGTACAGGCTTATACATTGTTTTGCAAACTGGACTATCCATGTCCTGGTGAATCAGACATCTTCCTCCTTTTTACTGAAATAAGAACAACAGATATGCATCATCTCAAAGTGGATCCTGATCGGCAGCCATCTCAACGATGTGTGGATTGTGCTGGTACATATACTTCTTAGCCCAGTACAGGTAGTTGAAGAAGCCAAGCAATCCGAGAACAGCCACAACCCAATAGAACAGGTCAAGATGGCTGCTGTTCAAGGTTGTACCCTCGAGCCAGCCTCCCTGGTGCCCGTGCCTTGTGGCGCTGTTTACAATTTCCACTAGCAATGTGGCCATCAATGATGCGAGCCCCAGCTCACACCAGAACAATGCAGTGGCAATAGACTTCATGCCTCGTGGCGCCTCACTGTTGAAGAACTCAAGGAGCCCGGTGAATGACGTCACATCTGCCACGCCAAGCAGGAAGAACTGAGGTGCAAGCCAGAACAGGGACATCTGCACCACAGCTTCCTTTCTCTTCTTCTCAACAATCGCTGCGATGACTGACGCAAGTAACATGGAGGCGAAGCCTATGCCGATGCGCTGCAAATGAGTGACTCCGCCAACATAGCCGGTGCGTCTACGCAAGAATGGCACAATGAACTGGTCATAGACAGCTAGCATTATCAATTGGAATGTGGTGGGGATGATAAAGAGTGTCGCAGGAGAAACATGAATCTTGCCAAGCCTGGTGTTCGTCATGCCACCTTGCTGGACAGTGAATGTAAAGAGGATAACGTTTGATATATAACTGATCATGGAGCTGATGAAGAGAGGAAGCACACGCAGCACAATCTTCGTATCCTCCACCTTCGCCACACTACAAACTGACCAGTCTCCATTTTTGCCACGGTTGATGCAAGCTTTATTGAGGAATCTGGCAAGATGCATGAAAGAGTTATAATAGTGAACACTATTAAAACTCTATAGAGTCTACTCTACTCGGGAGTCGGGAATGGTGTTTTGGAACATGGGAGCATATGCTCCCTCTATTTTGAAATACATCTTACACACATTTTGAAATTTCAAAAAATTGAAACGAAAAATTCGCACGCTACGCGCTCACAAAGTCATTTAATGAAAAATCGACTTGTCATGTGACGTGTGTAAACATGACAAAAATTAGTGCTAAAAATAATGCGTTTCACAAGATAAATTTTCTATTTTTTACATAGACCACAAAAACTATTGGTTTTTCATGAAACTTGACGAATGCACATATATTATGGAGATGTACATGCAATTTTTTTTTTACACTTAGAAATATGATTTTTTTGGTAGAGGGAGAATATGCATCCGGGAGCCGAATTGAATTTCTGCTACTCTCTATGCCAACTTGATAAGTAGTCGACAAAGAAGTCAGAAAAATGGTAGTATGTCACTGAATCTTACTTCAGAGTATCTGTTTGAGAGAGTGCGTCAACAGAACATGTCCTTGTCCCAGTACAGCTTTTCTGTTCTTCTTCCAGTTTCTCGGGAAGTTCCAGCTTCCTGTTCCTAAATGCAACCACAAGAACCTGGGAGAAGCAAGATTGTAGTTAACTTATGTTTCTAACAAATTTGCTGAGAAATGGGACGTTATCTTATGTTTTAAGCCAGGAAGAATGTAGCACAACCTGCAGTATTCGAGTTAGAGGACTTCCTTCTGGTAGTTGGTTACGGTAGAAAGGGAGACCAGCAGCAACTACGAGCAATCCAAGCAAAATTAAGATGGCACACACCCCGAGTCCAATATCCCACCCTTTGTAGTTCTCGAGCCACACTATGAAAATCAGCCCTACAAAACCTCCAGAGGAGATTCCGAAGGTATACCAGTTAAAGAAGCTGGACCGTTGGCGGGACTCAGAGGGATCTTCATGGTCAAATTGGTCGGCTCCGAGGGAGGGCAAGCAAACACGGATAAAACCATCACCAAATGCACTCATATACAAGGCTGTATACAATAATGTAGCATTCCATCCATGGACCTCTTTGCAGTTGTTTAGCTCTGTTTCAATGTTGCAAGGTGGTGGATGGAGTGAGGGAAGGTAGGCTTGCAGTGCGAGTAATCCATATCCCTGTTTAAATGCATGCTCAATTATAATATAAGAGCATTGCATATATAATTTTCTATGGTGCATAAAACAGCTGTCAGCCAGTGTACATTTGATTAAGAACTTAGTGTTACAATCTAAACCTGTTTTAAATCAAGCTGAGATAACTATAGTATAACTATTTACATGTAAACATTGTAAGGGGTGTTCACATAAGGCTTTAATAGGATATAATAAAGAAGATGTCAATACTACCAGTTTACACCAAAGGTATCCCTACATATCCACATAAGTTTATATTATGGTCAATGGTATGTCGGAGTAAGTATTCTTTGTCAGACAAGTTATAAGGCAGTTCTCTAGAACTGGGTCACTCAATTAGCTAGTGGCCTGTGTGTTCGCTCAGCCCACCTGGGTTTGAGGCCTTGCCTCCCCGTGTTCAGTCTCATGGTTCTTCTCAATAAAAATTGGCCGAGTTTTTAAATTATATTAGAGGCGCATCCCTGTTTTAGTTCAGTATATTTAAATATTCTCTATTACCTCATCCCTATAATTTTGTACAGCCATACATTTAGCAATGAAAAAGTATTTCAGCTAAGCAAAATAGTAAATGACATAAAACCACCACGTTGGAGGCAATTGTAGCCGATTGGGGATGATGAAAGGAACGGGGTATAGAAGATAGAGCTGACAGGTGGGACCCATATCCAGCTCAGCATGCTTCCACACGGCTGCCAAGTGCCAAACCAGTGCTGACAGACGGGTTCCATAATCGGAAAAGCTTTATCAGATGGCTATCAGTGCTATTTCAAAGTCATGCCTACGAACTTGATGTGGTGGTTTAATGGTTTCATGTAATTTACTCTAGGTAAGCAAGTAACATATCTCCTCAATGTTAGTGAGACCACATAAAAGCTGGGAGAATTACAATTAAAGAAACTCTAAATTACGAGAAATTTGCAGAAGGTGTGTAACCATTTTTAGCACCGATCTGAGGGTAGTGAGATAGTATATTCACTTTTTCAACTGACGTAGCTGCTTATGTTTAAATAATTGATAAATCCGCAAAATTATTATTGACATTAGAAAAAGCAAGAGAAGAAGATTCACATTACCAGAAACATAAATGGACCAAAAAGGAGCATTGTTCTAGAGCGAGTAATGTAGGAGTCAGAGAGGAAAGCTCCTATCAGTGCAAACCCGGATGTGGCACCAAAAACATTAGTGGTTGTAGTTGCAGAGCCCGAGACCCCCATATGCATTGTTCCATGGAGATAACTAACCAAATTCAGCAGGTTTGGGATAATAGCCATGTTGGATACCACAGTTAGAACTGCAAGGGGGGTGCGTACAAAAATGGTTCAATGTTTGGACTCACAACAGAAGCTTGAAAAATAGGAACAGTGAGATATTGCATGCCCACATATACGGAAAAATGTTGACAAAGCAGGATTCGGCTATGGTGACTTACCATACAAAAACCATGCTGCTCTGACTCCACCATGCACCTCTTTATTGATGGTGTTTCCCCTCCAATCCACAAAGCCTCCAGGTGCCATTGTGCTTCTTATTCCTCCTGATCACTGCCTGGCTGCCTGCCTGTAGCATCCCTGGCAAATAAGAGGGTATATATCAGCAGTTGATATTCATATTCAAAGGAGTGACAACATCGACAGAATTAATCAAAGATTCTTGCCTTCTTAATGACACTGTTACCAATTATGTACATTAATTTGACTTCCATTGTATCAATTATACACACTATAATTTGACTTCCATTGTCAGTATTCCTACTGACTCAAATTTGTTAAAGTAGAATAAAAGATTAGGTACATGTAAACTGAGGCTAATGAAGTCTACAAGTAGCAGCAACTTACAGATATTGCTATCAGTGTGTCATCATCCTGAGAGCGACATTTTGTAAGTTAGCTCCTAATTCAATGATTATTCATACTTCCTTCAAAGTAGTGCACCTTAACTTATGAACTGCTAGACCTGCGTCTGAAAGCAACATGATAACTATTTATGTAAAAAATCTCAGAAATGGAGCTAAAAGATTTATCGATCAGAGCTCAATAATCGAGCCATAAATCGGAAACCATACTCCCTCTGTTTGGAAATGCAGGGAGTAATTTGACTGTCCAAGCTTGAACTTGAGTGCAATTTTTTTGTACGCTATTTTGTTGGTAGATGCAAAATCAATGTCATACCAAGTGATTTTGTCCACGACTCCAGTGGTATCAATTTTCTGTTTATATTATTGTTTTGATTGCTGGTCAAAGATTGAACTTGGACAGTCAAACTAAGCTGAACATTTCCAAACGTAGAGTCTTTCTTTTGTGAGCTAACGTAATTAACAGATTTTTGATTTACAAGGCACATTAAGGTAACATGAAAATAAACTAAAATATCACCATTGGCCATACCACTATACCAGAGAGAGAAGTCAAACTGTAACCCATATTATTTGCTGGTTAGCTACTGATAAATCCTCTTCCAAACTGCTAAGGAAGAATGGCATATCTCTTTCCAGCACACACACACAGGGGAGAAATGAGCTTTGTGGTATATTTACCTTTCCGATATCGTTTTCACTCCTATCTAAGTATCCAGCTCCATTGTCAGGTTATGGTGTATTGCCGATGTTCTGATTCCAGTGGATCAATACTTACAGACCACGGTGTTTCACGCCTACTACAAGAATGTGTTTGCTTGTGACATGTGAGAGTTTAAGGCTAAGAATAAAGTCTTACAGTATTTGCACTGTTATCCATTTTTCTCTAATTGCACATACCGCAACCACCTCTCATGAGCCTTGCCAATCATCTATTTGGAGGGACCAAACATGTAGCTGCTCTGCTAACTCCATATTATACTTCCAAATGACAATGGAAGTAATTGAACTACAAAGGTTCCGTGTGCAGAAAGTATCCAAGAGAAGAGAAAGAAGTGTGTTCCCTTTGCTCACAAGTCCTCAACATAACCTCATAATGATTTGTACTTAGATACCACATACGAGATAAAAAGTTCCCAGTAACAATCACCTATCTAATTATCGGCAAAACTTGCTCTAATAATCCACCAAATTTCAGGCCTAAAGTGCGCTCAGTGAGCACATGTGTGGAAACAAAGTAGTATCAAAGGAACGAGCGCGGGGATTGAGAAATACCGTACTCCGTAATATATATGGATATGATCATATGAACCTGCACACAACCAACGAAATATCATCCAAAGCTCCAAGCGGTTGCCTGGAGCTCAAAGGATGACTACGGTGCTTGCTAAATTTGGCACCGATGCATGTCTAGTACTCTAGTGTGAAGAATCGCTATTGGAGAGTACCTTCTGCATTCTCCCGGTGCTTGGGTGTATCTCCACCTCAATCTGGGATCCTAGGGGGGAATGCAGGAGCCTCGGAGGCGGGGTGATTGGCCGAGGCTGGCGCTGAGTGTGTTCCACCTAGTCCCTTCATCGCCTCTGCGGCAGCCAACGGCGGCTGCCCCTCCTGGAGCCGCTGCCGCGGCTGTCCGCAATCCTTCGTGCTGAGACACAGCTTCTGTCCGTGCCCTACCAACCGTGAAAAGGGGAATAGGAGGAGCGGAAGAAGAAGATACTGACAGGTGAGACCCACCTGCAAGTGCGATGGGATCTCAAGACTCAAGAGTGACTGATTAATTGGTCCCATATGGCATAATGAACTGGACTTCCCACCGGCGCCGCCGCCGCCGCCGCCGTCACGGCGTCACCAACCCTCTCACGCGCTCTGGCCACCACCTCTCTTACTGCTTCAGGTGCAGGTAGCGGCGGCGGAGGCGCGTGTGGTGATCCTCCCCGCATTGTCTTCGCCGGAGACTCGCCGCGGTAAGTTTTCCAGCTCCACATCTGAACTCGCCGCAGTCTCGTGACTAGTTTGGAGTGCCGCGGCGCTGAGGTCTCCGGTGGGAGGCTGCAAATATATGATTCACCAATCTCTCGATTACTTGGCGAGATGACACATTTTCGCCTTTAAGGGCTGCAGACCTGCATCTAGACTCTAAAGCGAACATCTTTGAGTGTGACACAACCAATTCTTCTTCATGAATAATTTAAGATTTTCTCTGTTACAATCTGTATATATAGCATAGACAGACCAACTAAAGCTAATTCATCAAAGATCTTTGTTCTCTACGGCCTATATTTAGTTTCCAGAGATGTCAGCACTGCTCTGTGTAAACTAATTCGCTGAGATAATGCAATGATTAATAGGATCTTGTCTAATCTCATGAACACGCCCTGATCTAATGTGGAAACTAAGGGCAGTAGAAAGAAACTCCGCTGGGTGATGCCATCTCAGTAGGTGAAGTAGAGTCTGAACAAAACGGTTCCTTGGCCGTTCCCTTCCCTTCGTCTACAGAGGAGAGGGGCGATTTTCTGAAACCCACCCGGTCAACCCACCTCGCCGCCGCGGATCCGGCCGTTTCCTCCCCTCCGTCGGCTGCTCCGGCAGCGGGAGGGTGGGGGAACGCCGGATCTCGGTGTGTATATAGTGTAGGGCTTGCTAGGTCTTCAGCCGGCGGCGTTGGGGGGGCGGCGGCGCTGCTGGTGGTGTGTTGTGCTGGTGGAGATCTTCCCCTTCGACGACGGCGCTCCGGTGGAGCTCCGAAGTGGATCTGCTGCCTGTGTCGCGCTCGCAGCTCTGGGCAGCTGCCGTGGGCGACTTCCCCGCGCCGGAGTTCGAGGACGACGACTTCGGCTTGTCAAGATCTGGATCCAGCTCGTGTTGAAGCAAGCGTGCGTTGTGGCCGGTGGAGGAGGATGGAGGCTCCCCGGAGTTCGAGTTCCGACGACTTCCCGTCCGCCTGGGGACATCTGCTGTTCCAAGGATTGTGTGGCGATGCGGCGGCGGCGCGCCGTCGGTGCGTTCTGTTCCTCGTCGGTGGCTTCGCTTTACAGAAGAAGGACTTGGTTGTAATTTTGTGTTTCGTGGAGGTCGTTTCTGTAATTGTCTTGCTTTAATGATATGGCTGTTTCCTCGCAAAAAAAAAAAAAAAGAAGTAGAGTCTGAACGAGATGAAGCAGTGTAGTCGATCAGGCCGATCGATAGCTGTTCTTCACGCAGTGGATCCGCTTCGGTTTTGTAGTGAATTTCGCAAGGCAGTTCTTCCCTAACTGATAGAGTGATCTTTAGGTTCTACGTCTACCCCTTATAAATATTGCGCTGCCTTTGACTGTGGGACCAGCCGTTATTAGCGAAATTTGTCATCCAATCATGGTCACTTAACTAAGATATATCCTTAAGACTACTCAGACTGCTCATAGTGGGAGTAACTTAGGTAGTAACATCACACATTTCAAGGTGTTTTAGTGACATGGCATAGCAATAAATGAAGAAAGAGAGGGAGGTGGTAACTAGCTATGTTACCATAACATCACACACCCCAAGATAAAATGAGTCTACAAACTAATAAATGAGACTTTGCATGATACCATCTCTAAGTTACTTTCCACTATGAAGGTAGTAACATGAACTAGTAACTTATGCATGACACCACCTTATGTTACTCCCCACTATGAGCAGCCTCATAGTGGGAGTAACTTCACTAGTAACTAAGTGTCCAACTCACTAAATTTGCTTATGTGGCAGTGAGTTAATGAGGAGAGAGAGGAGGATAGAGTAACATAGCTAGCTGTAACATCACATTTTCCAAGATACAATGAGTCTACAAGCTAATTAATGAAGACATCTATGATACTACTTTGATGTTACTAAAACCACTATGAAGGTAGTAACATAGAGTAGTAATGGACCAACTTTTACTTAATGGGTTTCAATATTTTAACCGGCTGATTACTTAAAAATCTTACATTCTCCCACTTGTTGATAGCTAAGTGGAATTGAAAATCTCATTGAGACTAATTTTACTTCTGGAAGGAGCACATTCTGATTACCCTTGGGATCATGGACGTTGATTATGCACTTAGTGAAAAAAAAAACTCTCATCCCTCTGTCCTCTGATGACAAAAAACTTGCTGAGAAAACTGAAGTTTATGAGACCAATAAGGAGAAACGGGAGCATAATAACTCTTGGGTTTAAGGGAACAATCCCTAATATCCGAGTGCACTAGACTTTCCTAAATCAGTGGAGGAGCAATTCAAATCTCCACAAAAATTTTATGCCAACACATTGATCATGAGAATGCCCACCACTAAGTATGATGGTGGAAGCAGCATTAGAAAACATATCATGAACGATATGGCCGCAAAATTAAATAGCATGGAACATAGATATTTCGTAGAGCTTTTTGGTTCACTTCTTTATGACTTCCGCCACGGAAGGTATGGTCCATTTAAGATCAACTATAACTTTGGGGTAATTATATTGACGAGATCTTGAATTTCGATCTGGACAACCGGAGTTTGTTTCACTCACTAGATGCATATGATAATAATAAAACTAGGACCGTGAGTAAAAAAGCATGGTGGCATGCACCTACACATTCTTGGCCATAATTAAATAATAATCCATGCTGAGATGAGTATTATGCTGTAGATAATAGTGTTCCAGTAATGATTATAATGTGAATACATTACCTTGGTATGGTGCTTTGTCGAAACATGGACTGATGACCAGGTGCAAAGAAACAAAAAACGGGCCGGGGAGAGCCAACAGAGGTGATCAAAGCGTTAAAATGCTAAAATCACATTAAGTAAAAGCTGACTTATTAATTAATATGAGATTTAGCCACTTAGGATCCCGTATTAATTAATTGGCCAGCTTTTACTGAATGAGATTTTAGCATTTGAAATTTTTGATCACTTAAAAGTCTAACAAACTCTCCAAAAAGGAACTTAAAAATTAACACTCTATTGCTTGTTGGCATATCTCCTCGTGCAGAAAGCATAGTTGATCCAGGCTACCAGCTCAAAGGCTGCCTGAAGTTTGTTTCGACTTCCATCCAACCAACCTCTTCCGCTGTCCCTATGCCTTGCCACTCTGTTCGCTATCTAGCTTCTATTGCTTGATGGATACTATATGATTTCACTGTTACAATATGCATAGAATAGGTAGACTAACTAAAGCAAATTCATCCAAATTCTTTGGTCTCTATGAAGCATGAACTACACTATTACCTATGCGCTACTATGTTGCCTGTTGGCATATCTCCTCGCCCAGAAAGCATAGTTGATCAGTGCCACCAGCTCAAAGGCTGCCAGTAACAAGAAGAAACGATCGAGACGTGTCCTGTTGAAGTCCGCTCCGTCCAGCCATCCTCTTACGTTGTCCCCATGCCTTGTCACTCTGTTTATCAGTTGTATGAAGGCACATGCCAACCAGGCTGCTATTCCAGAAAGAATGGATTGTACTGCCGGTGCTATCAGCTCCATTTGTGGAGATGACTCACTCTTTATGAACTCAATCAGTCCACTGAAGGATGCTATATCCATGATGCTTAACAGGAAGAATTGTATCACCAGCCCGAACACGGACATCGGGACAGCTGCTCCTGTCGACGTTAGCCCATGTTGTTCTGCGGCTGTCAGTCTTCTTGTTTCAACTAATGTGGCAACACATGCTGCTGCTATCCCGCATGCAGAGCCAGCACCTATACGCTGCAGTGGTGTGATTCCATGTGTGTGGCCTGTGAATCTTTTTAGCAGTGGTATCAATATCCGCCTGTAGCATGGTCGCATAAGCATGTGAAATGCTGTTGGGATTGCGATGAGAGAGGCAGAGGAAATCTTTATCTCTCCTATCCTTCCGTCCATCGTGCTGCCTACTTGTATGGTTAGTGTCATTAGAAGCGTGAAAGGCAGGTAGATGAGCAAGCAGCTGATGAAGATTGGAAACATCAGGATGATGCCATTTGTTTCCTCTTCAACTTGAGTGGTGCTGTAGAATGAACACGGATTGTTATCTCTATCACATATACTCAAGAATATGTAAAAATCATAGTTCATATACTATCATGAATCGTGATATTGATATGTCTGACAAAAAGAATCATTGTTAATATTTCCATTTCCTATATGTAGTAGCAACTTGCTGGATGAAATAATAGGGAACTTACCGAATGATCCTGCTGTCTGATTTGTCTTGTCCATCAACACATTCTGCTGTGCTGGTTTCTTGCAGCTCAATATCATCTGCAATGGCAGCCTGCCTCTTCTTTGATGAAGTCATGACATCCTGGAGAGGTACCAACGATAACTTAAGCACAATTTTGTTTTCAGGTTTCTTATTTTATATTGATAGATATACCACATAAGCTTGTTTACATATTAAAATTTTGTTTAGTTTCATATCTGGAAAAGAAATATATTGATTCCTTCATTGCTTTAGGAATAATTATCTGTCTGTTGAACTTTGTAAGGATATGAAATTGTGATTTTCAGGATGAAGCATCGAATAACAGTCAGGGCAATTCACTGTGAAAAATGCATGCATCCCATGCACAGAAGTAACCTACTAGTCTAGACCTGTGTTCAGCCAAGCTCAGTTTGTTAATTAACACGCTGGAGCCTTTATAATTGACATGCATAGAATTTCATTGAAAAATCTATGTGGCATGTGAACTTTTACCTGCAATATTCTAGTCACATGACATCCATTAGGTCTGACTGTTCTGTAGAAAGGCAGTCCACACGCTGCCACAAACAGCCCTACCAGTACAATAAGTGCAGATATCATAAAGCCAGTGGCCCAGCCCAAATTGTTTTCGATCCAGACTAAGAATACCAATCCGATGAGCGCTCCAAGGGAGTTTGCAAACTTTAGCCAACTCAAGAACCTACCCTTGAGCTGGCTTTTTTTCATATCATCATTGCTGTACTGATCTCCACCAAGGAGTGGTATGCAGGAGCGCATGCAGCCTTCCCCAATGGCAAATACTGATAAGCTCAGGTAGAGCAGTGTTAACTGCCAGCCTTCAGCTGGTTCACAGTTGTTTGGTTCTTTGTTTATCTCACAGTCCAGAGGATGTAGTGAAGGCAAGTGTGCCTGCAATGCTAGCAACATATAACCCTGCATTGTTTGAGAACAAAATGTTTAGGGTCCAAAATTTTGGCATCTACTTCCCAAATCTAAAAAGCGTAAATAGTTCATATCAGTTACTATTGTGTACTCCATATGGGAGCATCATCATACACTGATACACATGGCCTAAAATCCTAAATTTTCCAAGTTGTCAACAGATTGCTCAACCAAAGGGCCGTCACTCTCTTGAGTTTGATCAGTTGATGAAACAAAGGACTATCAAGCACTTGGTGCATGCTCTTTTGCTTATTGTTGGAATAGATTATTATTATTTGTTTTGCTAATATTACTTCTCTAGTCAGGTATAAAAAATATAACTTGGCAACCTAGAGAACATAAAAATATAGATGTATATGATATCAGCACCATGAGAGTGAAGAGCCTTGAAAACTTATAACTTCTATCACTAGGATTAATTAGCATGTGTATCAACCGGGAATTCAACGGGAGAGAAGAATTACCAGGACCACAGTTGGGCCGAACACAAATATAGCGGTGGTTCGTTGGATATATGCACTGGAGATAAAGTTCATCAGGGCAGCAAAGAATGACACGGCACCAACCAGGTAGGTGATCACGGCTGAAGAGGTCACAATATCCAGATGCAGTGTTCCATGGAAATAGGCCACAAGACTGAAGTTTGCGCTGCTAGGACAGCTTCGTAACATGACCAGAACTGCAAATGAACACAGAATTCACTTCCAACAATTAGATTGATTCTGCTTCAAGATGCACGTGACTCTATCATTCTAGGATCAGAAAGAAAGGAACAATCGTATGTATAAGGTTAGGCTAGGCCATGGAGATCCTTTTGTGAAGTTAGAATTATTTGTAAGCTCCAGCTGAGACCCATGCCAGCTTTTTAGTACCTCAATTCAGATATCTGTACCAAAGGCGTCAAGAACAGAAAATTCAATGGCCACCTACATTTGAAGTGCTAAGATTGTTAGATTATTTTTGCTCTTTGTAAGAGATACTTATGTGCATAAGCACCAGTGAAGCACTGGTGAATATAATGAGACACTAAATTAAGTTACAAACTTTGCCCCTTATTGTGTTATCTGGGAAGCAGGTTTACTCTATCTGTCTGGAACATAAGGACCTGATTGGTGGTGAAAGCCCTGTATTAACAACTCAAAATAGACCTTGCATTTCTGACAGAGGTGGCTAAGAAAATTTTCAGGCACCTGCAATCTGTTGTGTTGCAACTATAATGCAAGATTCACCCTCGCTGGTTAGGCAAATATTTAAGAAGACACATATATTGGCACAAAAATGCATAAATAAAGCACCAGATAAGTTGCTACATGGCCGTGAACACTCCATTTTATCTCGAACATATATAGCCATATTGTGGTGATAAAGACAAAAGAAAGAGAGGGTAAGACATCTAACAAGAAACATTAAAAAAACTCTAATACAAATACTAACAGTTGATGCTTAAGAACGTCTAACAAACACATTCATGTCTCAGGCAGTGATTTGTATATGGAATATGATCGAGCCAAATAAAGGGATCAAATGGAAAGGCATCCCAGTGCTCCACGAGGAAGCTAGCTTAGCTAGTTGCTCACCGTAGAGGAGTGTTGCCTTAATGCCACCGTGCTTGTTTCCATCCACAGCATTCCCTCTCCAATCTACATACCCAGCTTCAAGCTCCATAAGTAGTATGTGTATGCTCCTCAGATAGCCCAAGCAAACCAATCGGCTCCCTCTCTCTCATGCACGCAATGGCAAGGGCACAACACAACACAAACTCCTGGCCAGATCCTTTATTTATACACATGTGAAGTTACAAACTCATGGCCGGACAGTGTTTCTAGGAAGCACAAAACAAGGGAGAAGCTAGCACTCCGGAAGTCCAGCACTCATATGTGTGGCAATCTAGCTCTCTCACGTGGTGGCGTCTGCGCGCATAAATGTGTCTCCCGTTTCTCGAGGTGACGCCGCGTCTAGACCGCGCGGCAGCGACGTGGCTGGTGATTAGTTTTATCATGGGCACGCAGCTGAGATCATATCGATCTGTCAATCAAGCGTTTACCCTGGGAATTGTCCTCTAGTTCCAGTTAAGATGGAGTGAGCCAGCTTGCTGCCTGCCACTCTCTGTGGCTACCATTATGATCAGATCCTACTGATTTGGACTTTGCCTATGACATTGTATGGCAGGTGTTCATATCAAGACATTGTATGGAGTATCTAGCATGCTAGATTACTGCAGATACATGTTGAAGAGATTGTTAAACATTGATGCGCACTTAATACACGACTAGGAAATGGCAGGGGTTGGCATGATAAAATTAATAAAGTTATTTAACATAAGGGTATTATGCACATGGCATTTGACTATCTTCTGTTTAGAGATCGAACTCCCAGACTCAGAGGATCCTTTATTAAACAATGGTTTGTGATGTGCGCCAGTATTTTAATTCAGGATCGCTACCTCGTCCTATTTTCTGTGATGATAACATATTTTGAGCAGCAATTAATGACTTTGTTTCGTATCAGATTCATAAGATCATCTCACATGACCTGTCTATAAATTAGGGCATTGACAAGATATGTGCGATTACTAGAAGCAACTATATGAAATTCATCTCTCATTTTCCAGTAACCGGCAGAGCACTATCTTAATTAGAAGAAATAGAGATCTTGACAAATATGTACAAAACCAGTGTATGCCAAGCTGGATGAATAGTCGTCGCGAGGATGCCCAATTCCCATAAAATCGCATCCTCAAGGATCGAGCATGTCGACTAGAGAATGAATAGGACACTATTTTTTTTATTGAATTCATTGATTTTAGGAACTGTGGCATTGGCTAGAAAGGAAGATTAACAAACAAACAAACAAACAAACAAACAAACAAACAAACAAGCTAGGGTTACACTAGGCACGATGAGGTTTATGACCGAAGTTCAAATTTTACAGGGAATTATAATATATGTTGGACACTTAGAAACAAAGTCTTGCCACCACAAAGGCCTAGCATTCTTCTCCTTGATATTTAGCTACAAAGTGCAAGATCAACCACTAAGGATATATCTTTAATCAGGTGATCTCTGAACTTCATAAAAAATCCAAGAGAAAATCCACATGTTTGGAATCTCTAGGGTGACCTCAACTATATAGGATTCCCCGCAACTCCAAGAGTGACAAGATTGATAAAGAACATGGAGGGGGGACGTTTTGGTTGGCGGAAATACGGATATAGAACTCATATCTCTCTTTTCCCTCACTTGAATGGAAGGTTGGACATTTCGAGGCTCAAGGAGTTGTGAGCTTGTTTCAATGGTGGTGTACATCTCATGTACAAATGTCTTGGCTGGTTTGTAAAGAAGACCCCTTTATATAGTTCCTCTCCATTTCTACCTATTACGGGATTTTTGTGACCATCCTAGAGTATCCAAGCTTGCCTGAAATATTCTCGGAATCCGAATTTTGTATTTGTTTTCCTAAGATAACTGAAGGCGGACTAGTAAGTCCATGGTTCAGCCTAAGGCGGGTCTAGAACCCTGGCCAAAAAATCATGGCAACTTCAATAACTAAATGTATGTTCACTTGGTGGTTTATCTTAAAGTTTATGACTTATGAGTGCATGTTATTTGTTTCAACAGTTGATTCTCACTCCTAGCATTTAATTGAACCCTTTCCCTATGTCTCGAAGATAGGGAAATGTAAATACAAAATTTAAAGACATTTTCTTATTTTATCTTTTTTTGTGTAGGAAGTCTCCCCAACCACATATCTTCTTTGGGCACCCGAAAATCTCCATACACTTGGGTTACAAACTACTATCTTAAATTACTTGCCATTAACACCAAAATCCACTAAGAAAAAATATGCATTTTCATGTCCTCGTGGATGTGGTCAAGGCCGAGGTTTTGAAGTGTGATGCAAGGATTCCAAAAAGCATGCAAGTTAGTGATGGCGTGTATTTCACACGTTCGTTGGGCAACCCCAAGAGGAAGGTATGATGCGCACAGCAGCAAGTTTTCCCTCAGAAAGAAACCAAGGTTTATCGAACCAGGAGGAGCCAAGAAGCACGTTGAAGGTTGATGGCGGCGGGATGTAGTGCGGCGCAACACCAGAGATTCCGGCGCCAACGTGGAACCCGCACAACACAACCAAAGTACTTTGCCCCAACGAAACAAAGTGAGGTTGTCAATCTCACCGGCTTGTCTGTAACAAAGGATTAACCGTATTGTGTGGAAGATGATTGTTTGCAGAGAAAATAGTAAAACAAGTATT
This sequence comes from Lolium rigidum, assembly GCF_022539505.1. Lineage (NCBI taxonomy): Eukaryota > Viridiplantae > Streptophyta > Magnoliopsida > Poales > Poaceae > Lolium > Lolium rigidum. The sequence goes on from NC_061514.1 coordinate 104,380,695, forward strand.
GCAGCAGATTTGTATTTCAAGATTAAAGAATGGACCGGGTCCACAGCTCACTAGAGGTGTCTCTCCCATAAGATAAAAGCATGTTGGGTGAACAAATTACAATCGGGCAATTGACAAATAGAGAGGGCATAACAATGCACATACATGACATGATAAGTATAGTGAGATTTAATTGGGCATTATGACAAAGTACATAGACCGCCATCCAACCGCATCTATGCCTAAAAAGTCCACCTTCAGAGTTATCATCCGAACCCCTCCAAGTATTAAGTTGCTAACAACAGACAATTGCATTAAGTATGGTGCGTAATGTAATCAACAACTACATCCTCGGACATAGCGCCAATGTTTTATCCCTAGTGGCAACAGACACAATACAACCTTAGAACTTTCTCATCACCGTCCTGGTGTCAATGCGTGCATGAACCCACTATCGAGCATAAATACTCCCTCTTGGAGTTAAAAGTAAAAACTTGGCCAGAGCCTCTACTAGTAACGGAGAGCATGCAAGATCATAAACAACACATATGTAATAACTTGATAATTAACATGACATGGTATTCTCTATCCATCGGATCCCGACAAACACAACATAGAGTATTACAGATAGATGATCTTGATCATGTTAGGCAGCTCACAAGATCCAACAATGAAGCACAATGAGGAGAAGACAACCATCTAGCTACTGCTATGGACCCATAGTCCAGGGGTGAACTACTCACTCATCACTCCGGAGGCGACCATGGCGGTGTAGAGTCCTCCGGGAGATGAATCCCCTCTCCGGCAGGGTGCCGGAGGAGATCTCCGTAATCCCCCGAGATGGGATCGGCGGCGGCGGCGTCTCGGCAAGGTTTTCCGTATCGTGGTTTTTCGCATCGTGGGTTTCGCGACGGAGGCTTTAAGTAGGCGGAAGGGCGCAGTCGGGGGCCGACGAGGGGGCCACACCATAGGCGGCGCGGCCCCCTAGGCCGCGCCGCCTTGTGGTGTCGCCACCTCGTGACCCCACTTCGTATGTTCTTCGGTCTTCCGGAAGCTCCGTGGAAAAATAGGCCCCCGGGTCTTCGTTTCGTCCAATTCCGAGAATATTTCGTTACTAGGATTTCTGAAACCAAAAACAGCGATAAAACGAGAACCGGCACTTCGGCATCTTGTTAATAGGTTAGTTCCGTAAAATGCACGAATATGACATAAAGTGTGCATAAAACATGTAGGTATCATCAATAATATGGCATAGAACATAAGAAATTATCGATACGTCGGAGACGTATCAAGCATCCCCAGCTTAGTTTCGCTCGTCCCGAGCAGTAAAACGATAACAAAGATAATTTCTAAGTGATATGCCATCATAACCTTGATCATACTATTTGTAAACATATGTAGTGAATGCAGCGATCAAAACAATGGTAATGACATGAGTAAACAAGTGAATCATAAAGCAAAGACTTTTCATGAATAGTACTTCAAGACAAGTATCAATAAGTCTTGCATAAGAGTTAACTCATAAAGCAATAAATCAAAGTAAAGGCATTGAAGCAACATAAAGGAAGATTAAGTTTCAGCGGTTGCTTTCAACTTGTAACATGTATATCTCATGGATAATAGTCAACATAGAGTAATATAACAAGTACAATATGCAAGTATGTAGGAATCAATGCACAGCTCACACAAGTGTTTGCTTCTTGAGGTGGAGAGAGATAGGTGAACTGACTCAACATAAAAGTAAAAAGAATGGTCCTTCAAAGAGGAAAGCATCGATTGCTATATTTGTGCTAGAGCTTTTATTTTGAAAACATGAAACAATTTTGTCAACGGTAGTAATAAAGCATATGAGTTATGTACATTATATCTTACAAGTTGCAAGTCTCATGCATAGTATACTAATACTGCCCGCACCTTGTCCTTATTAACTTGGACTACCGGATCTTTGCAATGCACATGTTTTGACCAAGTGTCACAATGGGGTACCTCCATGCCGCCTGTACAAAGGTCTAAGGAGAAAGCTCGCATTTTGGATTTCTCGCTTTTGATTATTCTCAACTTAGACATCCATACCGGGACAACATGGACAACAGATAATGGACTCCTCTTTAATGCATAAGCATGTGGCGACAATTATTATTCTCATATGAGATTGAGGATATGTGTCCAAGACTGAAACTTCCACCATGAATCATGGCTTTAGTTAGCGGCCCAAAGTTCTTCTCTAACAATATGCATGCTCCAACCATGAAGGTGGTAGATCTCTCTTGCTTCGGACAAGACGGACATGCATAGCAACTCACATGATATTCAACAAAGAATAGTTGATGGCGTCCCTGAAACATGGTTATCGCACAACAAGCAACTTAATAAAAGATAAAGTGCATAAGTACATATTCAATACCACAATAGTTTTTAAGCTATTTGTCCCATGAGCTATATATTGCAAAGGTGAATGATGGAATTTTAAAGGTAGCACTCAAGAAATTTACTTTGGAATGGCGGATAAATACCATGTAGTAGGTAGGTATGGTGGACACAAATGGCATAGTGGTTGGCTCGAGTATTTTGGATGCATGAGAAGTATTCCCTCTCGATACAAGGTTTAGGCTAGCAAGGTTATTTGAAACAAACACAAGGATGAACGGTACAGCAAAACTCACATAAAAGACATATGGTAAACATTATAAGACTCCATACCGTCTTCCTTGTTGTTCAAAACTCAATACTAGATGTTATCTAGACTCTAGAGAAACCAAATATGCAAACCAAATTAACAAGCTCTAAGTGTTTCTTCATTAATGGGTGCAAAGTATATGATGCAAGAGCTTAAACATGAGCACAACAATTGCCAAGTATCAAATTATCCAAGACATTATAGCAATTTACTACATGTATCATTTTCCAATTCCAACCATATAACAATTTAACGAAGAAGAAACTTCGCCATGAATACTATGAGTAGAGTCTAAGGACATATTTGTCCATATGCTACAGCGGAGCGTGTCTCTCTCCCATAAAGTGAATGCTAGGATCCATTTTATTCAAACAAAATAAAAAAACAAAAATAAACCGACGCTCCAAGCAAAGTACATAAGATGTGACGGAATAAAAATATAGTTTCGTGGGAGGAACCCGATAATGTTGTCGATGAAGAAGGGGATGCCTTGGGCATCCCCAAGCTTAGACGCTTGAGTCTTCTTAGAATATGCAGGGGTGAACCACCGGGGCATCCCCAAGCTTAGAGCTTTCACTCTTCTTGATCATATTGCATCATACTCCTCTCTTGATCCTTGAAAACTTCCTCCACACCAAACTCGAAACAACTCATTAGAGGGTTAGTGCATAATAAAAATTCACATGTTCAGAGGTGACACAATCATTCTTAACACTTCTGGACATTGCATAAAGCTACTGGACATTAATGGATCAAAGAAATTCATCCAACATAGCAAAAGAGGCAATGCGAAATAAAAGACAGAATCTGTCAAAACAGAACAGTCCGTAAAGATGGATTTTATTAGGCCACCAGACTTGCTCAAACGAAAATGCTCAAATTGAATGAAAGTTGCGTACATATCTGAGGATCATGCTCGTAAATTGGCTTAATTTTCTGAGCTACCTACAGGGAGATAGACCCAGATTCGTGACAGCAAAGAAATCTGGAACTGCGCAGTAATCCAAATCTAGTACTTACTTTTCTATCAAAGACTTTACTTGGCACAACAAAACATAAAACTAAGATAAGGAGAGGTTGCTACAGTAGTAAACAACTTCCAAGACACAAATATAAAATAAAGATACTGGAGTAAAAACATGGGTTGTCTCCCATAAGCGCTTTTCTTTAACGCCTTTCAGCTAGGCGCAGAAAGTGTATCTCAAGTGACATCGAAGGGTGGTGTGTCAACCTTACCTTGGGCTTTACCCTTACCTTTCTTATTGTTTTTCTTTCCCTTTGGTTTAGGAAATATATGATTTCCCCCTGGTATAGAGGTGAATTTCAGAGTGCCTTCTCCCACATCAATGACTCGCTCCCAATAGTTTCAACAGAGGATCTCCCGAGTATGATTTTTCCTGTTTCAATAACAAGATAATCAATGGATATTGTTCTTCCAAGAATGGTTGTATGCACACCTGCGGCTATTCCCTTAGGAATTATAATAGAGTTATCAATGAGAATTATTTCTTCTCCTCCTTCATCGACTCCCCAAAGTTTCAAAGATTTATAAATGCTTTCAGGCATAAGGCAAAATTCATACATAATATCACAAAGAGGCATGAAGAGTTCGATCACCGATAACAATTTTAACAAGAGGATCCCACAATGAAAGTTTAGAATTCACTAAAACTTGTTCAAGACGATTACGAACGTGGCAATAGTTATCATCCAGTGCGAGATGTACTTATCTCGAGATTGTTTAATCTACTATATATGCTAGTGAGGGCTGAATCAAAGTTATTAGCTGAATCATGTGATGCAACCAACTTCTTTATGGCATTAAAAGCTTGATCCCCATTACAATGGAGGAAATCTCCTCCCACTAAAGTATCCAAAGCATATCTATAGCGAACCATAAGACCAAAATAAAAATTACTAAGGAGCAAACTTAGAGTCATTTGAGGTTTAGTTTTACGATAAGAAGTAAAAATTCTAGACCAAGCATCCTTAAAACTCTCCTCATCCCCTTGTTTAAAAGTGAAGACTAATTCTTCAGGCGAAGAAGTAACAGGTTCGTAGCTAGACATGGTAACAAAAGTAACTAAATATTTTTTGTATTTTTAATATAGAGTGCAAGACAATAAATAAAGCAAACTAAATAAAGTAAATGCAAGTAAACTAATTTTTTTGTGTTTTTGATATAGCAAACAAGACAGTAAATAAAATAAAGCTAGCAACTAATTTTTTTGTGTTTTGATATAATGCAGCAAACAAAGTAGTAAATAAAATAAAGCAAGACAAAAACAAAGTAAAGAGATTGAGAAGTGGAGACTCCCTTGCAGCGTGTCTTGATCTCCCCGGCAACGGCGCCGTAAAATATGCTTGATGGCGTGTATTTCACACGTTCGTTGGGCAACCCCAAGAGGAAGGTATGATGCAGCAGCAAGTTTTCCCTCGTAAAGAAACCAAGGTTTATCGAACCAGGAGGAGCCAAGAAGCACGTTGAAGGTTGATGGCGGCGGGATGTAGTGCGGCGCAACACCGAGATTCCGGCGCCAACGTGGAACCTGCACAACACAACCAAAGTACTTTGCCCCAACGAAACAAGTGAGGTTGTCAATCTCACCGGCTTGCTGTAACAAAGGATTAACCGTATTGTGTGGAAGATGATTGTTTGCAGAGAAAATAGTAAAACAAGTATTGCAGACAGATTTGTATTTCAAGTATTAAAGAATGGACCGGGGTCCACAGCTCACTAGAGGTGTCTCTCCCATAAGATAAAAGCATGTTGGGTGAACAAATTACAGTCGGGCAATTGACAAATAGAGAGGGCATAACAATGCACATACATGACATGATAAGTATAGTGAGATTTAATTGGGCATTACGACAAAGTACATAGACCGCCATCCAACCGCATCTATGCCTAAAAAGTCCACCTTCAAGGTTATCATCCGAACCCCTCCAAGCATTAAGTTGCTAACAACAGCACAATTGCATTAAGTATGGTGCGTAATGTAATCAACAACTACATCCTCGGACATAGCGCCAATGTTTTATCCCTAGTGGCAACAAGCACAACACAACCTTAGAACTTTCTCACATCGTCCCAGTGTGTCAATGCAGTGCATGAACCCACTATCGAGCATAAATACTCCCTCTTGGAGTTAAAAGTAAAAACTTGGCCAGAGCCTCTACTAGTAACGGAGAGCATGCAAGATCATAAACAACACATATGTAATAACTTGATAATTAACATGACATGGTATTCTCTATCCATCGGATCCCGACAAACACAACATAGAGTATTACGTATAGATGATCTTGATCATGTTAGGCAGCTCACAAGATCCAACAATGAAGCACAATGAGGAGAAGACAACCATCTAGCTACTGCTATGGACCCATAGTCCAGGGGTGAACTACTCACTCATCACTCCGGAGGCGACCATGGCGGTGTAGAGTCCTCCGGGAGATGAATCCCCTCTCCGGCAGGGTGCCGGAGGAGATCTCCGAATCCCCCGAGATGGGATCGGCGGCGGCGGCGTCTCTGGAAGGTTTTCCGTATCGTGGTTTTTCGCATCAGGGGTTTCGCGACGGAGGCTTTAAGTAGGCGGAAGGGCAGAGTCGGGGGCCAGACGAGGGGGCCACACCATAGGGCGGCGCGGGCCCCCCCTAGGCCGCGCCGCCTTGTGGTGTCGCCACCTCGTGGCCCCACTTCGTATGTTCTTCGGTCTTCTGGAAGCTCCGTGGAAAAATAGGCCCCTGGGTCTTCGTTTCGTCCAATTCCGAGAATATTTCGTTACTAGGATTTCGAAACCAAAAACAGCGTAAAACAGAACCGGCACTTCGGCATCTTGTTAATAGGTTAGTTCCAGAAAATGCACGAATATGACATAAAGTGTGCATAAAACATGTAGGTATCATCAATAATATGGCATAGAACATAAGAAATTATCGATACGTCGGAGACGTATCAGTTAGCTAAGGTGGTGAGAATGGACATCGACATAGTCCATCTATTATATGTGGCATATCTCGTTGAACAAATATGTCCTTTCATGAAGCAATCTGGAATAGCTCTAGGGCATGGTCAAAGAGGGTAGCCATTCTACTGGATGTGTTTGCTCCGTAGACATCTGCTCCATATTGAAGTCCCAATTCTAAACGCGGTCTTTCCAGTAATAGGTTCAACGGTCATTACATATGGTTATTGTTGAGGAAACGACACAACTTCCCCTCATGATCTTCCTCTTGCTCTCGGAAAAGGGCCATGTCAACATCATTACAAGGTAGCTCCGATTTGGCCCATGGCCGCAGTTGGTTTTTTCATTGTAACCAAGCCCAACAAAGTCGTAGGTCATGTGCAAACTGGTCCAGGTCCAAGTCCATGACCTAGACCACCTAGCTCATTCGGCGTGCACCATTTCCAGTTACCAAGAAAGTGGTCATCGCTAGTAAGCTTTACATCATCACCTTCCATGTGAAGCCCTTAGTTACCCATCACGCCGAGCTTGTTAAGAAATCACATACATCTTCCCTCCTCTTTTCCTTTGCAAGAATATCACAAAAGTGAAGTTGGATTGAAAATGAGAAGGAACCCTACAATAGTTCAATAAAATCACCAGGTCATAGAATAGATTAAAATGCATCTCGCGTGATTTTGTTTGTTTTGAGGGTTTGATTGATTTGTTCACTACACCTCTAATGCCTCCATTTATGGTCACGGGAGACGCTCAACCAGATAACCTATATATTGTCATTGCCTCCTATACCGATATATTTTGTTGTCATGGCAGGCATAGGTTTGTCCACTTTGATCATCCACATAGGTTCACAGTATATGATAGAGTTGTGTCAGCATGTGGACCTTTTTTGGCTAGTTAATTAACTAAGCTATCCGAAGCTATCTTACCCTCCAATTCCCTTTCCCCCTCCTCTACTACCTCTTTGGATCATTCTATGGAGTAAGAAAGACATCAATGAAGCAGAAGCGGTTGGTGATCGGTGATGACCACGCATGGGCGGAGAAGGGTTGCACATGCTCATCTCCGGTTGGTGCAAGAAAGCTTGGTGACATTGCGGTGCATGTTCATTGTTCTGATGCTGAACCAACTTGTGTACTCCCTCCATTACATAATAATTAAAATTTTAAGTTAACTTAAGTCGTTTGACCAAGTTTGTAGAAAAAAATGCATCAAAGTCTACCATGCCAATTTAGTCCTATTAGATTCATCATACAACATATACTTTCATATTATGGAGTTGTTGTTAGGTGCGATCAAACATAGAGACGTTTGATTTAGGACAAACCTGGAAGAGTGGGAGTATATGGTAAGTGCAAACAGAGCTCACCTAGTCATGGAGTTTTTGTGGTGAAATCTGAGATTTTTTTTCTTATTTTGGTCCCTGTTATTCGAAAGGCACAATTATTGTGAAGGATCTAGCACGTAGCTATTAGGGTTTTGGGTAGGGTTTAGGTGACACCTTGGTAAGATACAATCGAACTTTAGTAGTTTCTGTGTTTGATTTGTAGCAGGATTCTCCGTGCGAGTCTACTGACTAGGTATGTCACGGTGGAGATCCACGTGGGCGGTAAGGCTGTCAAACCTATGCCCCGTCAGCACAAACGAGAGGCAGTGACCAACCGTACGTGGTATATTGAACATTTTGACCGTACCAGCGATCAGAACGAACGGCACATACGTCCGCCGTGTGCCTTCCTGAGCGAGCAATGGCTAATGCTGCTGCGCCCACGCGCGAACCGGCGTGAAGCGCATCAGCTCGCGCGACGCTCCGGGCACCTTTCGGCGGACGCACATACCGCCGGGCGCGCGGGCCGGCGCAACACCGCCGGCCGTCCGTTCCACGGCGGGCGCGCGCGCGCGTGGCTGCCAGCTACCTGCTAGCTTCTTCCCGACCCCGTGTCTCCCGTGGACGGATGTGCGCTTAGCGCTTCGCAGCGGACGCCCTTTCAAGGACCTGGGAGGGGCAGCCACCTGACTCGCCGCTGCTTACGGTGTGTGCCCATGCTTAAGTTGCAACGGCCGGCCGGCGATCGCTTCGTGCCGAAATGACGACGATTGCCGGCCGTGTATAGTGGCTACAGCACGTACGTGGTAGTTTGCGTTGATCATGTCACGCAAGCTGTCTAGTGCGCAACAGAATCCCGGATAAGAAGAAAGAGGTACGTGCGACTTTTCTGTCCGCATGCATGCAATGCCTACCGATCGAGTCGGCCTAGCTAGACAATACTACTACGTACTCGTATATAGTAGTATCAGCAACTCCGCGACCGCGAGCATGACACGGGGGCATCGAGCACGAGACAGTATGGCAATTGATTTGGAAATGCATCCTCCCGGCCCCGGCCGGGAAGGCAATGTGAAGGAAATACTAGATTTAGATATGCGCCTTGGCGCACGACCCCGTAGATTTCACATCTTGTATAACAACAGTAAAAATCAGGTGAAAAAAATGATAATATTTGTAAATTTGAATTACCTAGTTCAATGTCATTATCTCGTGAAGTTGGAACATATAAGAAAACGTGGAGTGCAAAAGAACAGACATATGAATAAGGCATAGCGTTTCCGAAGTACAAAAGCAAATATCTATATCTGGCTTAGCATTTTTTCTTATAAACAAATAATATTTAGATTGTAAAAACATGTTTCAAGCCACCATAGAAAATGAGACCAAATAAAAGTAACCAAAGAAGATAAGGGAGAAATGTATATGATATATAGAATGACTCGAATAATCTTAAATGGTACCTCAACACTTTGGGAGAATCTGAATAAACATACAGAGAGACTGTAAACCATAACAAATATTCAAAGCATTCCTTTTCTACCAAACGTGTTTGAGAACCACCATAATGTAGAGGAAACATGAGTGGTTAACATTCCATTGACCATCAGAGAGGTAATTACAGATAGTGCAGTAGAGAAATGTGCCAAACACAAGTGAGAAAATAGGAAAATATATTACAATGGGGACAGGAACACATTGTTCAGAGATTACAATAGCTAAACACATGGAGGGGGTACCATTCAGGTTTAAAGCAAAGCTGTTCAAACACAATGACTCCATGATCAGAGATCAATACTCGAAACAGACACTGACACACAAGTAGTGATAGTTTAGGTAACGATGGTCAAACCTCGTAATCTGTAGGATGCACATCGAAGTCATAGCGGTAGGCCTCTTCCTTTAACTGTTGCGTCGATATACTGTACTGGACTGAAGTAATCTTGGAAGCCATAAGTTGTCATAAGGTAGAACACTAAGTCAATCCAGGAATAGACAGTTAAGGTAAACTATTGGCAAAATAATAACACATGAATGTGCAAATAGATTGAATAATGCAGTAGTTGGCAGCAAGATGAATCGCATGCTTGATGAGGGAATAATACTTGCTCTCAGCTGTAGCGCAAAAGCTAAAGAAAGTTCAGTTTAATAAAGCCATATTTTGGTTGTGGGCAAACAAATATGCAAGCAAATGATGGGACTTTCGTTTTCGAAAGAAGAAAACTCTATGCAAATAGCATATCATAGATATACTGGGTTAGAATAAAATTACACATTGAATTCAACCTAACTAAATTAAATTATTGCTTAAACTGAAGGGGCGCTGCTTGTTCATAATTGTATCTTACTCCCTGAATGTTAGTACATGCCTTTTTAGGTGAGTAGTAAATGTTCAATTTCTCAGAAACCAGCTCTCAAGTGTTTCAGTATGTTACCTTGGAGCCATTTTCTTCCCTCGCTCAATAATTAAGTTCACCACTCGTGTGTAGTTAATAGTTACATAGATCTGGACACAAATGTAGGAACCCAGCAGACGTACTGAAATATTTTAGGAGATGACATTTAAACTCATACTGATGTACATGAATAAATTAGGAGAGAATATAGAAAAATAAAGTGGTGTGCAGGAAACTACTTTTGAATTTTCATAAAGAACATCCAAATACAACAATCTCTCTAACTATCTTTACTGTACCTTAAAATGGCGCCTTGGCGCACGATCCCGTGAAGTTCCCATCGATTTACGGTTTGTAAAAAGTAAAAAAAATAAGTTGGACAATATTAATGTGTTTTTCAGGTTTAATTCAAAACGAAGTGAGGTGAATTAAATTAGGATAAAACAAACAAAATCACAAACGTAGTAGTAGTAGTAGTAGCACATGAGTGTCTTAGGGCCCCGGTAAACAATTACAAAACACTATATTAAGCATCTTTAGAAGTGAAATGAAAAACTATCATGTGTGAAACACTATATAAATATTCATTAATACAATTCCTAAGAACACTTCGATTCTACTATTTTCAGGAATATAATGTGAAGGAGATATGCCCTAGAGGCAATAATAAAAGTGGTTATTATTTATATCTTTATGTTTATGATAAATGTTTATATATCATGCTAGAATTGTATTAACCGAAACATTAGTACATGTGTGATATGTAGACAACAAGAAGTCCCTAGTATGCCTCTTAAACTAGCTTGTTGATTAATGGATGATTAGTTTCATAATCATGAACATTGGATGTTATTAATAACAAGGTTATATCATTATATGAATGATGTAATGGACACACCCAATTAAGCGTAGCATAAGATCTCGTCATTAAGTTATTTGCTATAAGCTTTCGATACATAGTTACCTAGTCCTTATGACCATGAGATCATATAAATCACTTATACCGGAAAGGTACTTTGATTACACCAAACACCACTGCGTAAATGGGTGGCTATAAAGGTGGGATTAAGTATCCGGAAAGTATGAGTTGAGGCATATGGATCAACAATGGGATTTGTCCATCCCGATGACGGATAGATATACTCGGGCCCTCTCGGTGGAATGTCGTCTAATGTCTTGCAAGCATATGAATGAGTTCATAAGAGACCACATACCACGGTACGAGTAAAGAAGTACTTGTCAGGAGACGAGGTTGAACAAGGTATAGAGTGATACCGAAGATCAAACCTCGGACAAGTAAAATATCGCGAGACAAAGGGAATTGGTAATATATGTGTATGGTTCATTCGATCACTAAAGTCATCGTTGAATATGTGGGAGCCATTATGGATCTCCGGATCCCGCTATTGGTTATTGGTCGGAGTGAGTACTCAACCATGTCCGCATAGTTCTCGAACCGTAGGGTGACACACTTAAAGTTGGATGTTGAAATGGTAGTACTTGAATTATGGAATGGAGTTCGAATATTTGTTCGGAGTCCCGATTGAGATCCCGGACATCACGAGGAGTTCCGGAATGGTCCGGAGAATAAGATTCATATATAGGATGTCATTTTATGTGAAATAAAATGTCGCGGAAGGTTCTATGGAAGGTTCTAGAAGGTTCTAGAAAAGTCCGGAAGAAACCACCAAGGAAGGTGGAGTCCACAAGGGACTCCACCTCCATGGCCGGCCAGCCCTAGATGGGGTGGAGTCCCAAGTGGACTCCACCATAGGGGGCCGGCCACCCCCACATGGGAGGTGGGAATCCCACCTTTGGGTGGGAGTCCTAGTTGGGCTAGGTTTGCCCCCTCCTATGGAAGGTTTTGGTTTCGGGTCTTATTCGAAGACTTGGACACCAACACTTGGGATCCACCTATATAATGAGGGGCCAAGGGAGGGGGCCGGCCACCCCAAGACCATAAGCTGGCCGCCCCCCTTGAGTGGCCGGCCACCCCCTCCCAAACCCTAGCTTTGCTCCTCCACTCCATATTGCCCGCATAGCTTAGCGAAGCTCCGCCGGACTTCTACACCGCCACCGACACCACGCCGTCGTGCTGTCGGATTCAAGAGGAGCTACTACTTCCGCTGCCCGCTGGAACGGGGAGGTGGACGTCGTCTTCATCAACAACCGAACGTGTGACCGAGTACGGAGGTGCTCGCCCGTTCGTGGCGCCGGAACCGATCGTGATCAAGATCTTCTACGCGCTTTTGCAAGCGGCAAGTGAACGTCTACCGCAGCAACAAGAGCCTCATCTTGTAGGCTTTGGAATCTCTTCAAGGGTGAGACTCAATACCCCCTCGTTGCTACCGTCTTCTAGATTGCATCTTGGCTTGGATTGCGTGTTCGCGGTAGGAAAATTTTTGTTTTCTATGCAACGTTGTCCTACGAGTGGTATCGAGCCGTGTCTATGCATAGATGGTTGCACGAGTAGAACACAATGGTTTGTGGGCGTTGATGCTCTTGTTATCTTTAGTTGAGTACTTTGCATCTTTATGGCATAGTGGGATGAAGCGGCTCGGACTAACTTTACATGACCGCGTTCATGAGACTTGTTCCTCGTTCGACATGCAACTTGTATTGCATAAGAGGCTTTGCGGGTGTCTGTCTCTCCTACTATAGTAAAGATTCAATTTACTCTTCTATTGACAACATTAGTATCAACGTTGTGGTTCATGTTCGTAGGTAGATTAGATCTATATCGAAAACCCTAAACCACGTAAAATATGCAAACCAAATTAGAGAGCGTCTAACTTGTTTTTGCAGGGTTTGGTGATGTGATATGGCCATAATGTGATGATGAATATGTATGAGATGATCATTATTGTATTGTGGCAACCGGCAGGAGCCTTATGGTTGTCTTTAAATTTCATGTTGAGTAGTATTTCAAAGTAGTTGTAATAGTTGCTACATGGAGGACAATCATGAAGACGGCGCCATTGACCTTGGTGCTTCGCCGACGATGATGGAGATCATGCCCGAAGATGATGGAGATCATGTCCGTGCTTTGGAGATGAAGATCAAAGGCGCAAAGACAAAATGGCCATATCATATCACATATGAACTGCATGTGATGTTAATCCTTTTATGCATCTTATTTTGCTTAGATCGCGACGGTAGCATTATAAGATGATCCCTCACTAAAATCTCAAGATAATAAAGTGTTCATCCTTAGTAGCACCGTTATCAAGTCTTATCGTTTCAAAGCATCTCGTGATGATCGGGTGTGATAGATTCGATAAGTACTTACAACGGGTGCAAGACAGTTTTTGCACATGCGGATATTAAGGTGGCCTTGACGAGCCTAGCATGTACAGACATGGTCTCGGAACACGTGATACCGAAAGGTAGAGCATGAATCATATGATTGATATGATGAACACTTTGAGTGTTCGCCATTGAAATTACACCTTTTCTCGTGATGATCGATTTGAGGTGCGATGGATTTGGTTCGTGTGATCACTAAGACAATGCGAGGGATATTGTTTTGAGTGGGAGTTCACCTAGATTTTTAATTATGTTGAATTAAAATTTGAACTCAATTTGTCATAAACTTAGTCTAAACTATTGCAAATATATGTTGTAGAGATGGCGTCCTCAATCAATTTTAACCAGTTCCTAGAGAAAGAAAAGCTTAAGAGCAACGGTAGCAACTTCACCGACTCGGTTCCGTCATGTGAGGATCTTCCTCTCGGCGGAAATCTGCAATATGTGCTTGATGCACCGCTAGGTGACCCTCCTGCAGAAACTGAAACCGATGAAGTAAAAGCTGCTTACGAGACTCGGAAAACTCGGTACTCTCAAGTTCAGTGTGCCATCCTGTGCAGTCTGGAATCCGATCTTCAAAAACGTTTTGAGCACCACGATCCTCATGAGTTGATGAATGAGCTAAAAGCTATTTTTGAGACTCATGCGGCCGTGGAATGCTATGAAGCATCGAAACATTTCTTCAAGCTGTATGATGGAAGAAGGCAGCTCCATTAGTGAGCACATGCTCGCCATGACCGGGCATGCGAAGAAACTCGGTGACTTGGGAATAGTGATTCCTAACAGACTGGGATTAATCGTGTCCTTCAATCACCTGCCACCAAGTTATAAGAACTTTGTGATGAACTACAATATGCGGAACATGAACAAGGAGTTACCTGAACTTTTGGCATGCTAAAAGCTGCTGAGATTGAGATCAAGAAAGAGCACCAAGTGTTGATGGTCAACAAGACCACCGAGCTTCAAGAAACAGGGCAAGTCTAAGGGAAAATTCAAGAAGGGTGGCAAGAAAGCTGCCACGCCTCCTATGAAACCTAAGAACGGCCCTAAGCCCGATGCTGAGTGCTATTACCGCAAGGAGAAGGACACCGGAAGCGTAATTGCTCCAAGTATTTGGCGGATCCGAAGAGCGGCCTTGTCAAGAAGAAGAAAGAAGGTATATCTGATATACATGTTATAGATGTTTATCTCACTAGTTCTCGTTCTAGTACCTGGGTATTTGATACTCGGTTCAGCTTGCTCATATTTGTAACTCGAAACAGGAACTAAAGAATAAACGACAACTGCCGAAAGATGAAGTGACGATGCGCGTTGGAAACGGATCCAAGGTCAATGTGATCGCAGTCGGCACACTTCCTCTACATCTACCTTCGGGATTAGTTTTAAGCCTAAATAATTGTTATTATGTACCGCGTTGAGCATGAACATTATATCCGGATCTTGTTTAATGCAAGACGGTTATTCATTCAAGTCTGAGAATAATGGTTGTTCTATTTTTATGAATAATATCTTTTATGGTCGAGCACCACAAAAGAATGGCTTATTTCTATTAGATCTCGATAGTAGTAATACGCATATACATAACATTGATGCTAAACGAATTAAATTGAATGATAATTCTACTTATATGTGGCACTGTCGTCTTGGTCATATTGGAGTGAAACGCATGAAGAAACTCCATACCGATGGATTGCTTGAATCACTTGACTTTGAGTCACTTGATAGATGCGAAGCATGTCTAATGGGAAAAATGACTAAGACTCCATTTTCTCGGTATGATGGAGCGAAGCTACGACTTATTGGAAATCATACATACCGATGTGTGCGGACCAATGAGTGTAGCATCGCGCGGTGGTTATCGTTATGTTCTAACCTTCACAGATGATCTGAGTAGATATGGGTATATCTATTTCATGAAACATAAATCCGAAACTTTTGAGAAGTTTAAGGAATTCCAAAGTGAAGTAGAAAATCAACGTAACAAGAAGATTAAATTTCTACGATCCGATCGCGGAGGTGAATATCTGAGTTATGAGTTTGGCATGCATTTAAAGAAATGCGGAATACTTTCACAATTGACACCGCCGGGAACACCACAACGAAACGGTGTGTCCGAACGTCGTAATCGAACTCTCTTAGATATGGTTCGTTCTATGATGTCTCTTACTGATTTGCCGTTATCATTTTGGAGTTATGCATTAGAGACAGCCGCATTCACTTTAAATAGAGCACCATCAAAATCCGTAGAGACGACACCGTATGAATTATGGTTTAATAAGAAACCTAAGCTGTCGTTCCTTAAAGTTTGGGGTTGCGAAGCCTATGTAAAAAAGTTACAACCAGATAAGCTAGAACCCAAAGCGGAGAAATGCATCTTCATAGGATACCCTAAGGAAACTATAGGGTACACTTTCTATCACAGATCCGAAGGCAAAATCTTTGTTGCTAAGAACGGAACCTTTCTTGAGAAAGAATTTCTCACTAAAGAAGTGATCTGGAAGAAAAGTAGAACTCGATGAGATTAATGAATCTATACTCGTTGATCGGAGTAGCGCAGACCGGAAGATGTACTGCATGCAGCCTACACCGGCAATAGAGGAAGCTAATGATAATGATCATGAAACTTCGAACGAGGAAACTACTCGAACCTCGCAGATCGACAAGGGAACGTGCCACTCCCGATTGGTATGATCCTTGTCTAAATGTCATGATTGTGGATAACAATGATGAGGACCCCGCGACGTATGAAGAAGCGATGATGAGCCCAGATTCCAACAAATGGCAAGAAGCCATGAAATCCGAAATGGGATCCATGTATGATAACAAAGTATGGACTTTGGTAGACTTACCTGATAGCCGAAAGGCATGTCGAGAATAAATGGATCTTCAAGAGAAAAACAGATGCTCGATGGTAATATTACTCGTCTATAAAGCTCGACTTGTCGCAAAGGGTTTCCGACAAATTCAAGGAGTTGACTACGATGAGACTTTCTCACCCGTAGCGAAGCTAAAATCTGTGAGGATTTTGTTAGCAATAGCTGCATTTTTCGATTATGAGATTTGGCGGATGGATGTCAAAACGGCGTTCCTTAATGGAGACATTGAGGAAGAGTTGTATATGGTACAACCCAAAGGTTTTGTCGATCCTAAAAATGCTGACAAAGTATGCAAACTTCAGCGTTCAATCTATGGACCGAAGCAAGCATCGAGAAGTTGGAACCGACGCTTTGATAAGGTGATCAAAGACTTCGGGTTTATACAAGTGTCATGGAGAGGCCTGTATTTACAAGAAAGTGAGTGGGAGCTCCGTAGCATTCCCGATATTATATGTAGATGACATATTATTGATCGGGAATGATATAGAACTATTAAGCAAGTGTAAAAGGTTATTTGAATAACAGTTTTTCAATGAAAGACCTTGGTGAAGCATCATATATATTAGGCATCAAGATTTATAGAGATAGATCAAGACGCCTAATAGGGCTATCACAGAGTACATACCTGGACAAGATTCTAAAGAAGTTTAGAATGGACGAAAGTAAGAAAGGGTTTTTACCTATGTTACCAGTCAAGGTCTTGAGTAAGACTCAAGGACCGGCTACGGCAGAAGAAAGAGAAAGGATGAATCAAATCCCCTATGCTTCGGCGAGTAGGCTCTATTATGTATGCCATGCTATGTACAAGACCGGATATAGCGCATGCCGTTAGTTTGACTAGCGAGATATCAAAGTGATCCAGGAATGGAACACCGGACAGCGGTCAAGAATATCCCGAAGTACTTGAAAAGAACTAAGGATATGTTTCTTTGTTATGGAGGTGACCAAGAGCTCGTTGTAACAAGTTACACCGATGCAAGTTGGAACACCGATCCCGATGACTCTAAGTCACAATCTGGGTACGTGTTTATATTGAATGGTGCTGCGCAGTAAGCTGGGCAAGCTCGAGCAGTGCACGGTGGCGAAGTCTTCAACGGAATCGGAGTACATAGCGGCTTCGGAGGCTTCATCGAAGCGGTATGGATGAAGAGGTTCATTGTAGAGCTCGGTGTGGTTCCTAGTGCATTGGACCCATTAATCATTTACTCGTGATAACATGGGTGCCATCGCCAATGCACAAGAGCCAAGGTCACACAAGAGGCTGAAGCATATCAAGCTGCGTTACCACTCGATTCGCGAGTACATCGAAGATGGAGAAGTAAAGATTTGCAAAGTACACACCGATCCGAATGTAGCAGATCCGTTGACTAAAGCTCTCCCTAGGGCAAAGCATGACCAACACCCGAATGCCATGGGTGTTAGGTATATTACAATGTAATCTAGATTATTGACTCTAGTGCAAGTGGGAGACTCGAAGGAGATATGCCCTAGAGGCAATAATAAAAGTGGTTATTATTTATATCTTTATGTTTATGATAAATGTTTATATATCATGCTAGAATTGTATTAACCGAAACATTAGTACATGTGTGATATGTAGACAACAAGAAGTCCCTAGTATGCCTCTTAAACTAGCTTGTTGATTAATGGATGATTAGTTTCATAATCATGAACATTGGATGTTATTAATAACAAGGTTATATCATTATATGAATGATGTAATGGACACACCCAATTAAGCGTAGCATAAGATCTCGTCATTAAGTTATTTGCTATAAGCTTTCGATACATAGTTACCTAGTCCTTATGACCATGAGATCATATAAATCACTTATACCGGAAAGGTACTTTGATTACACCAAACACCACTCGCGTAAATGGGTGGCTATAAAGGTGGGATTAAGTATCCGGAAAGTATGAGTTGAGGCATATGGATCAACAGTGGGATTTGTCCATCCCGATGACAGATAGATATACTCTGGGCCCTCTCGGTGGAATGTCGTCTAATGTCTTGCAAGCATATGAATGAGTTCATAAGAGACCACATACCACGGTACGAGTAAAGAAGTACTTGTCAGGAGACGAGGTTGAACAAGGTATAGAGTGATACCGAAGATCAAACCTCGGACAAGTAAAATATCGCGAGACAAAGGGAATTGGTAATATATGTGTATGGTTCATTCGATCACTAAAGTCATCGTTGAATATGTGGGAGCCATTATGGATCTCCGGATCCCGCTATTGGTTATTGGTCGGAGTGAGTACTCAACCATGTCCGCATAGTTCTCGAACCGTAGGGTGACACACTTAAAGTTGGATGTTGAAATGGTAGTACTTGAATTATGGAATGGAGTTCGAATATTTGTTCGGAGTCCCGATTGAGATCCCGGACATCACGAGGAGTTCCGGAATGGTCCGGAGAATAAGATTCATATATAGGATGTCATTTTATGTGAAATAAAATGTCGCGGAAGGTTCTATGGAAGGTTCTAGAAGGTTCTAGAAAAGTCCGGAAGAAACCACCAAGGAAGGTGGAGTCCACAAGGGACTCCACCTCCATGGCCGGCCAGCCCTAGATGGGGTGGAGTCCCAAGTGGACTCCACCATAGGGGGCCGGCCACCCCCACATGGGAGGTGGGAATCCCACCTTTGGGTGGGAGTCCTAGTTGGGCTAGGTTTGCCCCCTCCTATGGAAGGTTTTGGTTTCGGGTCTTATTCGAAGACTTGGACACCAACACTTGGGATCCACCTATATAATGAGGGGCCAAGGGAGGGGCCGGCCACCCCAAGACCATAAGCTGGCCGCCCCCTTGAGTGGCCGGCCACCCCCTCCCAAACCCTAGCTTTGCTCCTCCACTCCATATTGCCCGCATAGCTTAGCGAAGCTCCGCCGGACTTCTACACCGCCACCGACACCACGCCGTCGTGCTGTCGGATTCAAGAGGAGCTACTACTTCCGCTGCCCGCCGGAACGGGGAGGTGGACGTCGTCTTCATCAACAACCGAACGTGTGACCGAGTACGGAGGTGCTGCCCGTTCGTGGCGCCGGAACCGATCGTGATCAAGATCTTCTACGCGCTTTTGCAAGCGGCAAGTGAACGTCTACCGCAGCAACAAGAGCCTCATCTTGTAGGCTTTGGAATCTCTTCAAGGGTGAGACTCGATACCCCTCGTTGCTACCGTCTTCTAGATTGCATCTTGGCTTGGATTGCGTGTTCGCGGTAGGAAATTTTTTGTTTTCTATGCAACGTTGTCCTACATAATGCCCATTATGTACCTGATGTTCCATCTTCTCTATTGAGAGTAGGTGATTTTGTTCCCCCTGGGCAGATGGCGGGGATGCATTCCTGTATGCTGCATCCTCAAGGTATTCGAAAAACTTCAGCCTCACCTAACTTCGGTGTTTCTCAGTTTGGTACTTTTCAGCCTACAAGTCCAACGGAGATTACATTGCCCTAATCAATAGGAAATTTATTACTCCTAAGCCCTTCGTTTGTTGTATCATTATTTACCAACAGTGATACTCCTACCAATTTGGAAATAAATCTATAGCTCCGCATTTTATTCCAGGATGTGCAAGTTAAGGACAAAGCCATGGACTACCCATTTTGCTTTGTAGGTGTTGTCAGTGATCTGGGAGTCTCCTTTTTTCCTCCCTCGCTCTCTCTTCTTCCGCTTAATTTGCAACGTTCTTTATCAAGGTTGCCTTTTCTTGTCAAAGAAAATAGATAACCTCAATTTAATATTGTTACAGACACCAGAAAAATAATCAACAACAGGGGAATGGTAGGCTGCACGAAACAAGTAAGCGGTAAGTGAAGAACACACAGTAACTATTGCAGCTTGAACCTACTTCATATATACAGCCAAACACAAATGGAAGGACATGTCTTTGGAGGCCATGACATAGTTAACAGAAAAGCACCCAATAGCTACTTGCATCACCAAAAGCGGGCATTCTTGCAAAGGAAAAGAAAAATTAATCAACAACTAAATTTAAGGTAATACAACAGAGAAAATCCTAAACATTTTTTGAAGTAACTACAAAAACAGCGGCTTGCCACAGAAGCCTATAGTACATGGTCGTTACTAAAATTCTTTAAAATCCTACAGTTACATACAGATACTAAGTGGTTTACAAATACAGCTTCTGTTAGCTATAAAAGCAATCGTAACTTCCCAGGTCTAAATGTGTTCATCTTTAAATATAAGTATAACAATGAAAAGAGCAAAAAAAAACAACAACCGAGTGACAATAATTCGGCAGCAGGTTCTTTGGCAAACAAATGAGGAGGCTCATAAAAATAGGGAAAATGAACAAAGGAAAGTTTTGTTTTCCAGGATGGTCCAACTCCAAAATCTATATACATAAGACATGGGGAAACTGACCCCATCTACCTTCATATCACTGCAGTAATGCCTCGTTGTGGTTTATCTTGGCCTAACATACAGATACAGACACCGTCAGAATCAAACATAATAGTGGGCTCCCTCAACATCTCAGCTTGATGAACCACATGAATACAAAGAAAGAAAAATAAATGTGCAAGATAAGTATATAGTGTACCTTCCAGCCTCATGAGCATATCTGCTACAAAAATCAGGCACTTAACTTGAATGTTATTTTCTAACACCTGCAGTGGAGCAAGCTAAGAAGATATATATGTAGCTCACATCTATCACAATATATATCATTTTGCTACAGAGGAAAAATATATAACTATATAACCATAAAAATTCAAGCATAACTACTTCTATAGATTTGATACGAGCTCATCTATCTGTGAGGAAAGAATCATCACAAGGTAAATTAGCAGACCCCAGGGAGTAATATAAACATGAAAAAAGAATGCTAAAAGGGAAGAATATATTAAGCAGTTACAGACTTATAGCTTACCAAGACTGAAATGAATATAAGATAAGCATCAATGTGTTCTTCGCCCTATGCTGACACAAAATACACAAGGAGTATTGGGAGAGGACGATTCCAGGGGATGGGCACCGGGGAGGGCTTAAGTTGTGAAATGGGATGGCCAGGATGGGCTGGAACGCGACGAACGGCAAGCACCGCGCTGCCCTGTGGCCACGAAGAAGACTGCCGGGCAGCCTCTCACGATCCCTGAACTCTGAAACTGCTTGTGTTTGCTGAAACTGAAAACTGCACTCTGTTTTCAAATCATTTGGGCAATCAAATGAGCTCGGAAAATTTTGTAAATTTTACAGAAGCAAGATGTGACTATTGTTGACAACATGTAATGTTTTCATCTCAAACGGAGTTGATTTGAACGGTTTAGAAAAATTGAGAACAGTGCAGCCAGAATTTGACAAAACCTGAAAACTGAATTATATCTAGCATTTTGAGTGAAACTCTAATGCTACACAATATTTTTTAACTTCTTTATAGTACGAAAATATTGGTACACAAAAGCACAATTCAAACCACATTTTAAGAGTGATCGAAGCGTTGTATGAAGTTGTAAAATGTTGTAACATGATCCAAGTAGTGAATGAAATGGATAAAAGAAAATGGCAAATGAGCTCTAAATCATCTTTAACTTGGCAAAGGCTTAACTCATAATAGTAAGCGCTTTGCCAAACATCAGAGAAGGAAAGTTTGAGGAAGTTTTAATATAGTACCATTGTAAAGTGTAGTTTTCACATAATCAAGGCAATAGGCAAAAAAATAAACTTCTAGTTATTGTCATGACAAAGCAAAGGTTATGAAAGGGAAAAGTAGCTCAGAGATTATGACTGGAAGCACACATAATGAAGGAAATAGGCATTATTATGCGAAGCATGATGCATATGAATGTATGTTAAACATTCTTATTCCAACTTAAGTGGTTAGATCACTACATAGAGGCATATTATGAGAGGGAATAGTAGATCAGGTTAAGTTCCTAATTCTATTTTTGAACCAAAATATTTATTAAAAAGAGAAAGGGTTAGAACTGGCTTGCCATTCAACTCCTTGCCAGATTTATCAAATAACACAAGCGCAAGCTCATCGGTTCATCAGATCCTATATAGAATATTGTGTAACAACACAGGTTAACAAAAAGCATATGAACAACTCTTTATACAAGCAGCATGCAAGCACACACAATTACCTAGGCATTCCACCCATGCCACCACAATTTTTATCAGGCCGCTGCTGTTGTACTCCTACCTCTTCTCGTGGGCGCGGGCTTGAGGTGGAAGAAGGTTGAGAGGAGGAAGAGAGGAACGAGGCAGCAGCCTCTCCGGAGCAGAAATGGAGGGGCGCAGGTACGTGCGGCAAGGGTCCCTGGAGATTTTGCTCCCTGGAGGAGCTCACTCGCGCCTCCCCCTACTGGCTGTCCTTCCACGCTCCTCCGCGACCGCGCCGTCCTGGCCGGAGTAACGGATGTCGCCCGCACCGTCCCGTCACGCCGGCCGCTGTGGAGGACGCCCACGCTGCTCTCCCGCCCCGTCCCTGCGGAGACCGCCCGCACTGCCTGTTTCCGGCGCCGAGGTCGGCCGCGCTGCCCGTCGCCGACGATGGCGACGGGACGAGGTCGTCCGGAAGATGGGGAGGGGGCGGATCGGATTTGGAGAGAATAGGATGGTGGGGATTGGCCCTAGGGTTTGTGCGTGCGTATCATGATTGCTGACAGCGGCCTCCTCCGCTCGCCGGAGACGCGCTGGCTGACGGTGTTGGGAGCACGAGGCGGTCGACGACGGCCTGGTGGCTCCCTCCCCGCGCCCGTCGATGTGCGCCTCCTCGTTGTGCACAGCAGCGGCGACCTCCTCTCGCGCTCGTCTGAGACCGAGCTCCATGGCGAGGGAGGATTGGGGAGGATGACGAGAGGAGCAGTGGAAGCCGGAGGTGGAGGCTGAGCAGCATCGACCATCCGCGCGAGGAAGAAGGTGGAGGGGAGGAGGCGAATCGGTCGCGGCGGGATTGGGGATTGCGGGCGGCGGCTAGGGTTTTTACCTCCCGGTTCCCCTTTTATATGATATGGTGAAAGCAATTGAACGGCTGAGATTCGAGGCAAGGCACGATCCGACGGCCACAAGGCATCATATACAACGTTAGATTCGCCACCCACCGTGCTGCCCGTGCACTAGCAACGCGTGCAGGTGAGGGGCGGATCAAGCACCAGCTCGGGCAGCCGCCCAGGCTTGACGCTTGCGTTGTGTGACTTCCTACTGTTCGAAAAAAGGATAACTTAAACAATTTTATATAGGTATCGAGAAATTTCTATGTCCGTCACTCTAGGTGAACAGGCGTCGCATGGAAACAAGAGCGGTGTGCCTAATGTTCACACGTGGTTCGCAAGCTAGCTGTAAGACAAGTGTAATAGTTGCCAGCAATTAAAAAAATAACGTTGGAAGTAGCTCCCTCTATGATAAAGTCATTTTACTCTTGAAGCCGCCGAATATGGTTCGGGGAAATAGCAATTTAAATGTACAACGTTGCTACTCTTCTACTACTCCCTTGGGCATAACCGATCGCTGTCTAACCTAACCAATCGCAAACCTAACTACCTTCTGATTCCCCACCAAGCCGAGCTGGTGACCAGCGACGATGACATTGCCAAGTTTTCGTGATTAATTCCTCCGGCACACGACCAAAGGTGTCGAATCCTACGCCTATTACTCATCTGTCAGAGAGACAAATAGACAACTACAATTTTTTAATTGTACTAAACTTTTTTAGTTTACTAAAATTAGAATATATTCTCTTTACATATGATCATTACCACTACAATTTTCTACAATTGTTAAGAAAATTAACCACATAAGGATGCAACTAAATATTACGATACATCCTTATGTAATTTTAATTAACATCCACCATGAAAAATAACTTGCATTGAATTTAAAGCATGTATTGCAAAGGAACTAGTTTTATTTCTTTCATTATTCTAGGAAAACATCTTAAATATATTTTATTGAATCAAATCGTCTACATCATAGAAAAAGTAAAAGGAACAAAATTGCATGTCTTCTCGGTTTAATTTATAACATCACATAAATTGAATTGTACGTTTATGTTTGTGTATATTCTACTTTCATTGATATGATGACAAATAGCTCTAAAGCTAGTAGAGGTTTCTAGAATGCATGAT
The DNA here is from genome assembly GCF_022539505.1 of Lolium rigidum. Classification (NCBI taxonomy): domain Eukaryota; kingdom Viridiplantae; phylum Streptophyta; class Magnoliopsida; order Poales; family Poaceae; genus Lolium; species Lolium rigidum. Next base: position 104,405,317 of record NC_061514.1, read on the forward strand.
GGACAATCTTAGGTGTAAGTAAATATAAGATTTAATAACAAATAAGCTTAGTACAAATCTTATAATTACAATATATAGGAGGTTGTTGTCCTCGAATTGTTGCATTTATCATTTTCTAGTCAAATCCTAGATTGAATGTTTGGCCAAATATGTTTTTCATGTTTCTAGGTTCAATAACCACTTGTCTGTGACATTGATACTTTGTTCTTTGACTTTTATGCCTTAAATGCATCCTTGGAACTTTTGCCCAGTCCACAGGTCTTAGGGTTAATTTCACCAAGTCATGCATCCTCCCCATTAATCTCGCTAATATTAATCTCGCTAATGAGAAAGCAACCCTCCTGACTGACCTTTTTGGATGCAAGCTTGAGACCTTTCCCTTTACATACCTCAGGCTCCCGCTAAGCCTTAGTAGCCCTCGGATTCAAGACCTTGGTCCTATCTATTCCTGGATCAAGCATCGTCTAGCGGCCACCGCCTCCTTCCTCTCTCTTGATGGATGAATTATGGTGACTAAGGATATCCTAAACATTTTATCTATGTACTCTGAAATTGGTGGAGGGGACCATTAAAATTGTGACAGAGCTAGGAGAATTGGCGTTTGGGGGAAAGATGGATAATTACAATAGATCCAAATCATTAGCTGATTGGGACCTTGTTTGTAGGCCAAAGTCCAAAGGTGGACTAGGTATCACTAACCTTGGTGCTAACAATGAAGCCCTCCTTATCAATTTTTTGCGTAAGTTTTTCAATAAGGATAACATCCCTTGGGTCCATCTGATTTGGAGGAGTTGCAACAAATTTTCACCACAAGCTAATAATATCTCTTCCTTCTTTTTGTGGAGGGATGTATCAACCCGGAAAAACCCTAACAGTAGAGTTTTCGTTGTTGCTTGTTTTTCTTCATCATTCCATAATCATGTATGCATCACATCTATGTTTTGACAAAACAAAATTATTATTATAAACCAAATTATTTCTCTCTCACCTCTATGTTTGAATTCAAACTGTGTTTGAATTTGAACTTTGTTGAAACCAGTTTTCAAATCAGATAAAGAAAAGAATTTTAAAACAAAACTAGAACCCTAACCTTTTCCCCTGGGCCTCCCTCTGGTTTTCTCTTCTCTCCCCAAGCCAGCCCAGCTCCTGTCCCTCTCGCCCATCTCTGCTCCTAGCCCGAGCTAGCCCATCTCTCACTTCCTTCCTTTATCCTCCGGCCCAGCCCACTGAAGCAAACCGGTACGCGCCGCCCGCTCCTCCCTCTTGTCGTCTTCATCCGCCAAGTCTCGCACGGCGCCTGAGAGCCTCCCTGTGGTCCTCCACCGTTGCCACCATCCCCAACCACTTCACCTTCCCTCTCTCTACGCCTTTATCTGCAGCTCCAACCACCCACTCTCGCCCACGCCTTTCACCTCTCCCTTTCTTCTCCTTCACGTTTGGAACCAGGGCCGAAAACCCCACAGAACATCGGTGCCATCATCATCGCACGGGTGACTCCGTCCACCCTGAACGGCGCCACCTCCAATCGACGTGCCTCGTCCTCCTCTTCAACCTTGTGGAAGGAATCAAACCGGGCCTCGCTAAATCATCAGGAAATTCGCGGATTCCCCGCTCTGGCCTGCCACCAACCTTCGGTGAAAAAATCGATGTCTTCGGCCGCCTCCGACCTCCTCCGCCTCCACCATTGTGCTCCTGGTATCTTTGTGCATCTCCCTAACCTCTCCATATTCTCCCTAGCTTCCTGGCTCGATTTCCCGACGGTGTGGTCGGTTTTTCTCCGCAGATGCTCATCGCCGGCAGCCTTCGGTGAACCTCCGGTCGCCGCACCGCCTCCATATGGTCTAGGCCAATGCGGCACATCTGACACGCTCTTCCTCGTTTCCTGGAACAAGCTGAGACGCCCGCGCGCGACGCTGCCCGCCTCCGGTGATCACCGTCGACCGCCGCAAACGAAAGGTTGCCACGCAGGAAGCCACGTCAGCCCAGACCCCATCTATCAGTGGCGGGGGCTTGCCTGCCCCTCGGTGAGAAATAACCTCCAGATCTAGATCTAGTAGTTTGGCAAATAACCCCTGCCATGTTTGAGAAGCTAACCGCAGTTCCTGCCCCCCTGACAGTTTTCAACAAAACCACCTGTAACTTTTTAAAAACAAACCCGGCGTACTTCCATGGTTACATATTTTGTTTTCGGGTCCATTTCCTATATAAAATAAATCATCTTTTCTATTTTAAATAACAAAAGCCGAAGTCAATATTTTACCAAAAGTCCAGAGGAGGGTTGAAGAGGCACCACGGGGTGGCCAGACCTGCCCTTGGCGCGGCCAAGCCTGGGCCCGCGCCAAGGGGTGGTGTGGGCCCCCTAGGCACCCCACCAACCTAAATCCTCCGCCTATTTATACATCTTCTCGGGAAAACCCTGGATACCCGAGCCTCCATTCACGAAAAGTTCTGTTGCGGCCACCATTGCAGAACCCATCTTGGGGGGTTCTGAAGCTCTTCCCGGCACCCTGCCGGAGGGGGAAATCATCGCTGGAGGCATCTACATCGTCATGCCCACCTCCGAAGTGATGCGTGAGTAGTTCATCCCTGGACTATGGGTCCATAGCAGTAGCTAGATGGTTATCTTCTCCAATTTGTGCTTCATGTATAGATCTTATGAGCTGCCCTACATGATCAAGATGATCTTTATGTAATCCTACATGTTGTGTTTGCTGGGATCCGATGAATATTGTATACTATGTTGAGGTTGATTATATATTCATGTCATATGTTATTTGTAATCTTGCATGCTCTCCGTTGCTAGTGGATACTTGATACGTCTCCGACGTATCGATAATTTCTTATGTTCTATGCCATATTATTGATGATACCTACATGTTTTATGCACACTTTATGTCATATTCGTGCATTTTCTGGAACTAACCTATTAACAAGATGCCGAAGTGCCGGTTCCTGTTTTCTGCTGTTTTTGGTTTCAGAAATCCTAGTAACGAAATATTCTCGGAATTGGACGAAACAAAGACCCAGGGGCCTATTTTTCCACGGAGCTTCCAGAAGACCGAAGAACATACGAAGTGGGGCCACGAGGTGGCCAAACCACATGGCGGCGCGGCCCAGGGGGGGCCCGGGCCGCCCTATGGTGTGGCCCCCTCGTCTGGCCCCCGACTCTGCCCTTCCGCCTACTTAAAGCCTCCGTCGCGAAACCCCCGAGGCGAAAAACCACGATACGGAAAACCTTGCGAGACGCCGCCGCCGCCGATCCCATCTCGGGGGATTCTCGGAGATCTCCTCCGGCACCCTGCCGGAGAGGGGATTCATCTCCCGGAGGACTCTACACCGCCATGGTCGCCTCCGGAGTGATGAGTGAGTAGTTCACCCCTGGACTATGGGTCCATAGCAGTAGCTAGATGGTTGTCTTCTCCTCATTGTGCTTCACCGTTGGATCTTGTGAGCTGCCTAACATGATCAAGATCATCTATCTGTAATTCTATATGTTGTGTTTGTCGGGATCCGATGGATAGAGAATACCATGTCATGTTAATTATCAAGTTATTACACATGTGTTGTTTATGATCTTGCATGCTCTCCGTTTCTAGTAGAGGCTCTGGCCAAGTTTTTACTTTTAACTCCAAGAGGGGGTATTTATGCTCGATAGTGGGTTCATGCCTGCATTGACACCTGGGACAGTGACAGAAAGTTCTAAGGTTGTGTTGTGCTGTTGCCACTAGGGATAAAACATTGGCGCTATGTCCGAGGATGTAGTTGTTGATTACATTACGCACCATACTTAATGCAATTGTTTGTTGCTTTGCAACTTAATACCGGAGGGGTTCGGATGATAACCTCGAAGGTGGACTTTTTAGGCATAGATGCGGTTGGATGGCGGTCTATGTACTTTGTCGTAATGCCCAATTAAATCTCACTATACTTATCATGTCATGTATGTGCATTGTTATGCCCTCTCTATTTGTCAATTGCCCGACTGTAATTTGTTCACCCAACATGCTTTTATCTTATGGGAGAGACACCTCTAGTGAACTGTGGACCCCGGTCCATTCTTTTATACTCGTAATACAAATCTGCTTGCAATACTTGTTTTTACTCGTTTTCTCTCGCAAACAATCATCTTCCACACAATACGGTTAATCCTTTGTTACAGCGAAGCCGGTGAGATTGACAACCTCACTCGTTTCGTTGGGGCAAAGTACTTTGGTTGTGTTGTGCGGGTTCCACGTTGGCGCCGGAATCTCCGGTGTTGCGCCGCACTACATCCCGCCGCCATCAACCTTCAACGTGCTTCTTGACTCCTACTGGTTCGATTAAACCTTGGTTTCTAACCGAGGGAAACTTGCCACTCGTGCGCATCACACCTTCCTCTTGGGGTTCCCAACGGACGTGTCAACTACACGCATCAAGCAAATTTCCGGCGCCGTTGCCGGGGAGATCAAGACACGCCGCAAGGGAGTCTCCACTTCTCAATCTCTTTACTTTGTTTTTGTCTTGCTTTATTTTATTTACTACTTTGTTTGCTGCACTTATATCAAAACACAAAAAAAATTAGTTGCTAGCTTTACTTTATTTGCTATCTTGTTTGCTATATCAAAAACACAAAAAAAATTAGTTTACTTGCATTTACTTTATCTAGTTTGCTTTAATTTCTATTGCTAAAATGGCCAACCCTGAAAATACTAAGTTGTGTGACTTCACTAGCACAAATAATAATGATTTCCTATGCACACCTATTGCTCCACCTGCTACTACAATGGAATTCTTTGAAATTAAACCTCGCTTTACTTAATCTTGTTATGCGAGAGCAATTTTCTCAGTGTTAGTTCGATGATGCTTCGCTGCCCATCTCAATAATTTTGTTGAACTATGTGAGATGCAAAAATATAAAGATGTAGATGGTGACATTATAAAATTAAAATTGTTTCCTTTCTCATTAAGAGGAAGAGCTAAAGATTGGTTGCTATCTCTCGCCTAAGAATAGTATTGATTCCTGGACTAAATGCAAGGATGCTTTTATTGGTAGATATTATTCCCCTGCTAAAATTATATCTTTGAGGAGTAGCATAATGAATTTTAAACAATTGGATAATGAACATGTTGCTCAAGCTTGGGAAAGAATGAAATCTCTAGTTAAAAATTGCCCAACCCATGGACTCGACTACTTGGATGATCATCCAAACCTTCTATGCAGGACTAAATTTTTCTTCGCGGAATTTATTGGATTCAGCTGCTGGAGGTACCTTTATGTCCATCACTCTTGGTGAAGCAACAAAGCTCCTTGATAATATGATGGTTAATTACTCTGAATGGCACACGGAAAGAGCTCCACAAGGTAAGAAGGTAAATTCTGTTGAAGAATCCTCTTCCTTGAATGATAAAGTTGATGCTATTATGTCTATGCTTGCGAATGATAGGACTAATGTTGATCCTAATAATGTTCCATTAGCTTCATTGGTTGCCCAAGAAGAACATGTTGATGTAAACTTCATTAAAAATAATAATTTCAACAACAATGCTTATCGGAACAATTCTAGTAATAACTATAGGCCATATCCTTATAATAATGGTAACGGTTATGCTAATTCTTATGGGAATTCTTACAACAATAATAGGAATACACCCCCTGGACTTGAAGCCATTCTTAAAGAATTTATTAGTACACAAACTGCCTTTAACAAATCTGTTGAGGAAAAGCTCAATAAAATTGATATTCTTGTTTCTAGAGTTGATGGTCTTGCCTCTGATGTTGATCTTTTGAAATCGAAAGTTATGCCTAATAGGGATATTGAAAATAAAATTGTTACTACAGCAAATGTCATCCAAGTTAGAATTAATGAGAATATAAGATTAATGGCTGAACTGCGAGCTAGGTGGGATAGAGAAGAAAATGAAAAACTAGCTAAAAAAGAAAATGTAGATAAAGTTTGGACTATTACCACCACTAGCAATGCTAATGACTCATATGTTGCTGCACCTCCTACTATCAATGGTAAAATAATTGGTGTTGGCAATGCTTCTACTCCTAGTGCAAAGCGCGCAAAACTACCTGAAACTGCTAAAACTGCTGAAACTGCCTGTGATAAAACTGCTGAAATTTTTTCCAACCTTGGGGATGATAATCCCATTGCTTTAGATTGTAATGATTTAGATTTTGATGATTGCCATATCTCTGAAGTTATAAAGTTCTTACAAAAACTTGCTAAAAGTCCCAATGCTAGTGCTATAAATTTGGCTTTCACAAAACATATTACAAATGCTCTCATAAAAGCTAGAGAAGAGAAACTAAAACTTGAAACTTCTATTCCTAGAAAGCTAGAGGATGGTTGGGAGCCCATCATTAAAATGAGAATCAAAGATTTTGATTGTAATGCTTTATGTGATCTTGGTGCAAGTATTTCGTTATGCCTAAAAAAGTCTATGATATGCTTGACTTGCCACCATTGAAGAATTGTTATTTGGATGTTAATCTCGCTGATAATGCTAAAAAGAAACCTTTGGGGAAAGTTGATAATGTTCATATTATGGTTAACAATAACCTTGTCCCCATTGATTTTGTTGTCTTGGATATTGAATGCAATGCATCTTGCCCCATTATATTGGGAAGACCTTTTCTTCGAACCGTTGGTGCTACTATTGATATGAAGGAAGGTAATATTAAATATCAATTCCCTCTCAAGAAAGGTATGGAACACTTCCCTAGAAAGAGAATGAAGGTACCTTATGATTCTATTATTAGAACAAATTATGATGTTGATGCTTCGTCTCTTGATGTTACTTGAGTTACACTTTCTCGCGCCTAGCTGAAAGGCGTTAAAGAAAAGCGCTTATGGGAGACAACCCACGTTTTTACTCCAGTATTTTTGTTTTATATTTGTGTCTTGGAAGTTGTTTACTACTGTAGCAACCTCTCCTTATCTTAGTTTTATGTTTTGTTGTGCCAAGTAAAGTCTTTGATAGAAAAGTAAGTACTAGATTTGGATTACTGCGCAGTTCCAGATTTCTTTGCTGTCACGAATCTGGGACTATCTCCCTATAGGTAGCTCAGAAAATTACGCCAATTTACGAGCATGATCCTCAGATATGTACGCAACTTTCATTCAATTTGAGCATTTTCGTTTGAGCAAGTCTGGTGGCCTAATAAAATCCATCTTTACGGACTGTTCTGTTTTGACAGATTCTGTCTTTTATTTCGCATTGCCTCTTTTGCTATGTTGGATGAATTTCTTTGATCCACTAATGTCCAGTAGCTTTATGCAATGTCCAGAAGTGTTAAGAATGATTGTGTCACCTCTGAACATGTGAATTTTTATTATGCACTACCCCTCTAATGAGTTGTTTCGAGTTTGGTGTGGAGGAAGTTTTCAAGGGTCAAGAGAGGAGTATGATGCAATATGATCAAGGAGAGTGAAAGCTCTAAGCTTGGGGATGCCCCGGTGGTTCACCCCTTCATATATTAATATGACTCAAGCGTCTAAGCTTGGGGATGCCCAAGGCATCCCCTTCTTCATCGACAACATTATCAGGTTCCTCCCCTGAAACTATATTTTTATTCGGCCACATCTTATGTACTTTGCTTGGAGCGTCGGTTTGTTTTTGTTTTTTGTTTTGTTTGAATAAAATGGATCCTAGCATTCACTTTATGGGAGAGAGACACGCTCCGCTGTAGCATATGGACAAATATGTCCTTAGGCTCTACTCATAGTATTCATGGCGAAGTTTCTTCTTCGTTAAATTGTTATATGGTTGGAATTGGAAAATGCTACATGTAGTAACTCTAAAATGTCTTGGATAATTTGATACTTGGCAATTGTTGTGCTCATGTTTAAGCTCTTGCATCATATACTTTGCACCCATTAATGAAGAAATACTTAGAGCTTGCTAATTTGGTTTGCATATTTGGTTTCTCTAGAGTCTAGATAACATCTAGTATTGAGTTTTGAACAACAAGGAAGACGGTATGGAGTCTTATAATGTTTACCATATGTCTTTTATGTGAGTTTTGCTGTACCGTTCATCCTTGTGTTTGTTTCAAATAACCTTGCTAGCCTAAACCTTGTATCGAGAGGGAATACTTCTCATGCATCCAAAATCCTTGAGCCAACCACTATGCCAATTGTGTCCACCATACCTACCTACTACATGGTATTTATCCGCCATTCCAAAGTAAATTGCTTGAGTGCTACCTTTAAAATTCCATCATTCACCTTTGCAATATATAGCTCATGGGACAAATAGCTTAAAAACTATTGTGGTATTGAATATGTACTTATGCACTTTATCTCTTATTAAGTTGCTTGTTGAGCGATAACCATGTTTACGGGGACGCCATCAACTATTCTTTGTTGGATATCATGTGAGTTGCTATGCATGTCTGTCTTGTCCGAAGCAAGAGAGATCTACCACCTTCATGGTTGGAGCATGCATATTGTTAGAGAAGAACTTTGGGCCGCTAACTAAAGCCATGATTCATGGTGGAAGTTTCAGTTTGGACATATATCCTCAATCTCATATGAGAATAATAATTGTTGCCACATGCTTATGCATTTAAGAGGAGTCCATTATCTGTTGTCCATGTTGTCCCGGTATGGATGTCTAAGTTGAGAATAATCAAAAGCGAGAAATCCAAAATGCGAGCTTTCTCCTTAGACCTTTGTACAGGCGGCATGGAGGTACCCCATTGTGACACTTGGTCAAAACATGTGCATTGCAAAGATCCGGTAGTCCAAGCTAATTAGGACAAGGTGCGGGCACTATTAGTATACTATGCATGAGACTTGCAACTTGTAAGATATAACTTTCATAACTCATATGCTTTATTACTACCGTTGACAAAATTGTTTCATGTTTTCAAAATAAAAGCTCTAGCACAAATATAGCAATCGATGCTTTCCTCTTTGAAGGACCATTCTTTTTACTTTTATGTTGAGTCAGTTCACCTATTTCTCTCCACCTCAAGAAGAAAACACTTGTGTGAACCGTGCATTGATTCCTACATACTTGCATATTGTACTTGTTATATTACTCTATGTTGACAATTATCCATGAGATATACATGTTACAAGTTGAAAGCAACCGCTGAAACTTAATCTTCCTTTGTGTTGCTTCAATACCTTTACTTTGATTTATTGCTTTATGAGTTAACTCTTATGCAAGACTTATTAATACTTGTCTTGAAGTACTATTCATGAAAAGTCTTTGCTATATGATTCACTTGTTTTCTCATGTCATTACCATTGTTTTGATCGCTGCATTCATTACATATGTTTACAAATAGTATGATCAAGGTTATGATGGCATATCACTTCAGAAATTATCTTTGTTATCGTTTTACCTGCTCGGGACGAGCAGAACTAAGCTTGGGGATGCTTGATACGTCTCCGACGTATCGATAATTTCTTATGTTCTATGCCATATTATTGATGATACCTACATGTTTTATGCACACTTTATGTCATATTCGTGCATTTTCCGGAACTAACCTATTAACAAGATGTCGAAGTGCCAGTTCTCGTTTTCTGCTGTTTTTGGTTTCGAAATCCTAGTAACGAAATATTCTCGGAATTGGACGAAACAAAGACCCAGGGGCCTATTTTTCCACGGAGCTTCCAGAAGACCGAAGAACATACGAAGTGGGGCCACGAGGTGGCCAAACCACATGGCGGCGCGGCCCAGGGGGGGCCCGCGCCTCCCTATGGTGTGGCCCCCTCGTCTGGCCCCCGACTCTGCCCTTCCGCCTACTTAAAGCCTCCGTCGCGAAACCCCTGAGGCGAAAAACCACGATACGGAAAACCTTACCGAGACGCCGCCGCCGCCGATCCCATCTCGGGGGATTTCGGAGATCTCCTCCGGCACCCTGCCGGAGAGGGGATTCATCTCCCGGAGGACTCTACACCGCCATGGTCGCCTCCGGAGTGATGAGTGAGTAGTTCACCCCTGGACTATGGGTCCATAGCAGTAGCTAGATGGTTGTCTTCTCCTCATTGTGCTTCACTGTTGGATCTTGTGAGCTGCCTAACATGATCAAGATCATCTATCTGTAATTCTATATGTTGTGTTTGTCGGGATCCGATGGATAGAGAATACCATGTCATGTTAATTATCAAGTTATTACACATGTGTTGTTTATGATCTTGCATGCTCTCCGTTTCTAGTAGAGGCTCTGGCCAAGTTTTTACTTTTAACTCCAAGAGGGAGTATTTATGCTCGATAGTGGGTTCATGCCTGCATTGACACCTGGGATAGTGACAGAAAGTTCTAAGGTTGTGTTGTGCTGTTGCCACTAGGGATAAAACATTGGCGCTATGTCCGAGGATGTAGTTGTTGATTACATTACGCACCATACTTAATGCAATTGTCTGTTGCTTTGCAACTTAATACTGGAGGGGGTTCGGATGATAACCTCGAAGGTGGACTTTTTAGGCATAGATGCAGTTGGATGGCGGTCTATGTACTTTGTCGTAATGCCCAATTAAATCTCACTATACTTATCATGTCATGTATGTGCATTGTTATGCCCTCTCTATTTGTCAATTGCCCGACTGTAATTTGTTCACCCAACATGCTTTTATCTTATGGGAGAGACACCTCTAGTGAACTGTGCACCCCGGTCCATTCTTTTATACTGAAATACAAATCTGCTGCAATACTTGTTTTTACTGTTTTCTCTGCAAACAATCATCTTCCACACAATACGGTTAATCCTTTGTTACAGCAAGCCGGTGAGATTGACAACCTCACTTGTTTCGTTGGGGCAAAGTACTTTGGTTGTGTTGTGCAGGTTCCACGTTGGCGCCGGAATCTCTGGTGTTGCGCCGCACTACATCCCGCCGCCATCAACCTTCAACGTGCTTCTTGACTCCTACTGGTTCAATTAAACCTTGGTTTCTAACTGAGGGAAACTTGCCACTGTGCGCATCACACCTTCCTCTTGGGGTTCCCAACGGACGTGTCAACTACACGCATCAATACTCTGGCCAAGTAGATGCTTGTGACTCCAAGAGGGGGTATTTATGCTCGATAGTAGGTTCATGCCTCTAGTTTTCTGGGAGAGTGAAAATAACTTCTAAGATTGTAGATGTGTTGTTGCTACTAGGGAGAAAACAAAAATGTTTTATCCAAGGATAATTCTATGGTTTACTTTACACACATTGCTTAATGTGATAATCTGTTGCTTGCAACTTAATACTGAAAGGGGTTCGGACGATAACCGGAAGGTGGATTATTAGTCATAGACGCAATTGGATTACGGTCTATGTATTATATTGTAATGCTCAATCAAATCTCATAGTAATCATCTTGTCATGTATGATCGATATTCTGTCAATTGCCCAGCTGTAATTTGTTCACCCAACATACTATTTATTTTTATGGAGAGACACCTCTAGTGAACTGTGGATCCCGGTCCGTTTCTTTTACACTGATACAATCATCCTGTTCTGTTTACTTACTGCAATTCATTTCTGTTTAATTACTGCAAACATCTCTTTCCAATCGATACGTCTAATCCTTTGTGTTTAGCAAACCGGTGAGATTGAAAACCTTACTGCAAGTTGGGGCAAAGTACTTTGGTTGTGTTGTGTGCAGGTTCCATGTTGTTCGTGACGCCAGTAGTGCGCCCTGCCACTAGTCAGCTAGCAACACCTTCAGAAGTCACGCCTTTCTCCTACTGTTCGATTAAACCTTGGTTTCGTACTGAGGGAAAACTTGATGTTGTGCTCATCACACCTTCCTCTTGGGGTTTCCCAACTGCTTCCACAACATCTGCGCTCAGCAAGATTGTCTGAAGCCATCACCGGAGCACCATCAAGATTTTTTGGCACCGTTGCCGGGGAGAAAGAGGATTTCTGCAAGGGGAGTCTCTCATCTCCAATCTCTTTACTTTGTTATAGTTTTGCTTAGTTTACTTTATTTTGTCTTGTTTGCTTCATTATATTAAAAACACAAAAAAAATAGTTTCTATTATAGCTATTATTTATGTTGATTAGTTTATTCCATGCTTACTTTCCCTTTTGATGTTTCTTGTTTTTTATTTTCACTAGTTAGGCTTAATGGAAAATAACAACAAAAAATAGAGAGATTTATAGTATTTATCTTGAGTTAGGACATTAAGTGTTCGAAGAGAAAATTAAAAAACCTATGGAACTTTATTTGCATGCTAATGGCAATGTTATTAGTACAAATTCTTTGAACTCCATTATTGCTAATGCTATGGAAAAATCAAAGCTTGGGGAAGCTAGTTTTCATGAAAATGATCTTTTTACTTCCCCCGCTTTAGAGGAGAAAATTTCCTATGATGATTGCAATGATGAATATGATATTTTCAGTCCACCTACTATTGAGGAGAAAATTGATTATGATTACAATATGTCTCCTATATCTGATGATTATGGTAATGATAATAATAATGATAGCTATTTTTTTGAATTTGCTCCCACTACAATTAATAAGAATGACTATGCTTATATGGGGAGTAATAATTATTTTATTCATGTGGCTCATGATAAGAATATTTTATGTGATAGTTATATTTTTGAGTTTATTCATGATGCTACTGAAAATTGTTATGAGAGAGGAGAATATGGTAGTAGAAATTTTCATGGTACTAAAACACCTCTCTATATGCTGAAAGTTTTGAAGTTACTCTTGTTTTATCTTCTTATGCTTGTCACTTTATTATTTGTGAATTTATTTGTGTACAAGATTCCTATACATAGGAAGTGGGTTAGACTTAAATGTGTTTCAAATTTGCTTCTTGATGCTTCTTCACTCGATAATACTTGATGCTCGTTCTTTTTCTGCGCCTAGCTGAAAGACGTTAAATAAAAGCACTCTTCGAAGATAACCCATATTTATTTACTGTATTTATTCTTTTTGTTGAGTCTTGGAAGTTATTACCACTATAATAACCTCTTCTTATCATTTTTATTTCATTTTTGTACCAAGAATAGCCTCTAATAGAAAGAAAGTAAGATTTGAAGAAGTTGTTGTCCTGAAAACAGATTCTCTGCTGTTACCATAAAAATTCGTAAAACTAGACAGAGTGGAATTTTGATTTGTCATTTTTTATGAATATGCTCCAGGTTATTATCTAACTTTCGTTATTTGACCACTTTTCGAGATCAGCGACAGAGGATTTTCAAAAAAATTGATCTTTACCTGCTGTTATGTGTTGACAGATTTCTGCACTATTTGCATTTGTCTCTTAAATCTCTTTCTTTTTGAGTTCTTTTGATCAAAGAGTTTTTTGAAAGATTGTTACAGTAGCTAATGCTTCAATAGATGCTTGATCTATGTTAGTACTGAATCCAAGTGAATTTGTTTATTTTGATTATAGTGATGTTGCTAATAGAGAATTGTGTGAAGTTTTGTATGAAGGAAGTTTTCAAGTGTAGGGAGAGAAGAATGATGTGATGAGATGAAGAATGGATAAAATCTCAAGCTTGGGGATACCCCTGCAGCACAAGACATATTCAACAGGTACAAGCATCGAACCTTGGGGATGCCCAAGGCATTCCCTCTTCATCAATAAAGCAACATGTCATCTCTCTATGCGCTATATTTTTATTGCTTCATACGCTATATGTTGTTCTTGGAGCTTCTTTATTTTTGTTTTTAGTTTAGTTTAGTTTTGTTTTATGTAGCATATGTTGGATCCCGGTACATTTTTTGGAGAAAGACTCGCTCTGTTTTCATTGCATAGGACGCTCTAGTTTTTGCTGTTATTGTTCTGCGAGTGTTTTAGTTTTCTAGTACTGCATTTAACTCTTGTTCTTTCACTTGAATTTTGTTGAGAGATCATTAGTATTATTTATTTGTGTATGATTAGCTCTCTGTTCCATAATGCATTTCATCTCCGAGAGCTATTTCAAATAAGTTGATTGGTGTTGGATACGAGTTAAATATTTCATGACTATAGTGATGCAAAAAGAAGCGTGTCTAGACTGTGGCATAGATTTTGGCATGTCATGTTGGATGTTATTCTTGTCATATGCTTAGTATTTATTTTTGTAGCATGACTTGTCTCAAATAGCTGAGAGTGCATAATGTGTCATTGAAAGAATCATGTGTTGTTTCCATCATAAAAGCATAATATTGTGGTATTCTCCTTTGATGCTTTATTGGGTTGACTTGGCACATGCTTATACCATGTTATGACTATAACCAGTAAACTAAAGCCTTTATGATCATTTAGTTTTTGACTTGTAATATCACTTTATGCATTGATTGATAATGTTTTGTCGATATGCATGATTATGGCCATTATTGCTCTCTTAGTTGGTCGCTCCCAGTCTTTTGCTAGCCTTCGCCTGTGCTGAGTATGATCTCTACTCGTGCATCCAACCACCATGAAACAAAGTTTGTCAATTGTGTCCACCATATCTACCTAGTAGCATTATTGCTATTCCAAGTAATTCATCATGTTTTTATTTATCTTCCAAATTAAATTATGTCATGAGAAAATTAGTCAGTAAAGGTCCCACGAACTTGATGGCACATTTACTTTCTTGGACTTAATAAACTTGATCATTGTGCCTACCTTATGAAGTTTATGTTTTTGCAAATTGCGAGTTGGGAGTTAGTATAACCATGCTTTCATGGGGAACACTTGCACTTATATTTAGTTGATGTCATGTTCTTTTGTTTATGGATGCCTAGCGGTGCGAAATAAAATAGAAACTTGTAAGTCCATGGAGTTTGTATATGAGTTAGGGAAATGTCTGGACCGCTAATATAAGCCATGCATCATTCATGGTGGAAATTGCAACTAAACCATTGTGAGCATTTTATGAAGCATTTGCAATAAAACGCTATACCCATAATAAATAAAAAATTGCTGAGATGCTCATTGTCTGTTTGTCTTGTCATTTTGGCATGGGATTGCTCCTACAAGAGTGCCTCCATATCATCGGGCAAGAGGTACCCCGTTGGCGGTTCTCAATGATACATGTATACTTACAATGACAAGAACTTATTTCGGACCTAAGTTGAGTAGCATGAGGTTTAGGTACTCGCATTCAAGAGGCATGAGATTTTCAACTTGTGATTTGCAAGCATGTAGCTCATTTTTTACTCACATTAACTTTAACCATTCAAGATGCTTATGATAGGGGCAATGAGAGCTCAAAGCTAATAAGTACCATACTTTTTGGAAGGTTTATAAAACTTATTTATCTTGCTTACTCTGCAAAGAGTCTATCTTTTACTTTTATGTTGAGTCTCCATCTTCTACTTTATGCACCAATTAAGAGAGCATAGTGTCATTCTTAGTGCAGTGTGCATAGTCCCGAAATTATTATTGATAGATTCATGATTGTGCCATTGCTTGTTCTCAAATTACTTGTATCTAGTCACCCTCTGAACTTTGAAGGTGTCCTAGCATTTATGTTTTGCTATTCCATAAAGGACATGTTGAGTACCACTTTGTTATGTTCACTTTCAATGCACTATCATTCATGATCCTTTGTTTGAGGTACTCTTCATGTTATAACATAGTTGCTAAGTTCTATTAAATTATATCTATCATGCCTATGTTTAGAGTACTTAGATCCCAGCTCACAATGATTTACAGTGCTTGATCAAGATTGTGTCGGCTGCATGTCACCTCAAAAATTATTTTGTTATCACTTACCTACTCGAGGACGAGCAGGAGTTAAGCTTGGGGATGCTTGATACGTCTCAAACGTATCTATAATTTTGTATGCTTGTTTTACACCAATTCATATATGTTTTGCTTACACTTTGTTGCACTTTTACATGATTTCTGGCACTAAACTATTAACAAGATGCCACAGTGCATGTCGAGGGTACTCCTCAGCAATGCCCTCCGATTGGGGCTTAGGGTTGATGGAATCATGTAGGCTGACACGAGACATCGGTTAACAGACAAGCGTGGAGAGCGATTTACCCAGGTTCGGGGCCCTCGATGAGGTAAAACCCTTACGTCCTGCCTCTCTGATCTTGATTATGAAAATATCGGGTTACAATGGGGTGCCGAAGGTTTCGGCTGTGATCTCGTCGAGAAGCTAAGTGCTATGATGACCTAGCTCTGGACTTATGGCGGCTAAAGTTGCTAAGATTGGTTGTGTCCCTCGGCAGCCCCTCTCCTGGCCCTTACATAGGAGGTCAGGTCTCAAGAGATCTGTCCAGGTACGACTAGGTTTACAAAAAGCCTAGCTCTAAACTTTCCTTGTTCGGCTCCTCTACGTCTTGTTCTCCAAGGAATCTTCTCCGGCACCGCCCTGGTGGCCCACCTTGCCATCGGGTGTCTTCATGGGCCTCCAGTTGGGCCGTATAGGATAGGGCAATGACAGTTACCCGAAGGGTAATGCCCACGTCAGTAGTCCCCGAGTGTCTAGCCGAAGATATTTCGCGTAGAGACTAAAGCATTCCTCCACTGAACGTTCTTCTCCCTTGATTGTTCTTGTCCATCTTGTAACAGTATTATCTTCTTCTATCGGGTGCGCGTCCAGCGCTCCCGATGGGAGTAGCCCCCGATTCTAGGTACGGATGCTTGCGATCCGTGCGTAGACTCAAGTTGTGCTACTCGAACGTTTTCTTCTGCCGAAGTTTTCTGCAAGTCTCCATAGGTCATCCGACACATTTGCATCGGGGCTTGTATTTTCTCAGCGAGGTTTTAACGTGTAAAGGATATTGAGTAACGTGCCCAGCTTTGCTGGTTAACTACCGATGGAAAAACAACGTTACCCTACACAGAATCAAGTCCCCGGGCATGATCCTGGAGTGCAAAAAAGTTTTATCGGGTGCACGTTCAGCGCTCCCGATGGGAGTAGCCCCCGAGTCTGGGCACGGGCGCTTGTGACCGGGTGCAGACTCGAGCTGATCATTCCATCTTTTTCTTCAAATATTTCTTCACGCCTTTCTTCGTAATCAAATCTTCGAGTCCATATTTATCGGGTGCGCTTCCTGCGCTCCCGATGGGAGTAGCCCCCGAGTCTAAGTGCGGATGCTTGCAATCCGTGCGTGGACTCAAAGTTGACCACCCGATGATTCTTGTTTTTCTTCGGATGCTTCCGGCGGGCTTCACGACGTCACTGATGATGTAATTACTGTTGCAATTCTAACTTGACAGGACATGACCTGTTGGGCCCATCCCACTACTGCACGGTTCTGTTTTAAGAAGTGACCGCTACTTGCGTGCGGTTACCAAGGTGTCTCCTCGATTCCCGCAATCAATGATGAAAAGAGGTTCTCTTTAATAAATTGGACACAGCGACACGTGCCCACTGAATCCTCAGGTTTCCTTGTGCTTTATAATCTTTCGAGGTGAACTCTCTCTTTTCCATGCTCCATCCCTGCGTCCTTTCCTCCCTCATTCATCTTCTTCTCCTATAACCGGTGCGCTGCCACCGCTGTTTCCAGATCTTCCCCAGATCCGAAAATGGTGAAGAAGAAGAACTCTACCGTCGCCACCAGTGCCGCGAGCAGCGGCGCCGCCGCCAAGACTTCCCCAAATCCGCCGAAGAAAGGCGCTCCAAATGCTCCTCTTCCAGCTCCGGTGCCGCCAGCGCCATCAAGCTCCACTGCTGGGCCCAATCCCGGCGATTGGCCGGTATCTACCACCACAAAACGCGATGAAAAGAAGGCTCGAAGCCTTGGATTGATTTCTTCTGATGAGGGGAATGTCATTCTCCCAGGTGCGATTTCACGGCCCAATCCCCCCGCTGGTTTTACCGTGATGTTCTTATCTTTCTTGTATCGGGGTCTCTCACTCCCTACTCACAAATTCCTTCGCCACCTCCTTCGAGTTTACGAGATCCAACTATGGCAGCTGACTCCCAATTCAATCCTTCACCTTGCTATTTTTATCACCCTTTGCGAAGCGTTTTCGGGCATTGAGCCACACTTTGGTTTGTGGAAGAAAAATTTCTTCGTCAAGAGGTACAACAGCAGTGGCGGATCTTTTGTCATTGGCGGAGTTGGGTTTGTTGCCCGCAAAGAAGTCAACTATTTCAACTTCCCGATGAGGGAGTCTGTGCAAGGGTGGAGGCTAAAATGGTTCTATATTAGGGACTCTTCAACAATTGAATCCAGCTCCCTCACTTCTCCGATGTTCTTGAAGCCAAGCCTAAACAGTCTTGGAAAAATATATTCTCTCCCGACGAAAAGCCAGCAGTCGACGAATTATTTAATAGATTTCTTCGGATCAAAGAAACCGACGGTCAGACCATGATAGGCACGGAGGTAGCCGCCGTGTTCTTGAAGCGTCGAGTTCAGCCGATCATGGTTAGGGCTCATCCGATGTGGCTATATTCAGGTCCCAAGGACGAGACTCGGATAAACATCGCCGAATTATCCGAAAAGGAACTGCTTGATGAAGTTCGGCGTCTCACTCTCTTCAGCCAGGAAGATTCAATCCCTCTGACATCTTCCCATCCACCATTCGATGTTGATCATCCGCTAATGGAGGTAAATTTGCCCCTCCATACTCCTATTGTGTTGTTCCCCTTTATCAATGTAACTGCCGTTGTCCTTACTTTTTTACTTCGACAGATCCCCATAGCTCTCGAAAACTTGCGAGACCTGCCAAACGATACTTCTGAAGGAAGAGATTCCTTGGCCCATGTAGGATTTCATACTGGAGAAGACGCAAGCCCAAAGAATGAACGCGATGATCCAATGAATTCCGGGGCTGACTTTATCAATCCCCCACCTCCAGCCAATGACATTAGCGACACAGCGGGGTCAATGCATGATGACGACGCTGATCGTGCTGCCTTTATTGATGCAGCTGCGGAGGAGGCCGAAGCGTCGCCTTTGAAGAGACCGTCCGACGGCTTTGCCGATGAAGATCATCTCTTCGACCTGTAAATTCTTGCTTCCTTTCCCAGAATTTGTGTTCTGTCCTTGCCATTCACATTCTCTTCTTGACTTTGCCAATTTTCTTTTTTTTTGCAGCGACGAAGGTTTCATTGAGCCTCCGTCCAAGAAGGCCAAATCTGGCGCTGTTCTGTCGAATCCTGCAGCTTCCGAGGCTTTGGCCCCTGCTGCAGGCCCTTGGCCCAGATATCGACTGCTTCCTCCCTTTCCAAGGGGAAGGATACTCCTTCGACTGTCGCCGCCGCAACTCCTTCTTCAGGGAAACCTGTAAGTCTTTTTCTGTCGCAACGCAAGCTTTCCTGAATGGACCTTGATTAATAACCCTTCATCAAATATCTGTTTTTCCTTTTTTTCTTAAGGATTTGCGAGCTGTAATATCTTCTTTAGAGACTTTCACCTCCCAATACACTTCCCTGGAAGCTGACAAGGCCCAACTGCAAAAGGAGGTCAAGTCTTCTTTCTCGAAGTTGGAGGGCGCAATAAAAATAGCTGCTGAAGCTCGCCAGGAAGTCGAATCCCTGAAGGATGAGATCGAGGGGCTGAAGAAGAGGTTAAAAGACGAAGAGGCATCCAGGCTAGCCGCTGAAGCTTGGGCGATTGAGAAGGATGACCTTCTTCGCCAATCTTCCTTGGCTTTGCTCACTAATTCCCTTTCTGCTTTCTTGTAGATTATTGCTTTGCAAATTCAATTCTTTGTTAATGAACTCCTCTTATTTCGTTCTTCACAGAGGCTGCCGATATCCCTGTCGAAGCTCTGGATAAGCTTCCGGAAAATTCCCCGGCGAACGCTCTATCGCTGACTCTTGCTTCTCAACGGCTCACGCAGGACCTCCTCCAGAAGGGCAAGGGAGCCATGACGCGGATGCACTCGATGATTTTCCCCAAGATTAATCAAGACAAGACTTTGGGGCAGCTGATCGACGCTTTCGCCGTCAACACCAAGGAGGTTATCGAGGTATTCAAATGTACTTCGCGTACCTATGGCGCCCTCCTAGCCTTTCAACTCATGATGGGTCATGGCTTCAAAGCCAATATTGAAGAGATGTCCAAAGAGTTGCCGAAAGAGCAAGATGGGCAATTTGTCGACTTGGGTGTCTTTAAAACCTTGGCTCTCAAGTGTGCTCGCCAGCTTCTTGAGCTAGTTTCAGCAAAGAAATCATCAGCTGGTCCCAGCTTGTCAAACCAGACCCAGGCCCCCTGATTCTTGTAACTTAATTTGATTAAAACAATGTCCTGCCATAAGACTTTTGTGGTTGTAATAAATTCCATGCTGGCAATGTTGCCAGCGCACTCTTATAATGACACTTTTACTTGCATGCTCCCGATGGGAGTAATTTCCAATGCTGAATCCATACGATCCATCATGTCCTTTAACAATGTTTTGCAGGTTTTTCCTGTGCCTGCATTTGTCGATGAATCTTCGGGTGCTTCCTCTGAAAGTGATCGACTCCAGCGTATGAAGGATCGGATCGCGCAGATGGAAAAGGATATGCGCAGTACTTATGCCTTGGCTGCTATTATCAAAAAGAAGAGCGAGCTTGCGGCTGACACGGAACGCTATGCTCTTACTGAATTGCATAAAGCTACAGAAAGCTTGAACTGTAAGCGCCCTTGTCTGCTTGCTCCTTGTTTTTCCACGAAGTACATCTTCTTATCTTCCCTTATTTTTCTTAGTCATAGCTCTGAACCCTGCTGAGGAGGACAAGCGAATCCACGAGCGTGTAAACGCATTGACCCAGCTATCATCATCAGATGAAGTTTTCTGGAAGGAGCACTCGAAGGCTTCTGCTGTCGCGAAGTTCCAGGATCGGGTCCAACAAGTCCATCGTTTCTTTGACAAGTGCTATAAAGGGCTGAGACTAATATGGAAGACAATGTTCCCTTTGAACGCGGTGCCTCCCACGCTATTGACTTTGATGTCTGAATTCAGCAACGCCAAGAAGATCCGGAGCTTGGTTCGAGCACAGCTTCTTGCAGGAGCTAGAGCTACACTTGCACTCGTGCTTGCACGTTATCCTTCAGCAAACCTGTTGTCGATCGCCAATGCGGCAGGCCATTTGGAGCCGCTTTACCCGAAGGTTGGCCTTCCTGCCGCCATTATTGTCGACAGGCTTGAAGAAACCTTGAAGGCATCTGAAGAAAAGGAAACTCCACAAGAGTAATTCAGAGTCGTGTCCCTATTGTAAAATAGAAGACCTGGTGACTTACTACATCCGAGTGTTTGGATGATTAGATGTAAACTATTTTTGTCGGTAGGTGCATATATATGCACTTTTACCATGTTAGTGTCGTTGGCAAATTTTAAAGGAGCAAATCTTAATTACTCGTTTCAGTGTATGTGTGTTCGTTGGTCAGCAAATTGTTTGAGTGATCAGCTCATGTTGCGGGTCTTGCTAAACCCGTTGTATGTGCAACTTTGCTTTCAACCGATGTATGTCTTGACAGCAGCTCCCGAATATATCGGTAGCACTAGCTCTACCGACGACTCTGTCGCTCTTTGATACTTCCATAAGCGAAGTACCGAACATGGGTCGTGAATATACGTGTTTCGTAACCCTTGCTATTTGCGGCGTTCTTTGAGGCATCTATAGCAAAGGAAAAGAGCAGGGTCCCCGTTGATTTTGCATCTTAGCACTCGTAATTTCAGAGGCTTTTTCCTAGAGTGCAATCTCTGATCATGTCGTGGCACCAATGTTCGCCGAAATATGCAAACAAGGTTCATGGTGATATGGTTCAGGTGTCCCGAATTACTGCAATGCTTCAAAGAAACAGAACTTAAGTTTCCATTAATAAAGTAAGAAAAAAACTAAGGGGCAAAAAAGAGCCCTGCCGAAAAGAGAAAAACTAAATGATGTGTATCCTCCTAAGTAAGAGGAGGGTTCTTCTTATCTTCGAGCTTGTCCGTCGCGTAAGCGATTTTGGAAGCGTCGTTGGTTGCGCTAGGAGTCCTAACGGTGATTGCCAGGGTTTTGTCTTCTTCTATGACTGTCGTGCCATCTGCTGAAGCTTCTAAGGCAAGATCGGCTTGCTTCTTCTTTGTCATCCTGACGCGTTCATCTTCCTTACTATCGTGTACGAACGATTTTGAGGGAAGATCAACGGCTTCTTGCATGAGCCCAAACTTTGCAGCAATCCTCTGAAAATTGCGATCACAATTATCCGAGCGTGAGAAACTTCCATAGACTGTGATGTTTGTCCCGTTGTTCCTAGGCATTTTCAGCTTGAGGTACGCGTAGTGCGGCACAGCCATGAACTTGGCATAAGCTGATCTGCCGAGTATAGCGTGGTACTGTGATTCCCAGTTTACCACCTCGAACTCGATCTTTTCCTTCCTGAAGTTGTCGGGTTTGCCAAAGACAACATTCAAATAAACTTTGCCAATAGAGTACGCCGGTGAGGTGGGGAGGATCCCATGGAAACAGGTATATGTCTCTTCTAGCATCCTCATTGTAATTTCCATACTTTTGATCGTGTCGAGGAATATCAGTTTTAGTCCGCTTCCACCGTCCATGAAAACTTTGGTCATCTTAAATCCTCCGATTTGCGCCTCAACTACTAACGCAGCATGTCCTGGCTTTGGAATTGTCATCGGGTGATCTGCTCTGCTAAACGTAATGCTCTGAGATGACCAGTCGATATATTCAGGGATATTAGCCATGATACTTTCCGCCAGGTTTATTTCTTCGGTGAGCTTCTTCATCTCCCTTCTCGAAACGCCAGTCCTATGGATCATGCTCATCTGCCCACGTGGTGGCGGGAAGGACTCATTGTTGTTGTGAGACTGAACTTGCTGGACCTGGTGCTGAGGTGGGGGCGGTGGTGGCGGTGGCTGCTTCTACTGAATGAGCTTCTGCATCTCGATGAACTGTCGACAATCTCTGAGCAGGTGACTTGACTTCTTCTTATTGTCTTTAGAATCGATGTACGCGTGCAGGTAGCAAGGAGCGTTTATCTGCTCAGCGAAGGGTAACTCGGGGGTCCTTTGAGGTCGTGGTTTGTAGTTGCCTCGGTTCCCAGAGTTGCTCCGATTACCGTCTTGTCGATCATCTCGCCTGTCATCATACCGATCATCTTGTCGATCGGAATATCCGGCGGCTACCAGGCTATTGTCGTCGTAACTGCGGTCCTTCCTTTTTTTGCGGCGATCCCTGCGACCACCCGAATCGTTCTTCGGCTGATCGTCGTCTTTGTCGTCACTGCGTTGTCGTGGTCTCCGTACGTTGTCTTCGCCATTAGCCCAACTGTTGGTGATTTCCATTAACCTGGTTATGGTCTTCGGCTTCTTGCGCCCGAGTTCCTCTATGTAGGTTTCACGTCGGATGCCGTTGCTGAAGGCGTCAATTGCTCTGTCGACGGAAACATCTTCGGCAGCGTTCAGGAGTTTGGTGAATCTTCCGATGTACGCGCGCATCGACTCCTTCTGCTTCTGCTGGCAATGTCGTAGTTCTTCGATCCCAACAGGCCTCTTGTATATTGCTTGAAAATTCGCGACGAAAGCATCCACCAGGTCGTCCCATGATTTGATAGATCCCTTCGGCAGGCCTCTCAACCAGGCACGTGCCGAATCTTTCAGGTAAAGCTGCAAACACTGCATTGCTGCTATTTGATTTCCTTTGTGTAGGATCACAGTTTGTAGGTAATCGTCTATCCATGACCTCGGCTCCTGCTGTCCATCATACTTGGCGGCGTCAGTAGGGGTAGGTTTGAACTTCTTGGGTGGCATTGTCTCGCGGATCTTGTAACTCAAGCAGTCAGCCCCCCTCAGCTCGCCATCGTACTCCTGGCTTTCTTCTGAGGCGTCGCTATCGTCTTCCCCCCTCGCGGCTCGCCGTTACCTGGCCTTGTCGATTCTGCTCTGGGTAATCTCGTCTCGGGCATCCCTTGAGCGATGCTTTGAGCCGCTAGCTTGAAGCGTGGTCTTTTACTTTCGTGGAACCAGGTTGTCTCCCAGGATCTCGAGGCTTTCCAGGGCGCCCCGATGGCCTTGAGCCATCGAACCTTCGGGTCGTTGGTTGATGAGGTACGCCGCGAGGTTGGCAGTTGCTCCCTCGACGGTTTTTGGCCTCCGCATCCCTGCAGTGTCCGTGGTCATGAAAGACTTGGATAGGTTTGACGTTATTTCCCTGGCATCGTCTTCCGAAAGTCTGGATAGCCTTGATCGGTGCTTCCCCGCGCCTTGGCTGCTTCGAGAAGCGCTTCCTCGTGATCCCCTTCGTCGTTCGCTGGATTATTCTGCCGCGAGCAAACGTCTCTCGAGGGTGGCTTGCTCATTTGATAGCCGCTCCCGATTCTTTTCCAGTATTGAGCGATAGGCATCGAGGGTTCCAACCGAAGTTCCAGCGGGGAGCGGTGTGTTGTTAAGCACGGCTGCTCTGGCGGCTACCCATTCTTCCTCCGCGATGGTGTAATCGCTATTATTGTTACTGGCACTATTTTCAAAGCTACGTCGCCTGCTAGAGTGAGGGGTGTGATCTCCACCTCCCCCGTTCCTCGCGTTTCCTGTGTTGTTGGCAGCATAGACTTGGTGGCGCGCTGTTTTCCAGGCAACTTCCTTGATAATGCTGTCGACGCTGTCCTCTCCCGACGAATATTGGGCGCTGCAGATGAACGGTGTGTCACTCGATCCCAACCCGTGCCTGGTGTCGCAGTTCAAGCAGTAGTACGAAGTCATCTCTGACGGTGCGGGGTTATCGGATCCAACCGACATTGAGGACGTCGATCGAGGAGTTGACGGCGAAGTTGAATTCATCGAGTCTGTCAGGCCAGCCGAAAGGTCGACCGATGATGACATGTTTGGCTCCGCTACCGATGGTGGTGATTTCCTCGCTGATCTGGGGGCGTACGGTTCTAGCAGTCGAAGGACTCCTTCCGCGTTGACGTTACAGTGGACGCTGCCGAACGTCATCTCCATGTTTCCTTGTAGATCTAGAAAGGTCGAGCGAGAGGAGTCGCTGTGAGGGGTGAACTCATAGGAGCCGAATCGAATCGGACTTCCTAAGATTGGCGATGATGACGATGATGGTGCCGACGAAGCTGCCGACGACATGGTTGGATCTGCCGATGACGGATCTTGTGCCGACAGGGTTCCCACAGACGGCGCCAATTGTCGAGGGTACTCCTCGGCAATGCCCTCCGATTGGGGCTTAGGGTTGATGGAATCCTGTAAGCTGACACGAGACATCGGTTAACAGACAAGCGGGGAGAGCAATTTACCCAGGTTCGGGCCCTCGATGAGGTAAAACCCTTACGTCCTGCCTGTCTAATCTTGATTATGAAAATATCGGGTTACAATGGGGTGCCGAAGGTTTCGGCTGTGATCTCGTCGAGAAGCTAAGTGCTATGATGACCTAGCTCTGGACTTATGGCGGCTAAAGTTGCTAAGATTGGTTGTGTCCCTCGGCAGCCCCTCTCCTGGCCCTTATATAGGAGGCCAGGTCTCAAGAGATCTGTCCAGGTACGACTAGGTTTACAAAAGGCCTAGCTCTAAACTTTCCTTGTTCGGCTCCTCTACGTCTTGTTCTCCAAGGAATCTTCTCCGGCACCGCCCTGGTGGCCCACCTTGCCATCGGGTGTCTTCATGGGCCTCCAGTTGGGCCGTACAGGATAGGGCAATGACAGTTACCCGAAGGGTAATGCCCACGTGAGTGCAAGTTCCCTGTTTTCTGCTGTTTATTTATTTCAGAAAAGTTATAAAGCAAATATTCTCGGAATTGGACGAAACAAAAGCCGAAGTCAATATTTTACCGATACGATGGCGAAATCCAGAGGGGGGTCGAAGAGACGCCACAGGGTGGCCAGACCTTGCCTTGGCGCGGACAAGCCTGGGCCCGCGCCAAGGGGTGGTGTGGGCCCTCCCAGGCACCCCACCGACCTAAATCCTCCGCCTATTTATACATCTTCTCGGGAAAACTCTGGCTACCCGAGCCTCCATCCATGAAAAGTTCCGCCGCGGCCGCCATCGCAGAACCCATCTCGGGGGTTCTGAAGCTCTTCCCGGCACCCTGCCGGAGGGGGAAATCATCGTCGGAGGCATCTACATCGACATGCCCGCCTCCGAAGTGATGTGTCTGTAGTTCATCCCTGGACTATGGGTCCATAGCAGTAGCTAGATGGTTGTCTTCTCTAAGTTGTGCTTCATGTATAGATCTTGTGAGCTGCCCTACATGATCAAGATCATCTTTATGTAATCCTACATGTTGTGTTTGCTGAGATCCGATGAATATTGTATATACTATGTTGAGGTCGATTATATATTCATATCATATGTTATTTGTGATCTTGCATGCTCTCCGTTGCTAGTGGATACTCTATCCAAGTAGATGCTTGTGACTCCAAGAGGGGGTATTTATGCTCGATAGTAGGTTCATGCCTCTAGTTTTCTGGGAGAGTGACAATAACTTCTAAGATTGTAGATGTGATGTTGCTACTAGGGAGAAAACAACAATGTTTTATCCAAGGATAATTCTATTGTTTACATTACACACATTGCTTAATGCGATAATCTGTTGCTTGCAACTTAATACTGAAAGGGGTTCGGACGATAACCGGAAGGTGGATTATTAGTCATAGACACAGTTGGATTACGGTCTATGTATTATGTTGTAATGCCCAATCAAATCTCATAGTAATCACCTGTCATGTATGGTTGATATTCTGTCAATTGGCCAGCTGTAATTTCTTCACCCAACATGCTGTTTATCTTTATGGAGAGACACCTCTAGTGAACTTTGGACCCCGGTCCGTTTCTTTTACACTGATACAATCATCCTGTTTTGTTTACTTACTGCAATTCTTGTTCTCTTTAATTACTGCAAACATCTCTTTCCACTCGATACGTCTAATCTTTTGTGTTCAGCAAACCGGTGAGATTGACAACCTCACTCCAAGTTGGGGAAAAGTACATTGGTTGTGTTGTGTGCAGGTTCCACGTTGTTGCTGACGCCGGTAGTGCGCCCTTCCACTAGTCAGCTAGCAACACCTTCGGAAGTCACGCCTTTCTCCTACTGGTCGATTAAATCTTGGTTTCATACTGAGGGAACACTTATTGTTGTGCTCGTCATACCTTCATCTTGGGGTTTCCCAATCGCTTCCACAACATCTGCGCTCAGCAAGATTGTCTGGCGCTATCACCGGAGCACCATCACCATGCATATCATCTCTTCATCATGTCGGTTCTTTATCTGTAGTACTAAGTTTTGCATCCGTTGTTTGTTGTAGCATTTTCTTCTTCCCTGATAGGATCATGAAGTGGTGATGTGAGATACGACAAGTTCTTCTTCAACTTTTCACAGGCGAGCCCTCTCTCTTCACCTATTTTACATTTTCTCTCCCTCTCACGGTTATCCGTATGTTGCGATTCCTTATCGAGTCACGTGTCCTACTCCACTTGTTATCTCAATAAGCCTATATGTATTATTCCGTACCTATAGCTGTTGTTTGTTGTTTGAGCCTTGTGAGTCGTAGCGTGTGTTTAGGGTTCTGATGTTATCTCCATCTATTATCGGGATATGTTGGGTTGTTGGGAAGTTATCACATGTTATATCAGTTGTTGGAGATACTCATGGTTTAATTTAATGTTAACAACTAAAAAATTTAAGCAGTGGTATCTTTAAACCCCTTTGCGAAAGCATCGGATCTTTGTCTCGCTAATGTCCCCTAGGACCTGAATTCTTATTATCTATTCTGAGATTAAGCTCTCTACCCGTACATGGGGGGAATGGGACCCCCTTCACACATTACCTTTCCTCGAGTCTTTTTATTGGGAGCCACAACCTTGGTTTTATATGCTCATTTGCATGATATGCACGATTTACTTCATGTTGCCTTCGGGTGATAATATTTTGTATTGTACTCATAACGTGTGTCACCTTATCTTGTGTCTGGTTGTTAATTCCCACTTGGACACCGTCGCAAACTAATAGGTACGTATCGAAGTATGGCCAAACTTCGTCATGGGTAGCTTAGTTGTGTGGCTCACATTAAACTTGCTTGTAGCATCGGGAATGGTTTTGTTGTGAGACTCCGCCTGTACTAAGCGGGTTCGAGTATGCGTATGGTTACATTTGGGCAACCCCTGCAGGATGTACATCTTATCGAAAGCCCTGTCCGCGGTTATGGATGACTTGGAGCATGTATGGCTTAATCATAGAACAACTTACACCTTTATCTTGTTGCTAATAATTTGCTAATAACCTGTGTAGTAATATAGCATTACTACAACCAACATCTAATAAATTTTCAACCATTGAGTGCATTTTACATTGCTTCTTTGCTTTGGTGAAGGGGATATCTGTAATCGGTTGGGTTATGTTTGTGTAGTATTTAGTTATTACCTTTATGCGCTCTCGTATCTTCTCTGATTAGACGAATGTTGTAGTGTGTCTCTATTGGTTTTAGTTTTGCTACCGCTAGACCCACCATATAGGAAGGCAATATTAGCCCACCGGTGAGCATAGTCGTTCTAGTCTCGTTTGGTACCTGCCTTGGTACTTACGCTTCGCTTTATTCCTCTTTTGTCTTCTCCCCCTTTTGTCAGCAACCCTTGGCCCGACTTTTGACAGGTATGAGATGATGATGTTAGCAAGGTTACCCTTCCGGCTTGCCTTGGCCGGATTATGGACATCACCGGTTATCTTTAGGACTCTTAGTCCAATTTATATCTTGTCCGTACTCGGGCGTATTTGATCTTCTATATGATTTGGATCTTTGCGTTGTATATTTGTATTCTTGACTCGTTGCAGTCGTTGTTGTAATATATGTTTCTTGTGGGCTCTATTGTGAACTTGTTGCAATGATACTGCTCGTGGTAATTCCTCTTGCATCACGTGTGTGATTCATCGCGCACGACGTGCAGGAGGGCGTCTCAGAATCGATATTTTGCAGATTTCTGCGGGATCGCCGGAATCCTCATGTTACCTTTTTTGGGGCGTCACAAGTTGGTATCTGAGCTCGGGTTGTCGATACCCCTGATACGTCTCCGACGTATCGATAATTTCTTATGATCCATGCCATATTATTGATGATACCTACATGTTTTATGCACACTTTATGTCATATTCGTGCATTTTCTGGAACTAACCT
Organism: Lolium rigidum; assembly: GCF_022539505.1. NCBI lineage: Eukaryota > Viridiplantae > Streptophyta > Magnoliopsida > Poales > Poaceae > Lolium > Lolium rigidum. The sequence continues at coordinate 104,434,243 of NC_061514.1, forward strand.
ATTAACAAGATGCCGAAGTGCCGATTGCTGTTTTCTCGCTGTTTTTGGTTTCGTAAATCCTAGTAACAAAATATTCTCGGAATTGGACGAAATCAAGACCCGGGGTCCTATTTTGCCACGAACCTTCCGGAAGACCGAAAGGGATACGAAGTGGGGCGACGAGGCGCCGCCACCATAGGGCCGCGCGGCCAAGGGGGCCCGCGCCGCCCTATGGTGTGGGCCCCTCGTCAGCCCTCCGACTCTGCCCTTCCGCCTACTTAAAGCCTCCGTCACGAAACCCCTGATGCGAAAAACCACGATACGGAAAACCTTCCAGAGACGCCGCCGCCTCCAATCCCATCTCGGGGGATTCTGGAGATCTCCTCCGGCACCCTGCCGGAGAGGGGATTCATCTCCCGGAGGACTCTACACCGCCATGGTCGCCTCCGGAGTGATGAGTGAGTAGTTCACCCCGGGACTATGGGTCCATAGCAGTAGCTAGATGGTTGTCTTCTCCTCATTGTGCTTCATTGTTGGATCTTGTGAGCTGCCTAACATGATCAAGATCATCTATCCGTAATACTCTATGTTGTGTTTGTCGGGATCCGATGGATAGAGAATACCATGTTATGTTAATTATCAAGTTATTGCATATGTGTTGTTTATGATCTTGCATGCTCTCCGTTATTAGTAGAGGATCTGGCCAAGTTTTTGCTCTTAACTCCAAGAGGGAGTATTTATGCTCGATAGTGGGTTCATGCCTCCATTAAATCTGGGACAGTGACAGAAAGTTCTAAGGTTGTGTTGTGTTGTTGCCACTAGGGATAAAACATTGATGCTATGTCCGAGGATGTAGTTATTGATTACATTACGCACCATACTTAATGCAATTGTCTGTTGTTTAGCAACTTAATACTGGAGGGGGTTCGGACGATAACCTGAAGGTGGACTTTTTAGGCATAGATGCAGTTGGATGGCGGTCTATGTACTTTGTCGTAATGCCCAATTAAATCTCACTCTACTTATCATGACATGTATGTGCATTGTTATGCCCTCTCTATTTGTCAATTGCCCGACCGTAATTTGTTCACCCAACATGCTTTTATCTTATGGGAGAGACACCTCTAGTGAACTGTGGACCCCGGTCCATTCTTTAATACTCGAAATACAAATCTCGTTGCAATACTTGTTTTATCGTTTTCTCTGCAAACAATCATCTTCCACACAATACGGTTAATCCTTTGTTACAGCAAGCCGGTGAGATTGACAACCTCATCGTTTCGTTGGGGCAAAGTACTTTGGTTGTGTTGTGCAGGTTCCACGTTGGCGCCGGAATCTCCGGTGTTGCGCCGCACTACATCCCGCCGCCATCAACCTTCAACGTGCTTCTTGGCTCCTCCTGGTTCGATAAACCTTGGTTTCTTTCTGAGGGAAAACTTGCTGCTGTGCGCATCATACCTTCCTCTTGGGATTCCCAACGAACGTGTGAGTTACACGCCATCAACCCCACTGGTGCGCTTTGCCTGTAGGTTAACCTTGCCAATGGACGTTGTTGAGTCTAGTGTCAAAAACTATTTTCTGAAAATTCGTTGGATAGTTCTGAGTAGCTCTGATTTTCTCCTTACCTCTACTCTTTCTTTTCTCACTTTTGGGTGTTTTAAGTATTCTCTCTTGTCAGAGTTTTCTGAGTCTTAGGTTTCCACGTGGGTTGGACGATCTTTGCATTTAAACTAATATGTTCGATCTTCGGAGGATCCTGACTGAAGCGCATCATCATCGACGAAACAACGACTTCTTGTTGGTGGTGTCGACCGTTCTACATGGATCAAGAACTCTTGTTAGTGGTGTCGAGAAGATCGACACATTTTTCCTGAAGATCCGATAGTTCACCACCCTCCCCCGTACCCGAACGTGGAACCTCGGGGCGTGGTTCCTTGTAGTGGTGTCAATTGTAACAACCCGGAAAAACCCTAACAGTAGATTTTTCCTTGTTGCTTTTTTTCCTGCATCGTTCCATAATCATGAATGCATCACATCTATTTTTTGAAAAAACAAAATTATTTTTACAAACCAAATTATTTCTCTCTCACCTCTCTGTTTGAATTCAAACTATGTTTGAATTCAAACTATGTTTGAATTTGAACTTTGTTGAAACCATATTTCAAATCAGATAAAGAAAAGAATTCTAAAACAAAACTAAAACCCTAACCTTTTCCCCTGGACCTCCCTCTGGTTTTCTCTTCTCTCCCTGAGCCAGCCCAGATCCTCTCCCTCTCGCCCATCTCTGATCCCAGCCCGAGCCAGCCAATCTCTCCCTCCCTTCCTTTATCCTCCGGCCCAGCCGATTGAAGCGAACCGGTACTCGTCGCCCACTCCTCCCTCTTGTCGTCTTCCTCTGTCTGGTCACACATGGCGCGTGAGAGCCTCCCTGTGGTCCTCCACCGTCGCCACCATCCCAACCAACGCACCCTTCCCCTCTTTGCGCCTTTATCTGTGGTGCCAACCACCCTCCCTCGCCCACACCTTTCCCCTCTCCCTTTCTTCTCCTCCACATTTGGAACCTGGGCGGAAAACCCCACAGAACACTAGCGCCATCATTGTCGCACGAGCGACTCCGGCCACCCCGAGCGGCACCACCACCGCCAGTCGACGCCTCGTCTTCCTCTTCAACCTGGTGGAAGGAATCGAACCGGTCCTCGCTAAATCGTCGGGAAATTCGCGGATTCCCTGCTCCTGCCACCAACCTCCAGCGAAGAAATCGACGTCTCCGGCCGCTACCAACCTCCTCCGCCTCCACCGTCGTGCTCTTGGTATCTCTGCGCATCTCCCGGACCTCTCCAGTTTCTCCATAGCTTCCTGGCTCGACTTCCCGACGCTATGGTCGTTTTTTCTCCGCAGATATTGGTGCATGTAAAATGCATACATGAACTTTGCCCTTTATCATATTGAATGCCCACATATTTGCAACATATATGATGCTATTACCATCTTTTACATTTCTTTATAGGGATTTACCAATGATCCCCTTTATTTGGTTTATAACTCTGCAGAACAGGACTTCCCTATTTTGTGTATTTTTCACTTTTAGAGACCTATACGGAGTGAAATTGAGATGGAATTTTTGGAGCATCATTATTTCATCGAGAGAAGCACCCTGGGACCTGGAAACACACCTGGATGGGCATGAGGCCCAGACGATCCCATCTGGCGCGCCCAAACATGTAGGACGCGCCACCTGCCCTCTTTCGATCGTCGATCGTCGATCATCCAAATCGCGTGATCTTTTCGCCCACCGACGTATTTTGACCTAAAAAATCACTATATATATGGCCTCGAAGAGTTCTCGGGAGGAGAGCGCCGCAGAAATACAGAAACACGAAAACAGAGGCTGCAGCAGAGAAGATTGGAGGGGGAAACTCCGTCGGGATCACCGCCGAAGGGATCTCCACCTTCTCCAACGTCTTCGTCATCATCACCATGATCAAGGGAGAGTAGTTCACCTCTAGACTACGGGTTTGTGGCAGTAGCTTGATCTATTTCTCTCATGTTCTTCATAGTTCTTAGTGCCATATAAGCTGCCTCACATGATTATGGTCATATTTGTAATACTTATGTGGTGCATCCTTATTCTATGATATTGTGCTATGAGATCTGATCGTACTATGTGTAAGATGTATTGATAGATGCATATTATGTACCCCGTTCTTAAGTATTTGTTCTGATCCAACATCTATGCAAGAGTGTGTGAGGGTGATGTGTGTATTAGATGGAGGGGCATCGTTTTAGTGATTTAATAGTGACAACAAATTCATGATCTATATATGGTTTTGTATTTTCTTTTGCTACCTCACTAGGGATAAAGTGAATGCATGTGCTATGTTCGTCACGTGACAAAAGTGATAATCTTTTTTGGTCAAGGTAGTGATACGCGTACAGCACGCGTCCGTTGGGAACCCCAAGAGGAAGGTGTGATGCGTACAGCAGCAAGTTTTCCCTCAGTAAGAAACCAAGGTTTATCGAACCAGTAGGAGCCAAGAAGCACGTCGAAGGTTGATGGCGGCGGGATGTAGTGCGGCGCAACACCAGGGATTCCGGCGCCAACGTGGAACCTGCACAACACAACCAAAGTACTTTGCCCCAACGAAACGAGTGAGGTTGTCAATCTCACCGGCTTGTTGTAACAAGGATTAGATGTATAGTGTGGATGATGATTGTTTGCGTAGAAAACGGTAGAACAAGTATTGCGATAGATTGTATTCAATGTAAAAGAATGGACCGGGGTCCACGGTTCACTAGAGGTGTCTCTCCCATAAGATAAATAGCATGTTGGGTGAACAAATTACAGTCGGGAAATTGACAAATAGAGAGAGCATGACAATGCACATACATGATATGATAAGTATAGTGAGATTTAATTGGGCATTACGACAAAGTACATAGACCGCTATCCAGCATGCATCTATGCCTAAAAAGTCCACCTTCGAGGTTATCATCCGAACCCCTTCCGGTATTAAGTTGCAAACAACGGACAATTGCATTAAGTATGGTGCGTAATGTAATCAATAACTACATCCTCGGACATAGCATCAATGTTTTATCCCTAGTGGCAACAAGCACATCCACAACCTTAGAACTTTCTGTCACTGTCCCAGATTTAATGGAGGCATGAACCCACTATCGAGCATAAATACTCCCTCTTGGAGTTAAGAGTAAAAACTTCGCCAGAGCCTATAATAATAACGGAGAGCATGCAAGATCATAAACAACACATAGGTAATAGATTGATAATCAACATAACATAGTATTCTCTATCCATCGGATCCCGACAAACACAACATATAAAATTACGGATAGATGATCTTGATCATGTTAGGCAGCTCACAAGATCCGACAATGAAGCACATAAGGAGAAGACGACCATCTAGCTACTGCTATGGACCCATAGTCCAGGGGTGAACTACTCACTCATCACTCCGGAGGCGACCATGGCGGTGAAGAGTCCTCCGGGAGAAGATTCCCCTCTCCGGCAGGGTGCCGGAGGCGATCTCCTGAATCCCCCGAGATGGGATTGGCGGCGGCGGCGTCTCGCGGAAGGTTTTCCGTATCGTGGCTCCCGGTGCGGGGGTTTCGCGACGAAGGCTTTAAGTAGGCGGAAGGGCAACGCGGGGGCCACACGAGGGCCCCACACACCGGGGCCGCGCGGCCAAGGGCCGGGCCGCGCCGCCCCGTGGTGTCGGCGCCTCGTGGCCCCACTTCCTCTCCCCCTCGGTCTTCTGGAAGCTTCGTGCAAAAATAGGACCCTGGGCGTTGATTTCGTCCAACTCCGAGAATATTTCCTTACTAGGATTTCTGAAACCAAAAACAGCAGAAAACAGCAACTGACTCTTCGGCATCTCGTTAATAGGTTAGTGCCGGAAAATGCATAAATATGACATAAAGTATGCATAAAACATGTAGATATCATCAATAATGTGGCATGGAACATAAGAAATTATCGATACGTCGGAGACGTATCAGCATCCCCAAGCTTAGTTCCCGCTCGTCCCGAGCAGGTAAACGATAACAAAGATAATTTCTGGAGTGACATGCCATCATAACCTTGATCATACTATTGTAAGCATATGTAATGAATGCAGCGATCAAAACAATGGTAATGACATGAGTAAACAAATGAATCATAAAGCAAAGACTTTTCATGAATAACACTTCAAGACAAGCATCAATAAGTCTTGCATAAGAGTTAACTCATAAAGCAATAAATCAAAGTAAAGGTATTGAAGCAACACAAAGGAAGATTAAGTTTCAGCGGTTGCTTTCAACTTGTAACATGTATATCTCATGGATAATTGTCAATGTAAAGTAATATAACAAGTGCAATATGCAAGTATGTAGGAATCAATGCACAGTTCACACAAGTGTTTGCTTCTTGAGGTGGAGAGAAATAGGTGAACCGACTCAACATAAAAGTAAAAGAAAGGCCCTTCGCAGAGGAAGCATTGATTGCTATATTTGTGCTAGAGCTTTGGTTTTGAAAACAAGAAACAATTTTGTCAACGGTAGTAATAAAGCATATGTATCATGTAAATTATATCTTACAAGTTGCAAGCCTCATGCATAGTATACTAATAGTGCCCGCACCTTGTCCTAATTAGCTCGGATTACCGGGATTATCGCAATACACATGTTTCAACCAAGTGTCACAAAGGGGTACCTCTATGCCGCTTGTACAAAGGTCTAAGGAGAAAGCTCGCATTTGGATTTCTCGCTTTTGATTATTCTCAACTTAGACATCCATACTGGGACAACATAGACAACAGATAATGGACTCCTCTTTAATGCATAAGCATGTAGCAACAATTAATGTTCTCATATGAGATTGAGGATATATGTCCAAAACTGAAACTTCCACCATGATTCATGGCTTTAGTTAGCGGCCCAATGTTCTTCTCGAACAATATGCATGCTCTAACCATTAAATGAGTGGTAAATCTCCCTTACTTCGGACAAGACGGACATGCATAGCAACTCACATGATATTCAACAAAGAGTAGTTGATGGCGTCCCCAGGAACATGGTTATCGCACAACAAGCAACTTAATAAGAGATAAAGTGCATAAGTACATATTCAATACCACAATAGTTTTTAAGCTATTTGTCCCATGAGCTATATATTGCAAAGGTAAAGGGTAGAAATTTTAAAGGTAGCACTCAAGCAATTTACTTTGGAATGGCGGAGAAATACCATGTAGTAGGTAGGTATGGTGGACACAAATGACATAGTGGTTGGCTCAAGGATTTTGGATGCATGAGAAGTATTCCCTCTCGATACAAGTTTTAGGCTAGCAAGGTTATTTGAAACAAACACAAGGATGAACCGGTGCAGCAAAACTCACATAAAATACATATTGTAAACATTATAAGACTCTACACCGTCTTCCTTGTTGTTCAAAACTCAATACTAGAAATTATCTAGACTTTAGAGAGACCAAATATGCAAACCAAATTTTAGCAAGCTCTATGTATTTCTTCATTAATGGGTGCAAAGTATATGATGCAAGAGCTTAAACATGAGCACAACAATTGCCAAGTATCAAATTATTCAAGACATTTTAGAATTACTACATGTAGCATTTCCCGATTCCAACCATATAACAATTTAACGAAGAAGATTCAACCTTCGCCATGAATACTATGAGTAAAGCCTAAGGACATATTTGTCCATATGCAACAGCGGAGCGTGTCTCTCTCCCACACAATGAATGCTAGGATCCATTTTATTCAAACAAAAACAAAAACAAACCGACGCTCCAAGCAAAGCACATAAGATGTGATGGAATAAAAATATAGTTTCGGGGAGGAACCCGATAATGTTGTCGATGTAGAAGGGGATGCCTTGGGCATACCTAAGCTTAGACGCTTGAGTCTTATTAGAATATGCAGGGGTGAACCACCGGGGCATCCCCAAGCTTAGAGCTTTCACTCTCCTTGATCATATTGTATCATCTCCCTCTCTTGATCCTTGAAAACTTCCTCCACACCAAACTCGAAACAACTCATTAGAGGGTTAGTGCATAATAAAAATTCACATGTTCAGAGGTGGCACAATCATTCTTAACACTTCTGTACATTGCACAAAACTACTGGACATTAATGGAACAAAGAAATTCATCAGTCATAGCAAAAGAAGCAATGCGAAATAAAATCTGTCAAAACAGAACAGTCCGTAAAGACGGATTTTATTGAGGCACCAGACTTGCTCAAATGAAAATGCTCAAATTGAATGAAAGTTGCGTACATATCTGAGGATCACACACGTAAATTGGCATATTTTTCTGAGCTAACTACAGAGAGGCAGGTCGAAATTTGTGACAGCAAAGAAATCTGTTTCTGCGCAGTAATCCAAATCTAGTATGAACCTTACTATCAACGACTTTACTTGGCACAACAAAGCACAAAACTAAGATAAGGAGAGGTTGCTACAGTAGTAAACAACTTCCAAGACTCAAATATAAAATAAAAGTACTGTAGTAAAAAACATGGGTTGTCTCCCATAAGCGCTTTTCTTTAACGCCTTTCAGCTAGGCGCAGAAAATGTATATCAAGAGACGAAGTGTCAACATCATAACTTGTTCTAATAATAGAATCAAAAGGTAACTTCATTCTCTTTCTAGGGAAGTGTTCCATACCTTTCTTGAGAGGAAATTGATATTTAATATTACCTTCCTTCATATCAATGATAGCTCCAACAGTTCGAAGAAAAGGTCTTCCCAATATAATGAGACAAGATGCATTGCATTCAATATCCAAGACAACAAAATCAACGGGGACAAGGTTATTGTTAACGGTAATGCGAACATTATCAATTCTCCCCAAAGGTTTCTTTATAGCATTATCAACAAGATTAACATCCAAATAACAATTTTTCAATGGTGGCAAGTCAAGCATATTATAAATTTTCTTAGGCATAACGGAAATACTTGCACCAAGATCACATAAAGCATTACAATCAAAGTCATTGACCTTCATCTTAATGATGGGCTCCCAACCATCCTCTAGCTTTCTAGGAATAGAAGTTTCAAGTTTTAGTTTCTCCTCTCTAGCTTTTATGAGAGCATTTGTAATATGTTTTGTGAAAGCCAAGTTTATAGCACTAGCATTAGGACTCTTAGCAAGTTTTTGTAAGAACTTTATAACTTCAGAGATGTGGCAATCATCAAAATCCAAACCATTATAATCTAAAGCAATGGGATCATCATCCCCAATGTTGGAAAAAATTTCAGCAGTTTTATCACGAGGCGGTTTCAGCAGTTTTAGCAGTTTCAGGTAATTTTGCACGCTTTGCACTAGGAGTAGTAACATTGCCAACACCAATTATTTTACCATTGATAGTAGGAGGTGCAGCAACATGTGAATCATTAACATTACTAGTCGGGAGCTTATCCTCCACGTCAGCGCGCCGGTACTCCAACTGGTCGAGGCTAACCTCGTTATACCAGGAGAGCACGAAAGACAGTGCCATGTCGGCTCCAGCGCGCGTGGCCGACTCCTTCCAGTCCAGGAAGCGGTCGGGAGCCCTCTCCAGCCAGGAGATGAGGTTGGAGAGGTCTTGTGGCAGCGTCTCCGTCGGCCAAAGCAGCCGGATCAGCTCCTCCGCCGCCTTCCGCAGCTCCCAGCCAAGCTTGGTGACCGGCTCCACGCGGGCGGCGATGGACGTCAGATAGTCGTCCATGGTGAAGCAGTCGGAGCTCTGCTCCCCTGTGGCCTGCCGGCGCTCCTCCCGCGCCCTGCCAACAGCCGCTAACGCCTCCTCCTGCGCCTCAGGGAAGGACGCTGCAAGGAAGAAAAGCATGTCAGGAGCTGTCAAAGCCGAAATAAGCGGAAAAATGCAAATTTCCGAAGCTCTAAAGTAAGCCTGGCGGCAGCCGGCAAGAACCGACTGCCCCCAGCCCGAAGATGGAGATTTCGAAGTAAAAAAGAAAAAAGCCTGGCGGCAGCCGGCAAGAACCGACCGCCCCTGACTCGAAGATGGAGATATCGAAGAAATCAAGTTTCTGCCGCCGGCCGCCAACCTAAGCCGGCAGCCGACGGCCGAAAGCCGGCAAAGGGGAAGGCATAAGACAAAAGACTCACCCGCCAAGCCGCGGTCGAGCGCGCTAAGTTCCTCCAACCACCGCTTGGCGGTGGCCGATAGCTCGTTCGACTTGGTGGTCACCTCTTCGCGAAGCGCAAGCCGCTGCTTCTCCACCTCGTCCGGCCCGCCCGCTCAGCTCCGCCGGCTTCTCCTCCCCGTCCTTCTTGAGGGCGGCAAGCTCCTTGAGGTGGTTAGCCTCAAGCTGGCGCAGCCGCTTCAGCTCCCCGTCAGCCACCTTCAGCTTGGCGGCAGCAGCCCGGTTCGCCTCCTCGCTCGTGACGCATTGAGCGCGGGCAACTCGGAGGTCCGACTCCAGCTGAGGGATCCGGGCGGCCTCAGCTGCGAGCCGGCAAAAATGAGCCGTCAGTAAAAAAGAAACTCAACAGAAAGAAAGTCAAAAGAAAGAAGGCCTCACCCTTGACAGCCTCCAGCTCGCGAGCCAAGCCGGCTCGCTCGATCTTGGCCTTGTGGTAGCTGGTCACCACCTGGTTGTACAAGAAGGTGCGCCGCTCCTCAACCGTCTGAAAGAATCAGTTGCTTAGACGAAACCTGGACCGGCTCCATGCAGTCGGCCCACGTCTCGGAGGGCTACCAGGATAACAACAAAATTGCAAAAGAAAAGAAAACACACCTTCTCGGCATCCTCCGGCCGTCGCCAGCTGGGCAAGGGTCTCAGCGGCCTTGGTCTTGAGGCTGGCGCGATAGCCGGAGAAAAGCATCTTCATGGGCGCCTTGCCAGGCTGCCCCTCACGGCTGATTATCTCGCAGGAGTTCACCTGATGCCATGCCTTCTCCATAGTTCCAGCCGAGCCGAAGCTGGAGTCGGAGGCGGACGGCACAGCCACCAGCCGGGCACCCTTAGCCACATGAAGGCCTTCAGACTGGCCCGCTGGACCCTCTGTCCTCACCAGCGCCCGGGAGTCGGCGTCCTTCGAGCGCGCTGGCTCCTCCCTCACCGGCTCCTTCCCGGTCGGCTCCCTCCTCGTCGGCTCCGAAGCTGGAGGCGGCGCGGTCGAAGCAGTCGGCCCGGTGGGAGCCGTCCCTTCCGGGGTGCTCTCCAGCACCACGACGTTGGGCGCGGGCCCGCCGACTCCGGTCGCAGGCGGCGCAGCCCCGCCAGCTCCAGCTCCAGCTCCGGCCGTTCGCTCCACAAACGGGGCGCGGCGCGGGAACATATCGTCTATGGTCGGCCGGCGCGCCGACTGACCCTGGTCTCCGCCGCCAGGCGTCGCAGAAGGCGCGGCGGAAGAAGACGCCCCCGCAGAAGGCGGCGTAGCCACAGGCGGCACGTTAGCAGCCGGCGGCGTGCGCGCGCGTGCCGAGGGTTGCGGGGTTGGCTCCCTCCTCTGCCGTGGAAGCGGCGACGTGACGGGAGGAGCCTGCCGAGAGCCGCCTCCCTGGGTAAACTTAATCGCGGCCCTAGTTGGACAAGCAAGAAAAGATAAGTACAAAGAGGAAAGAAAAGGAATCAAACAACAAAGGAAAAAGAACTCACCCGGCTTTCTCCGGGACCTTCTTGGGCGCAAGCCGGCGCTGCTTCTTGGCTCTCGCCTCCGTAGCAGCCGTAGACCCGCCGACGGCCCGCTTCCTCCCCTTCGGCGCAGAAGTCGCCGTGCTCGTCGGCGGCACCGCGCGCAGAGGCACCGCCGGGATGGGCCCTGTGCCGGATTGGGCCGGCTCCGCCTGCGGCTGCTCCTGCTCCTGCTCATGCTCAGGCGAGGGCGGCGGGTTATGCTCCCCCTGGCCGCCCTGATCCTGCACCTCCGGCAGATCGTCGTCGCCGGCTTGGTCGCCGGCTGGGTCAGCCGGGTCGACGTGATCCGGCGTCCAGATCTTCGTCGCCAAGTCGCCATCCTCGATGCCTTGGCGGGTGAAAAGCTGAAAACAACAAGATAAATATCAAGTCAGCCACGCAGCCGCAAGCCGGAAGACGGCAAAAACGTTAAACTTACCAGTTCAGGCGGCTGCGCCCGGTCGTAGGGCGGCAGCCCCCAATCCCAGTTGTCTGGCATGTTGGCCTTGGTGATGTTGTTCACCCGGCGAGCCACCTGCAACTTGGAAAGCTCCGCCTTCGACGTCCGGGTCGGGTCGAGCCGGCCGGACATGTGGCCGATCTTGTGGACGCGCCACTGGAGCGGTATCACCCGGCGCGAGATGTAGGTGCAGAGGAGGTCCTCGGCACTCAGCCGGCCCCCCGTGACGCACTCACCCAGGAAGTCCCACAGGAGGTTCACCTCCGCGTCCGGGTCCGAGGACTTGGCGTTGCAGCCCCAGTTGATCCGGCCGACTGGCGGAGCCGGGTTGTATTCCGGCAGGTTGAGCCGGTCGAAGGCCGGGCTCGCATTCCGCACATAAAAGAAAGACATCTGCCAATTCTTCACGGAATCGACGGTCGGAATCTTCGGGAAGGACGTACCCGTGCGGGGATAGATGGAGGCGGCGCCGCAGGTCCTCGGGCGGCCTTCGGTCGTCCGCGCCTTGAGGTAGAAGAGCCGGCTCCAAAACTCCACATCCGGCCACAAGCCGGCGTAGCCTTCCATGAAGGCCACGTAGCAGCTGAGGAGGATCATGGCGTTGGCCGGCAAGTGGTGAGGCTGCAGGCCGAAATGGTCGAGGAACCGGCGAAAGAAGTTGGAAGCCGGCAAGCCCAATCCGCGGTCGAGGTGCGCGCCGAAGACCACGCGTTCGCCGGGCTCCGGCCGAGGCTCCATCTCCGCGCCCGGCGCCCTCGTAATCACCCCCGCCGGGATGCGGCGGAGGCGCACCAGCCGGGCGATGTCGTCCTCCCGCATGTAAGATCCTTTCCAGGAGCCGCTCGGCTGGGCCATCGAAGACGAAGAAGAGGAAGAGGTCCAGGAGAGGCGGAAGGGCGAAGAAGAGCTGCTCCTCACCGGAGGAGATCGCGGTGGAGAAGGGCGCGCCGTCGATGCGCGTGGCCCCGTGGCGCCGGGTTGACAGGCTCGCGGCGGCGGCACGGCGGAGGATCGTCGGGGCAACTGCTCGCCGAGGTTCGCCAGGGGAACAGAAGAAGAACGGCGCCGGGGCAGCGAAGAGCTCGAGCGGGGAGAGGTTGCGAGGCAGGAGCGCGAGGAGGAAGAAACGGGCAAGTGCCGCCTCGATTCCTCCCCCGCGGCTTTTAAAGCCCTCAGGCGTGGGCGGTTGGCCTCCAAGTGGGCAATGTGGGCCACGTCTCCGGATTTACTGCGCCCTAACTCCTCCCACGACCGCTACCGTTACCAGAAACTGCCACACCACGTCGCCCACAACCGCACCGGATCCGGAGGGACATTGATGTGACCAGACGAACCGGCGGCGAGCCCCGGCGTCAGACCGGTCAAGTCGGGTGCGGGACCCGAGGCGGCGGAGACTCCGGCGCGCCGCAAGCCGGAGCCGGACAAGAAGTTCAACTCGGACCAAAAGTTATCAGCAAGGCGGAGACGCCGTCAAAACTTGCGAGAAAGCAAAAGCAGCACAAGTGAAAATAGCAGCCGGCTAGAAACAGCCGGCAAGAACGAGCCGGATGAGGGCGCAGCCGGCTGAATGAAAATTCTCGGTCGGCCCCTCCAAGTGCCGCCAAGTACATTCAAGAAGCCAGGAAAACCTGCCTAGGTCCTTCTAAACGCAGGACCTTGCCAGCTTCGGGGGCTAATGTCGGGGGGAAGACCCCGGGTAGGGCAATGGACGCGGAGCAGCCGGCTGGCCACTGGCCGGCTCGCGGCAAAGGCCGGCTGAGGAGCAGCCGGCCGGCGCCGTGGCCGGCTGGTCCGGAAGCCGGCTGGCTCTAGGTCCTAGTCGGCCCGGCTACGGCCGCCAATGCTCGTAGGCCGGGCCGGCTTCTACAAGCCATATCCGACTGGGGGTCTGTACCTCAGACCGACTCGAGGCTGGCGAGTCTTGCACTGGAAGGAACCAGGTTGGTGATCCGGGTTCCCAAAGTCCACGCTGACTTCATCTTCCGTAAAGCGCGGGGCACTGTAGAGCAGCAGTGCCCCACGCCAGACGTGCCATCATCGCCTACGACGGTCCGTGACCGGCTACGAGGCATGATGGCGACAGAGACTCCTCCTCGCCATACCGCTGACCTCCTCTGGCGGACGGGACAGGCCACTACGCCTCAACGGCTCCATGACGTCAACGCCTCGGGAAGGAGCGGAAGCCGGAGCCGGCCAAGCCGGCCAGTAGACTATAGGGACTCATATGTAAAGTGCCAGCGTCTGTATAAGCTGGGCTACCCCCTCGTGCGGGGGACGATCGATCATTCTCACTTCACTCCACCCTTAGCACTGCCCTGTGAGAGAGACCATCGTCTCCCTTAGCCTCCAGGGGCAGCCGGACACAGCTCCAGGAGCACCATTGTACTGTGTGATATCTTATACACTCTAGCAGGAGTAGAGGTTTTACCTCCACCGGAGGGCCTCGAACCTGGGTACGTCGCCGTGTCGCTCGTGCCCATACCCGCTTCCGGATACCGCCGCGAGATCTCTCAGGAGCCCCTTCGATTAGCCACCCTATGGCATATGCCGTGACGATACCACGACACCTCGGTCTTCTGGAAGCTTCGTGCAAAAATAGGACCCTGGGCGTTGATTTCGTCCAACTCCGAGAATATTTCCTTACTAGGATTTCTGAAACCAAAAACAGCAGAAAACAACAACTGACTCTTCGGCATCTCGTTAATAGGTTAGTGCCGGAAAATGCATAAATATGACATAAAGTATGCATAAAACATGTAGATATCATCAATAATGTGGCATGGAACATAAGAAATTATCGATACGTCGGAGACGTATCAGCATCCCCAAGCTTAGTTCCTGCTCGTCCCGAGCAGGTAAACGATAACAAAGATAATTTCTGGAGTGACATGCCATCATAACCTTGATCATACTATTGTAAGCATATGTAATGAATGCAGCGATCAAAACAATGGTAATGACATGAGTAAACAAATGAATCATAAAGCAAAGACTTTTCATGAATAACACTTCAAGACAAGCATCAATAAGTCTTGCATAAGAGTTAACTCATAAAGCAATAAATCAAAGTAAAGGTATTGAAGCAACACAAAGGAAGATTAAGTTTCAGCGGTTGCTTTCAACTTGTAACATGTATATCTCATGGATAATTGTCAATGTAAAGTAATATAACAAGTGCAATATGCAAGTATGTAGGAATCAATGCACAGCTTCACACAAGTGTTTGCTTCTTGAGGTGGAGAGAAATAGGTGAACTGACTCAACATAAAAGTAAAAGAAAGGCCCTTCGCAGAGGGAAGCATTGATTGCTATATTTGTGCTAGAGCTTTGGTTTTGAAAACAAGAAACAATTTTGTCAACGGTAGTAATAAAGCATATGTATCATGTAAATTATATCTTACAAGTTGCAAGCCTCATGCATAGTATACTAATAGTGCCCGCACCTTGTCCTAATTAGCTCGGATTACCGGGATTATCGCAATACACATGTTTCAACCAAGTGTCACAAAGGGGTACCTCTATGCCGCCTCGTACAAAGGTCTAAGGAGAAAGCTCGCATTTGGATTTCTCGCTTTTGATTATTCTCAACTTAGACATCCATACCGGGACAACATAGACAACGAGATAATGGACTCCTCTTTAATGCATAAGCATGTAGCAACAATTAATGTTCTCATATGAGATTGAGGATATATGTCCAAAACTGAAACTTCCACCATGATTCATGGCTTTAGTTAGCGGCCCAATGTTCTTCTCGAACAATATGCATGCTCTAACCATTAAATGAGTGGTAAATCTCCCTTACTTCAGACAAGACGGACATGCATAGCAACTCACATGATATTCAACAAAGAGTAGTTGATGGCGTCCCCAGGAACATGGTTATCGCACAACAAGCAACTTAATAAGAGATAAAGTGCATAAGTACATATTCAATACCACAATAGTTTTTAAGCTATTTGTCCCATGAGCTATATATTGCAAAGGTAAAGGGTAGAAATTTTAAAGGTAGCACTCAAGCAATTTACTTTGGAATGGCGGAGAAATACCATGTAGTAGGTAGGTATGGTGGACACAAATGACATAGTGGTTGGCTCAAGGATTTTGGATGCATGAGAAGTATTCCCTCTCGATACAAGTTTTAGGCTAGCAAGGTTATTTGAAACAAACACAAGGATGAACCGGTGCAGCAAAACTCACATAAAATACATATTGTAAACATTATAAGACTCTACACCGTCTTCCTTGTTGTTCAAAACTCAATACTAGAAATTATCTAGACTTTAGAGAGACCAAATATGCAAACCAAATTTTAGCAAGCTCTATGTATTTCTTCATTAATGGGTGCAAAGTATATGATGCAAGAGCTTAAACATGAGCACAACAATTGCCAAGTATCAAATTATTCAAGACATTTTAGAATTACTACATGTAGCATTTCCCGATTCCAACCATATAACAATTTAACGAAGAAGATTCAACCTTCGTCATGAATACTATGAGTAAAGCCTAAGGACATATTTGTCCATATGCAACAGCGGAGCGTGTCTCTCTCCCACACAATGAATGCTAGGATCCATTTTATTCAAACAAAAACAAAAACAAACCGACGCTCCAAGCAAAGCACATAAGATGTGATGGAATAAAAATATAGTTTCAGGGGAGGAACCTGATAATGTTGTCGATGTAGAAGGGGATGCCTTGGGCATACCTAAGCTTAGACGCTTGAGTCTTATTAGAATATGCAGGGGTGAACCACCGGGGCATCCCCAAGCTTAGAGCTTTCACTCTCCTTGATCATATTGTATCATCTCCCTCTCTTGATCCTTGAAAACTTCCTCCACACCAAACTCGAAACAACTCATTAGAGGGTTAGTGCATAATAAAAATTCACATGTTCAGAGGTGGCACAATCATTCTTAACACTTCTGTACATTGCACAAAACTACTGGACATTAATGGAACAAAGAAATTCATCTGTCATAGCAAAAGAAGCAATGCGAAATAAAAGGCAGAATCTGTCAAAACAGAACAGTCCGTAAAGACGGATTTTATTGAGGCACCAGACTTGCTCAAATGAAAATGCTCAAATTGAATGAAAGTTCCGTACATATCTGAGGATCACGCACGTAAATTGGCATATTTTTCTGAGCTAACTACAGAGAGGCAGGTCGAAATTTGTGACAGCAAAGAAATCTGTTTCTGCGCAGTAATCCAAATCTAGTATGAACCTTACTATCAACGACTTTACTTGGCACAACAAAGCACAAAACTAAGATAAGGAGAGGTTGCTACAGTAGTAAACAACTTCCAAGACTCAAATATAAAATAAAAGTACTGTAGTAAAAAACATGGGTTGTCTCCCATAAGCGTTTTTCTTTAACACCTTTCAGCTAGGCGCAGAAAATGTATATCAAGAGACGAAGTGTCAACATCATAACTTGTTCTAATAATAGAATCAAAAGGTAACTTCATTCTCTTTCTAGGGAAGTGTTCCATACCTTTCTTGAGAGCAAATTGATATTTAATATTACCTTCCTTCATATCAATGATAGCTCCAACAGTTCGAAGAAAAGGTCTTCCCAATATAATGAGACAAGATGCATTGCATTCAATATCCAAGACAACAAAATCAACGGGGACAAGGTTATTGTTAACGGTAATGCAAACATTATCAATTCTCCCCAAAGGTTTCTTTATAGCATTATCAACAAGATTAACATCCAAATAACAATTTTTCAATGGTGGCAAGTCAAGCATATTATAAATTTTCTTAGGCATAACGGAAATACTTGCACCAAGATCACATAAAGCATTACAATCAAAGTCATTGACCTTCATCTTAATGATGGGCTCCCAACCATCCTCTAGCTTTCTAGGAATAGAAGTTTCAAGTTTTAGTTTCTCCTCTCTAGCTTTTATGAGAGCATTTGTAATATGTTTTGTGAAAGCCAAGTTTATAGCACTAGCATTAGGACTCTTAGCAAGTTTTTGTAAGAACTTTATAACTTCAGAGATGTGGCAATCATCAAAATCCAAACCATTATAATCTAAAGCAATGGGATCATCATCCCCAATGTTGGAAAAAATTTCAGCGGTTTATCACGAGCGGTTTCAGCAGCTTTAGCGAGTTTCAGGTAATTTTGCACGCTTTGCACTAGGAGTAGTAACATTGCCAACACCAATTATTTTACCATTGATAGTAGGAGGTGCAGCAACATGTGAATCATTAACATTACTAGTGGTGGTAATAGTCCAAACTTTAGCTACATTATTCTCTTTAGCTAGTTTTTCATTTTCTTCTCTTTCCCACCTAGCATGCAATTCGGCCATCAATCTTATATTCTCATTAATTCTAACTTGGATGGCATTTGCTGTAGTAACAATTTTATTTTCAATATCCATATTAGGCATAACTTTCGATTTCAAAAGATCAACATCAGAGGCAAGACTATCAACCTTAGAAGTGAGAATATCAATTTTATTGAGCTTTTCCTCAACAGATTTGTTAAAAGCAGTTTGTGTACTAATAAATTCTTTAAGCATAGCTTCAAGTCATGGGGGTGTGTTCCTATTATTGTTGTAAGAATTCCCATAAGAATTACCATAACCGTTACCATTATTATAAGGATATGGCCTATAGTTATTACTAGAATTGTTCCGATAAGCATTGTTGTTGAAATTATTATTTTTAATGTAGTTTACATCAACATGTTCTTCTTGGGCAACCAATGAAGCTAAAGGAACATTATTAGGATCAACATTAGTCCTATCATTCACAAGCATAGACATAATAGCATCAATCTTATCACTCAAGGAAGAGGTTTCTTCGACGGAATTTACCTTCTTACCTTGTGGAGCTCTTTCCGTGTGCCATTCAGAGTAATTAATCATCATATTATCAAGAAGCTTTGTTGCTTCACCAAGAGTGATGGACATAAAGGTACCTCCAGCAGCTGAATGCAATAGGTTCCGCGAAGAAAAGTTCAGTCCCGCATAAAAGGTTTGGATGATCATCCAAGTAGTCGATCCATGGGTTGGGAAATTTTTAACCAAAGATTTCATTCTTTCCCAAGCTTGTGCAACATGCTCATTATCTAATTGTTTAAAATTCATTATGCTACTCCTCAAAGATATAATTTTAGCAGGGGGATAATATCTACCAATAAAAGCATCCTTGCGTTTAGTCCATGAATCAATACTATTCTTAGGCAGAGATAGCAACCAATCTTTAGCTCTTGCTCTTAATGAGAAAGGAAACAATTTTAATTTTATAATGTCACCATCTACATCTTTATATTTTTGCATTTCACACAATTCAACAAAATTATTAAGATGGGCAGCAGCATCATCAGAACTAACACTGGAAAATTGCTCTCGCATAACAAGATTCAAGAAAGCAGGTTTAATTTCAAAGAATTCTGCTGTAGTAGCAGAGTGGAGCAATAGGTGTGCATAAGAAATCATTATTATTTGTGGTTGTGAAGTCACACAACTTAGTATTTTCAGGAGTAGCCATTTCAGCAGTAGTAAATAAAGCAAACTAGATAAAATAAATGCAAGTAACTAATTTTTTTTGTGTTTTGATATAGAGTGCAAGACAGTAAATAAAGTAAAACTAGCAACTATTTTTTTGTGTTTTGATATAATGCAGCAAACAAGAAAGTAAATAAAATAAAGCAAGACAAAAACAAAGTAAAGAGATTGGATTGTGGAGACTCCCCTTGCAGCGTGTCTTGATCTCCCCGGCAACGGCGCCAGAAAAGTAGCTTGATACGCGTACAGCACGCGTCCGTTGGGAACCCCAAGAGGAAGGTGTGATGCGTACAGCAGCAAGTTTTCCCTCACTAAGAAACCAAGGTTTATCGAACCAGTAGGAGCCAAGAAGCACGTCGAAGGTTGATGGCGGCGGGATGTAGTGCAGCGCAACACCAGAGATTCCGGCGCCAACGTGGAACCTGCACAACACAACCAAAGTACTTTGCCCCAACGAAACAGATGAGGTTGTCAATCTCACCGGCTTGCTGTAACAAGGATTAGATGTATAGTGTGGATGATGATTGTTTGCGAGAAAACAGTAGAACAAGTATTGCAGTAGATTGTATTCAATGTAAAAGAATGGACCGGGGTCCACAGCTCACTAGAGGTGTCTCTCCCATAAGATAAATAGCATGTTGGGTGAACAAATTACAGTCGGGCAATTGACAAATAGAGAGAGCATGAAAATGCACATACATGATATGATAAGTATAGTGAGATTTAATTGGGCATTACGACAAAGTACATAGACCGCTATCCAAAGCATGCATCTATGCCTAAAAAGTCCACCTTCGAAGTTATCATCCGAACCCCTTCCGGTATTAAGTTGCAAACAATAGACAATTGCATTAAGTATGGTGCGTAATGTAATCAATAACTACATCCTCGGACATAGCATCAATGTTTTATCCCTAGTGGCAACAAAGACATCCACAACCTTAGAACTTTCCGTCACATCGTCCTGCATTTAATGGAGGCATGAACCCACTATCGAGCATAAATACTCCCTCTTGGAGTTAAGAGTAAAAACTTGGCCGCAGCCTCTACTAATAACGGAGAGCATGCAAGATCATAAACAACACATAGGTAATAGATTGATAATCAACATAACATAGTATTCTCTATCCATCGGATCCCGACAAACACAACATATAGAATTACAGATAGATGATCTTGATCATGTTAGGCAGCTCACAAGATCCGACAATGAAGCACATAAGGAGAAGACGACCATCTAGCTACTGCTATGGACCCATAGTCCAGGGGTGAACTACTCACTCATCACTCCGGAGGCGACCATGGCGGTGAAGAGTCCTCCGGGAGATGATTCCCCTCTCCGGCGGGGTGCCGGAGGCGATCTCCCGAATCCCCCGAGATGGGATTGGCGGCGGCGGCGTCTCGGAAGGTTTTGCGTATCGTGGCTCTCGGCATCGGGGGTTTCGCGACGAAGGCTTTGAGTAGGCGGAAGGGCAACGCGGGGGGCCACACGAGGGCCCCACACACCAGGGCCGCGCGGCCAAGGGCCAGGCCGCGCCGCCCTGTGGTGTCGGCGCCTCGTGGCCCCACTTCCTTTCCCCCTCGGTCTTCTGGAAGCTTCGTGCAAAAATAGGACCCTGGGCGTTGATTTCGTCCAATTCCGAGAATATTTCCTTACTAGGATTTCTAAAACCAAAAACAGCAGAAACAAGAACCGGCTCTTCCAGCATCTCGTTAATAGGTTAGTGCCGGAAAATGCATAAATATGACATAAAGTATGCATAAAACATGTAGATATCATCAATAATGTGGCATGGAACATAAGAAATTATCGATACGTCGGAGACGTATCAGGTAGCATATTTGATATTCAAATATCATGTCAACGTACTTAGAACATCTCCAGCCGCGTCCCCGAAAGCGACCTCCAATGGTATTTGGGGCGCGCCGGACAATTTTTCGTTCCCAGCCGCGCGCCCCAAAGGCCCTTTCTGTCCGGCGCAGCCCAATACGGTGTCCGATGCCCCGAGCCCGTCCCTGGTCCACAGGTGACATAGGCATCCCAAATGGGCCTGCCTAATATAGTACCCGGGGTTTATTGAAGGCCCACTACCCGAAGAATAAGAAGACTCGACAGCCCAAGATGTATTTAAGGAAAAGATAGAGTTGTAATAGGAAGTATTATTTGTAAATCTGGCGGGATGAGTTAGAAACCGTCCCGGACTCTGTAATCCTTGTATAGCACGAATCCCTCGGCTCCACCTATATAAAGGGGGGTCGAGGGACGAGAAGATCATCGAATCATTGTCCGCAAACCCTAGTTTTCATATTCGTCGAGTACTTTTCAGCTGAAACCTTCGAGATCTACTTGCCCTCTACTTCTAACTAAACCCTAGCCTATAATCCATAGGCATTGACAAGTTAATCCCTTGTCAATTGGCGCCGTCCGTGGGAATTAGAGGCGTAAGGATCTGATCTCGATGGCACGTTCAAGATCTTCGACATCGTCAACCGGGAGCAACACTATGGATCGAGGTAAACAGATCGCTACTGGTCCTGTTGATTTTGTTCCTCACCCACCCTCCCGTTTGGATGCATATGCGTATCTGGCGGAGCCCTTGGAGATGACGTTCGGAAGGTTCCACTTTCGCGTCAAGAAAGAAGGATCGTATCGTGTCGAAATTCCGATTTCGTCGGGATTGTCGGCGGTCGATTCTGAATTTTCAAGCTATACATCATCAACTGAGTCAGAAGAAGAAACTTCGGCAACACGCTACGTCAGCACCAGAGCAAGAGAGAAACTCGCCAAGATCTTCAGCAACGCATCGTCTGGGTCATCCGCGGACTCATATATAAGCGATGGCTCAAGCGATGTCGACAGTTACGACTTCGTCGACAAATCTCTCACAGTGGGCAAGGTCTTCATCAATCTCAACAATGATGTCACCGAACCCAACATAGATCTGAGTACAAAATATCATCAGATTTATGCTATCGAAGATCAAGAGGAAACATCGGAGGCTTTCGATCAATTGGGAAATCCTTTTGTCGATCCCTCAGATCTAAGGAGAGGTATGGGCACTAAATATGTCGGGCCCACACCACGCGTCGAGTCCAACTTCCACAGCAGCCCGGGATAGAGCGGCAAAAGCCATAGATGGTTCGGAACCAATGACGACAACAGCCTACAGCTCAAGAACAGCAAGCTTATCAATATATGCTCGCACGAACTGCCCGAGAAATAGAAAAACAGACAACTGAGCTAAACAGGAGAAAGGAGGCAGCTTCTGCATCCAGCAGGAGAAGGGCAGATCTAAGTGGACAATCTAGAGTTTCGGGTGATAGCCACGGGGAGGCTCGGAACGAGAGGAAGATCAAGGCTACAACACATACCCGAAGCGTACAGAGAGTACTTGGTTCAAAACCTCGACATGTCCTTTATGTCGATAGATACAAGAGGAAATATTATCCCTAGGACACCGTAAGCTGGGTATATGGCGACACAAGCTTACATCCTCGCATCCAAGCCACCCCCGGGAGATCCAAGGGAAACATTATACAACATGGCATTGGCAGGAGTTGGAGCTATGGGGACAGCGTTCGTAGCAACGCCTCCCGAAGGAGCAAGCAAGGCAAAATAGTCCACGACCTGCAGCAGTAACGGCGGCAGCTCCGAAGGACCAAGTGGAGCAAGAGACACAGGAGTACAAGCAAGGGTCGACAGAGCAAGGCAAAGCGGAAGAGATCATCGGCAGTCCCCGGAGCTTAATGACGAGGATATGTGTGGTCTACCTTGTTTCACGAGAAGAGTCCGAAAAACTCGAGTCCCCTCAGGATTCAAGTTACCCGATCACTTCAAAAAGTTCGACGGCCTGCAAGACCCGGAGGACCTGGCTAATCGATTACCTCGAGACGGTAAAGCTAACCGGAGGAACTAGAGCAACAGCCATGCAAAGTATTCAGGTGCACCTAAGTGGAGCCGCACGATCTTGGATCAAAAAACTTCCGCCAGGATCCATCGACAGCTGGGAAAGTTTCGAGGACGTTTTCGTCAAAAACTTCAGATCCACATGCAAAAAGCCTGCATCGTTGGAAGAGCTGAGGGCGTGTCGACAAAAACCAGATGAGTCAATGAGAAAATACATCCAAAGGTGGAACATCATAAAAAACTCGGCAGAAAATATATCTGACGAGAGAGCAATAGATGCGTTTGTCGCAGGAATCAGGCGCGGAGATTTTGTCGAGGACTTGGGAAGGACCAATCCAAAAACAGTATCCGCGTTGATGGAGATAGCAAATAGATGGGCAGACGGAGAAGACGCTGTCCACAATAAACGACACAAGTCGCCGCAGGAGGACCGTAGTCGAAATTATCGGACGAGGCGACGATTTCCTCGGCGGTATCCGAACTACGACGCCCCAGTGGCAAATTTCGGCAGGATTTCGGTCAAATACAGGAGCAAGCAACGAGAGATGATTATCAGAGAAGCAATGAGCAGCGAGGCGATAATAGGGACGACTCCCGTAACAGGCAAAATAGTGGGCCAAGGTTTCCACGACCTTTTATGTCTCCCGAAGAAATGCTGAACGGACCGTGCCAGATGCATTTTTTCCTCGATAGCAATGGGAAAAGACAGTCAGGACACTTGCAGAAAGATTGTCGAAATTTCCAAGCAATGTTCAGATGTGCAGAAAACGCTCACGCACGAGCAGCACGAGAGGAACCCTCGGGAGCCTAGGAGCGAAATTCATCTACCGCCACCTCCCGCGATTACGGAAGGCAATCAACACCAGCTCGGAATAGCGGCAGCACCAAGCACCACCACCCTATGTTGATCCTAACTCCAACGGAGCGAGTGTCGATGATTCGGAAGGGAAGGCCATCCAATAGAGCTCAAAAAGTAATCTCGCGACAGGTGTTCATGGCGGAGAAAATGCCTCCACCAACGAGTTGAGTACCTCAATTGGTCGGGACAAGACATCGGCTTCACCATAGCGGACCACCCGCAGCAAGTTCCTCGACCGAGGCAGTCAGCACTCATTCTCGCCGGCAGTTATCGCAGGATTTGACGTTTCTCGAGTATTCATAGATGGTGGCAGCAGCTTAAACCTCATGTATGCGGATACATTGAGGAAGATGAACATATCCTTAGCAAACCTGAAGCCAACGGACACAAGGTTCCACGGCATCACACCGGAGAAACCAAGTTACCCATTGGGGAAGATCAACCTCGACGTTCGGTTTGGAACCCGAGAAAATTATAGAATCGAGAAGCTGGAGTTTGAAGTCGTGGATTTCCCATCGCAGATACCACGCTTTGTTGGGACGACCGAGCATACGCTAGATTTATGGCAGTACCACACTATACATACCTGTTATGGAGATTGCCCGGACCCAAGGGACCAATCACGGTCAAAGGGAGTTTTGCTTTAGCTGATAAGTGCGACAAGGATTTCCATCGATTGTCAGAAACCTTCGGGATGCAAGCGGAATACTTGGCGTCGAAGAGCATGATCTGATTACGACGTACTCGCCGGACGTCGGGAGGCCAAACAAGGAATCAACTTTCAACACGAGAGAAAAATTCTAAGGAGGTGCGGATTCACCCGACAGATCCAAAAAGACGACATCCATTGCAAACAACATGGATATCGCATAGGAAAGCGCGCTCGTCGAGTTCCTCCGTGAGAACTGGAAAATCTTCGCATGGTGTCCAGCTGACATGCCAGGAGTACCCAGGGAACTTGCCGAGCACCACCTAAATTTGGATCCAACAGCGAAACCAATCAGACAACCTTTGCGGCGCTTTTCGGAACCAAACCGCAAATCCATGCTATCAGAAATAAATCGACTAGAGGAAGCTGGTTTTATCAGAGAGATATCTACGAAGCCACATGGGTAGCTAACCCAGATGATGGTGCCAAAGAAAAACACGACAAGTCCTTCGCATGTGCGTCGACTTCACGTGTCTCAACAAACATTGCCCTAAGGATCACTTTCCCCTCCCAAGGATCGATCAAATTATCGACTCCACGGCAGGTTGTGAACGTCTTTCCTTTTTGGATGCATACTCGGTTATAACCAGATCGGACTAAAAGAAGATGATGAAGCCAAGACAGCGTTTATTACACCTTACGGCGTGTTTTGCTACAAGACAATGCCCTTCGGTCAAAAAATGCGGGAGCAACATATCAGAGGATGATGCAGAAGTGTTTAGCAACACAGATTGGGAAAAACGTGCAAGTATACATCGATGATGTCGTCATAACATCAAAAAAGGGGGCAACGCTAATCGAGGATCTCAAAGAAACTTTTGACAACCTCGACAAATTCTGCCTCAAGCTGAACCCGACGAAGTGTTCTTTTGGGGTCCCAGCAGGAGAACTTCTGGGATTTCTAGTTTCAGCAAGAGGGATTGAAGCAAATCCCGACAAAATACAAGCCATAGTAACAATGAGGAAGCCAACGAAGTTGAAAGAAATACAGACAGCTAACTGGGCGAGTCGCAGCTCTGAGCAGATTCGTCGCCAGGTTAGGAGAAAAAGCACTACCATTTTATGCGCTGATAAAGCAAGGAGATAAATTCCAGTGGAACGAAGAAGCTGATCGAGCTTTCGAAGATCTAAAGCGAAAAATATCGACACCACCAATCTTAGTGGCTCCTAAGGAAAAGGAACCTCTCCTGCTGTATATTGCAGCCACGCCCCAAGTGGTTAGCACGGTGCTAGTTGTCGAAAGAGAAGAAGAAGGGAAAATCCATGGAGTGCAGCGACCAGTATACTTCGTGAGCGAAGTCTTGTCGCCCTCGAAACAGAGGTACCCTCAGTACCAAAAGCTAGCATATGGAGTGTTCACGACAGCACGAAAATTGCGCCACTATTTTTCGGCACACCCGATCATAGTGGTCAATGAAGCTCCTTTGTCAAATATACTGAACAACCCAGAAGCTACGGGTCGTGTCTCCCTTTGGGGAATAGAACTTTCCCCTCGGGACATCACGTATGAAAAAAGAAAAGCAATAAAGTCGCAAATACTACCGGACTTCATCGCAGAGTGGATGGAGTTGCAAAATACAGGACCCCCAGATTTATCGAGAACCTGGACCATGAACTTCGATGGGTCCAAGAGGCTAGAAGGGGCTGGCGCAGGAGTAGTACTCATATCACCTGAAGGCGACAAGTTGAAGTACATCCTTCGTATGACGTTCCCCAACGCATCTAACAATGAAGCGGAATATGAGGCTCTCATACACGGGATGAAGATGGCGAAAGCCCGCGGAGCAACTCGACTAAAAATCTTTGGCGACTCACAGTTGGTAGCTCAGCAAGTTATGAACCAATGTGACGCAGTCAATGATAGCATGATGGCATACAAGGAGGTGTACAATGAGCTAGAGAAATTGTTCGATGGATGCGAAGTAAAACATATTAGCAGATTGAGCAACGACGAAGCCGACGTTCTTGCAAACATCGGGTCGCAGTGCCTTGCAGTCCCACCAGGTGTATTTTGGGAGGAGATAACAGAGAGATCCACTGAAACGACAAAATCAAAAAAGAAGGAGAAGAAACCCTCGGGGCTATCAAGGAGAAGCAAGAGGAAGAAGAAGAAGAGCAAGACCTGGTCCTAGTAATACGTGATACCATGGATGCAGCCATACATATCATATATCCTCGTGAAAGAAATACCGGATGATCCAGCTTGAGGCAAGGCGAGTAATCCGACGCTCCAAAGCTTTCACGGTGGTTAAGGGAGAATTATATAAGCGAAGTATTTCAGGCGTCTTGCAAAGGTGCGTTACACCCGAAGAAGGAAGAATAATTCTAAAGGACGTACATGAAGGAATATGTGGCCACCACGCAAGTAGTCGAGCTATCGCAGCCAAGGTTTTTCGGGCAGGATTCTACTCGGTTGACAGCAATAGAGGACGCTAAGGACATAGTACGAACTTGCGACGCGTGTCAAAGGTTTGCCGCAAAACCTCATTCTCCAACAGACAGAGCTAGCACCAATACCTTTGTCATGGCCCTTTGCACAATGGGGACTCGACATGGTTGGCAAGTTACACAAATCGTCGCCAGGAGGAAAGGAATACATGCTAGTAGCTGTCGACAAATTCACAAAGTGGATAGAAGCGAAACCGATAAATTCACCAGACGGAGCATCTGCAGTAAAATTCATAAAAGACCTCGTCTTCAGGTTTGGAGTGCCCCACAGAGCATCGTCACAGACAACGGCAGCAACTTCACGTCCAATGAATTCAAAGACTATTGCGAAGAGGTGGGTATCAAGCTGAACTTTGCATCAGTTGCACATCCTCAAACCAATGGGCAAGTCGAGAAAGCCAATGGCATCATCTGCAATGGCATCAAGAAGCGCTTGTTAGGACCACTAGAAAAAGCTCGACATACCGGCCTGAAGAACTACCAAGTGTGTTGTGGAGCATCCGAACAACTCCAAATACAACGACACAGGAAACTCCGTTTTTTCGGTACATGGAGCGTAAGCGTACTACCAATCGAGATAGAGCACAACTCTCCACGTGTCGCGGAGTATGACGAAGAAACGTCGAGAAAAGCATTAGAAGATGATGTGGACGCACTTGATGAAGCTCGAGATGAAGTATTGTCTCGAGTAACCAAATATCAACAGGACTTGAAGAATTACCACAGTCGACGTTTGCGGCCAAGATCTTTTCAGGTGGGCGACCTAGTTCTTCGGCTCACGCAAAAAAGTCATGAAAAACTCGAGTCACCGTGGCTCGGCCCTTACATCGTCACGGAAGTAATCGGAGGAGGAGCATACAGGATAAAGGACAAGAAGACAGGGTGGAGGAGCCAAACCCCGGAACGTGGCGCAACTCAGGCGGTTCTACGCCTAGAGTCGAAATATAGTCCTTGAAAAACTTCAATGTACCGAAACGCCCGCGAGTTTTCAGTACGCACTCTTTTCCTTTTTCGGGGCACCGAGTGGGGCCGGAGAAGGTTTTTAATGAGGCGGGCTCGCGGTGCTGCAATATAATAAAGATAGTGGCTATATCACCTTTTTCTTTGTCAACGCGACCAAAGTCATCGCTCCGACGAATTTCAATATAGTTCATCAACAAAAGAAGAAAAAATCTTGCCTTGGTATTCAAATACCTCGTGAGTCAATAAAAATACAAAATAGTACTCAGTAAAAGCTCTGGGGCTCATATTTGCCTTCAATATATAAATGCCTTGGTCCACAACCTCGCAAGTATACAAATATAGTAAAAAGTCACCGAAACACTCGGGGGCTAGGCAAACATAGAAATATAATGGCTGCTTTACAATATAGTCATGGACTACAAAGAAGAAATTTCTACAAGAAGCAAATAACTAGTCTTGATTCAGTATGTCATCAAGAGTAACTCTGTTCTCTTCAGGAGCAGCACCAAGAAAGTCGGCATAATGGCCATCGGCAAAAAAGTCGGCATCCATCCGAAGAAGGTCCTCAATCATTTCTTCGGCTATAGGTGTAACCTTCGTGTTAATCCTATCAACACCAACTCTCCGGCGTTTTACCTTTTGATGAACCCTCTCGACAACTTGGGCAAGGTCAAGCTTTGAGTGACAGATCCGGAGCATGATAAGAGCAAATCCGGCACCAGCTACCGCTTGTGCTTTGACAAAATCGTGGATACCGCGAGCATCTTTGAACCTTTCCATCAATTCAGGAAGAGTTTTTGGTGGGACATTCCGAGGAAACATGGAGTTGTAAACCATAGATAAGGTTTTGGTACGTAGTGAAGGAAATCACGGGTTTGAGAGGTACGATCCTGAAATCTGGTAATTTGGCGGGTCCTCTCCGGAGTGGCCCAAAACAAAGAACCATGGTCCAAGGAAAGATTGACAAGGAGGTTTGTCCTAGTGTTTACCCTCTTTTCCTCGGCAGCAAAGATCAATAAAGGCACCTATCAACACAACGAAGGGACAACCTTTAGGAGACAATAGCATGAAGATGAAAGATATCACAAGACGAGACAAACATACCCGACATATCTGCACTGGCCTCATTCATTAACTCGAGCATGAAATTTTCTCGAGTGACCGCTTTTTCAGCTTCAGAAACAGCAATCTCCTTAGCAGCCACAGCCTCGCGGGCTTGCTGAAGGGCAACTTTTTCGGCTTCAGATGATTTACGAGACTGCTCCATCATCGCAAGTGTTTGCTTTTTCGCATATCGAAGTTGTTGTCGAAGATCATTCAATTCTTGCGACAAGGTATCATCGACAGTGCAGTATCGATAATCAGCTTCTCCGCGCGGGAAGAAGGCGAAGCATTGGAAGGAGTAGGAATTGGAGTATAGTTATCAAATATCAACTGAAATTTAAAACAGAACAACATTAAAAAACAGGCAAAGATAGAGTTCTTCATTAATCTCTCGAGAATAATTACAAGGGCACTACAAGTGGAGCTAGGGAAATACGTGTCGCCAAAAGACTACTTTGGCGACAAGAGCAAAAGAAGCAAAAGAAAAACGAGAGGCATGCAACTAGACCTCCGGCCTTGACGAACTAGGAGTCGACGTTGGCTGGATCCCGAGATACGCCAAGATTTTCTTCGTATTGGGCTTGGCCGCCTTCATCAGTGACTTCCGCCTCGACTGTTCTATCAGATCGGTGTCGCCAACCTTCGTCCAGTCGAGAGTCTGCTGACTGTCAGCAACCGAGCAACAAGTATTTTCAACGGCTACCTTCATGTTCTCATGGCGCAGCCTTCAGCCCAAGATCTTCCGATGTATTGAACATCTTGGCGAGGTCAAGGAAAGTCGAAGGTTCCTCTTTCTTCGGGAAGAAGTAGGGGAACAACGCCGACAAAGCCCCACCGGCATTGGCCACGCCTTCACGAATTTCGCGTCCATGGGACTCTAGAAGAGAAAGTGCGTCAAGAAGAGGGTCATTGACGAGCTTTTCCAGTGTCAAAATCTTGGTTGGTTTGGGCTGCCACACAAGAAAGAACATTAGTCAAAAACCAAGAAACAAGAAGTACAAACAAAATAGAAGGGACAAGTGATATTACTCAGTGTACGTCGACTTTGCGAATTCAAACGCTTGATGATCCCTTGTTCTCGTGCAACTTGTGCAGATTTTTGCTCGTGCAAGGCAGATTCAGCATCTTTGAGCCTTTGCTGCAATTCTTCGACACTAGCAGCCTTTGCTTTGGCATCATCAGCTTCAGCTCTGGCCTCGCTAGCAGCAAGCTCAGCTTTCTTGCGAGCCGTTTCACTTTTCTCAAGATTCCGAGAAAGTATTTCGGCACGTTGGTTAGCTTCCGCAAGTTTTTCTCGTTGAGAAAGGAAAAGGAAGAGAAGAAAGATCAAAAATAGCGACAAGCAACAGAGTAGAAAAACCAAGGAAAAACAGCAAGTATAAAAGTCGTCACCTTCGGCTCTGCGGCATACTCGCGGTACCCAATAAATTGGGACCCAATGCGGATAAGATCCTTGATCATAGGCTGTCAAAGAAGAAGGAAAGAAGGGGAAAAATTTCGGCATTACACAAAGTAAAGGTCCACAAAAGCAAAATAGAGGAAATATAGATCTCGATAAACTTACATCATCCAAGAGCCGCGACGAAGACCCGCCCAATTGAGGAGGAGGCTCAACGATCATTTCAACCCTTGCCCTTTTTGGCGAAGGGACAAGGGGGCTCGATGGTGGAGTAGTAGTGACGACGTTTTGTTGGGGAGGCGATGTTTCATCTCCTTCAACTAACGTGTCTGAAACAAGCACAGTACGTGACGTGCTGGTCCGAGGAGCTACGTCAGTAACTGGTACTTCTTCCTCATCACTAGTAAAAAAAAAAAAAAAATCGACAGTACAAAAAGCAAGACAGAGTTAAATCTTTCGAGTACATCAAAAAGAGGAGGAGAGATAAAATTGACTTACGAGCTGATGAGGGACTCAAAATAAGGATCATAAGCTGCCTTCGGATCGAAGGAACAACTTCTTCAGCCTTAGAAATGCCGGAATCCTCGACTTCAGTCCTTTTCCTTTTGTTCTTCGGAGAAACGAGCAGGAGGAAGGGATTCAGTCGATTCACTAGCTTCGGACTCAACCTCTCTCTCATGAGAAGCCGCAGATTTGTGAGAACCCGCGACTTCACTTTCGGTGGACAGAAGAGCCTTGAGTATCGTCGGCAACGACGGTCATTTCTTCGACTTCTCCACCCTCAGGAAGAGGAGGAAGGGAAGTTATACTAGGATGGTCCTGAAAAAATAAGAAACCAAAGAAAACGAAAAGAGATGACAATACAATGAGATGCAGGAAAAAAAGGGCGCAACAAGATAAAAACGCGAAAAGACAAAATACCTTGGGGAGTGGATTGGTGGAGCTGTATGGTTCCACGCGACAAGAAGAAGGAACTGGATCTTTGCCCAGGCGAGAAAGTCTTCGAACCAACTTCTCCAAGTCCTTGGTGGAAAGGTTACCGGAGATTCTGTTGGCGTCATTTTCACCAGAGTACGTCCAAAGGGGATTTTTGCGAGCCTGAAGAGGCTGCACTCTAATCCTAAGGAAGTAAGCAGTGATTTGAACACCAGATAGCTCCTCGCCTCGAGTATTTTGAAGCTGGCGAATGCGAGACATGAGCGCCTCTGTCGCCTTTTTCTCTTCCTCAGAAGCTTCGGCATCCCAGGAGCGACGGCGCTGAATTTTGGCACTCCCGTCGAAGGGAATTATGTTGTGCTCAACGGAGTTGGCGCTTTCTTCGTGAATGTAAAGCCACTTCTTGCGCCATCCTTGGACAGAATCATGAAACTTGACGTCGAAATAATCGACATCAGTACGAATACAGATAACAACGCCACCTATGTTATAAGTGACGTTGTGGGAGCCATTGCGGCGGAGGCAGAAGATGCGTTTCCAAAGAGCCCAATTAGGAGCGACTCCAAGAAAGCATTCGCAAAGGGTGATAAAAATAGAAATGTGAAGGATGGAATTGGGGGTCGATGATGCAGCTTGAATCCCATAGACAAAGAGAAGACCGCGGAGGAAATCATGGATTGGGGTAGAGAGGCCGCGGATAAGATGATCAACGAAACTAACCCGATACTCCATTGGAGGCTTGGGATAGCTTTCTTCATTGGGAAAGCGGATGGCGCCTTCCTTCTTCATCAGGCCAAGCCTTTTCATCGAGTTGGCGTCTTGGTTGGAGATCTTGGATCTCTCCCACTCAAGATCTTCGCCGGCCATCGCGGACTCTGGAGTGCTGTGGCGGGTCAAACGCGCACGCGGCGGCATCCACGGAAGCGGATTGAGCAATGTATGCGAGAGCGGGAAATCGGCGAAGATTGGGCGCAGAGGAGGATTTGCGAAGAGGAACAGGTGAGCGGCGCAAGCGAGGGGATGAACGGAGGTTGAAGACAGGTTTATATAAGAATTGGGTGAAGCAGTGTACCGTTGGATGAGGAAATCGTGTGGTGAGAATTGATTTTCTGGTTACAAGGGCAAAAAGTATTTTTATCGGGAATAGGCGTTACCGCACGAGCACCGGAAAAGCGGAGGACGTGTGTCCCCCACTTGCACGACGTGTCAACATGGTGGGAACGATGGACCCACAAAGCAGAAAAATATCGACCAGATGATAGAGTTGAAGAAAATTTGACAAGGGAACATATGTCGACAAGAGAAAGGAGAATGGCGACAGGATAAGTTATTTGAATGCATCGGGAGCCTTTGGTCGTAAACAAGTTTTTGCCCAAATGCTCGGGGGCTACTTCGAAAAAAGAAAACTTTCGACAATGGCAAATATAGAAAATGTTGAGCCTACGGTCAAGCACAAGTTCTTGGCTGTAGCCTCGGGGCTACTCCCATCAAGAGCGCTGTTCGCGCACCCGATAAACAAAAAAAAAAAAAAAAAAAAAGAAAGAGAGAAGAAGAAGGAGGAAAGAATATCAAGAGATAATGGCAATATAGTGACAAGGTGGACTAAAATGTTGAGCCTACAACCAAGCACAAGTTCTTGGCTGTAGCCTCGGAGCTACTCCCATCGGGAACGCCTGTTCGCGTGCCCGATGAAATTAACAAAGGAAAAATAGAACAAGCAAGAGAGTATATTTCGAGTTATCATTAACTCTCCATATACTCCCATCGGGAAAGCAATATAAGTCATATTTGACTCAATAAAATGTGCCATTCCAACAGCACGGAAAAGCACTCGACAATATATTCTCGAACGCCGAAGTTGCGATCAATTTCGAATGCCGCAAAATTGCGAAGGTAAGACCCTGACCTATTCTCGCCGGGCGTGGCATCGCCGAAGATCGCGCTCGCTACTTTTATCCGTATCAACAGATATCGAAGAAAAATCCTAACGGACGCGTTAGGTACTCGATAAATTTAACTCGGGACTCGACGGAATGGTAAGACCTTAAGCGGCGCCCGTCGAAGTTTACACCAAGTATCCCGAAATCATGTCCAGGGACGTGATTTTGAAGTAGGTTTTTGCGGATTGCCACTAGAGCAGCTTAACTAGTACCTGATCCGTCGGATGAACTAGCCCCAACTACCAATATCCCTGTACAATATAGAATTTTATGAGAAAAAGTATAAAAGTTAAAAGCTTTCGAATAAAAATAGACAAGTGGAGATTTTCCCCGATTCTATGATTCAAGCAAAATCTCGGGGGCTACCGACATAGGCATCCCAAATGGGCCTGCCTAATATAGTACCCGGGGTTTATTGAAGGCCCACTACCCGAAGAATAAGAAGACTCGACAGACCCAAGATGTATTTAAGGAAAAGATAGAGTTGTAATAGGAAGTATTATTTGTAAATCTGGCGGGATGAGTTAGAAACCGTCCCGGACTCTGTAATCCTTGTATAGCACGAATCCCTCGGCTCCACCTATATAATGGGGGGTCGAGGGACGAGAAGATCATCGAATCATTGTCTGCAAACCCTAGTTTTCATATTCGTCGAGTACTTTTCGGCTGAAACCTTCGAGATCTACTTGCCCTCTACTTCTAACTAAACCCTAGCCTATAATCCATAGGCATTGACAAGTTAATCCCTTGTCAACAGGGGACGCTCCGGGCGCGCCGGACACAACGAGAAGCGAGGAGAGGAGACGCAGGCCCGACGCGGCAGTGACACGGAAGTCTAAAACCCCGTCGCCTACCTCTGGTCAAGCGATGTTAATGGCGCCCAGCTTTCCCAGGAGACGCAGTGGAGCGTCTCGTCATGCATGGTTGCGTGGCCATCCGCGCTGGCGTTTATTGCCGGCCAACGCCCCGCTGCCGCCGATGTACAATAAAGAGCGCACCTCCTTCCTCTCGCCACGTTCCACATTCCAATCTCGTCGCTTCGAATCTCACAGCACCTCCTTCCTCTCGCATCACCTCCTTCCTCGATGACAATGTCATCCTCCCGAAAGAACATCCTCGCGGAGAATGGCTTCGGCCGCGGCAGCCACACGGTGGCGGAGGCGTGGGCGCTGTACCGCGTGCGGTACCCTATCCCGCCGGACATGCGCCTGCCAAGCGGCGGCGGCTAGAGGCTAGAGGACACTTGGAACAAGGAGGGGCGCATCCGTTTCTGGGGCGTTCCCGGGCGCACCCTCCCAACGGTTGTCGACGGCGTCCACAGGGGCGCCCCAAGGCTGGAGATGCCACCTTCCCCACCACCATCTTCTTCAGCCGCAGCGCGGTGGCAACCGAGGAGGACATACTCGTCCTCCTTGAACTCTTCTTCTTCGGGGCCAAAGCGATCGATGCCTTCCTCGCACCGCCCACGTTGTAAAGCATGCCGAAGCGCAAGGTGAAGGAAGGTCCGGAGTACGCGACGATGCCGAAGAGTCGGAGGCGCGGCGGCAGCAGCGTCAACATCCACGAACCAGCATGACAGCAGCATAGGCGCACCGGCGGCGCCCTCCTCATTCCGAAGCCGGAGGTGAAGGAGGAGCAGGACAACGAGGAAGCCGCGGCGGCCACGCGGGTGGTGGAGTACGAGCGGCAGCAGCTGCTCATCGCTAGCAGTGATGACTCCGAGGACTTCCCAGGGTTGCACGCAGCGTTCGCGACGTCGTTGAATGACAAGGACGCTTGGAGGGGAAACCTCGACGCGGCGATCGCAATGGCCATCTGCGACGCTGGGATGCCGCTCGTGGACCTCACCAACGACGGCGAAGCTGGGCCAA
This sequence comes from Lolium rigidum, assembly GCF_022539505.1. Taxonomy (NCBI): domain Eukaryota; kingdom Viridiplantae; phylum Streptophyta; class Magnoliopsida; order Poales; family Poaceae; genus Lolium; species Lolium rigidum. The sequence continues at coordinate 104,469,498 of NC_061514.1, forward strand.
GCGGCCCGGTGAAAGACGGGCCTGACGAGCGTGGCAAGCACGACGTCGTCATCGACAACATGTACAACTTCCACCAGTATTACGACCCCTCTGGCCGCCGCAACTACTAGTAGATTACGGTTTAGATTTTAATTTTATCGAATTTCGTTTGAATCTATGTAATATATAGCAAGTTTGCATAAATTCAATTGTTTTTGATTAAATTTAAAAAATCTCAAATTCTGTTTGGGGGACGCGGCTGGGGAGCGACGTCTACCAAACACGGCACGAAGAAAACACGTCCCCCAAACGCTAAATCTGGTGCTGTTTGGGGGTCGTTTTGGGCGACGCGGCTGGAGATGCTCTTATGGCTATACTCTGTTAATTCTTAATACAAGATTGCATGGAGTTTTCCCTTTCTTGTAGAGTATAAGAGATATGTATTGCATCAACTCTATGTTAGGACATGATGCCCATATAAATGTGTATCTTACTCATATTATTATTTTGCATCTTCATATCTTATTGATGAATTACTATATGTCCACTACAACTTAAAAGAGAGAATGTCAAGTGAACCCATGAACCCCGGTCCACTTTTTATCATAAAAAACATCTTTATCTTGTTTTCTATTTGCTGCACTATTTTAATCCGAAAATACAAAAATATGTACTTTTCTTATTTGCATCCAAAACACCAAAAACAATCAACCCCTTTACAATTTTTACTTAGTTACTTTATTTCATCTAGTTTTACTTGCTTATTTTAATTGTGTTTTATTTACTTATGTGAAACCTTGTGCTTTACAACCACACGGTGGAGTTGGGGACACAAGGATTTTATTTTACTTGCAGGATTGCTAGAAGAAGAGAGAAAATAATACTCTTTGCTCAGTTCCCCGAGAGTTCGATTTAAACCCTCGAGTCACCCTTGTGGGGAAATAGTCTGCTGACACAACACTCTGCACTTGGAGTCCCAACGTATCAAGATTCTTTTTGGTGCTGTTGTTAATCGTCATCAAGATGTATTTTCTGGCGCCGTTGTCGGGAGCTGAAAAGAGTTATATCATAGTGATTTCAACATCAGAGGTATTTCCTACAAGAATCTTCTTACAACTGCCTCTCACCAAAGCTTGGGGAGGTAACATCATTGTGAGCTCTCTTATCTGTTTTAGGTTTTGTGTCGTATTTTACTTGTCTTGCAGTGTGTGGAAAACTACTTGCGTTGCATGGTTTTTGTTTTTAGTCTTTAGCTTTCTAGTTCTTTTTCATAAAACACAAAAACCCATAAAAATTAAAAATGGAAAATATCAAAAATACTCATGGTATGGCTACTAGTCAAGATAAAAATATCACGTTAAAAGAGAAGTATAAAAATGCTATGATATTTATGAAACATAGAGAATCTTGTGAAGGGCAATGACTAAAGGGTTTCTTAAGCCTTCTAAATAAAGCTGCTATTGAGTTGTTTGTACGTTATGAAATTTCTTGTGAGTTCTGCGGTGAACACTTTGACTTCCAATGTAGATCTCATGAATAACATATAATTGCCTCCTATAACACTTATATTTATGTTCATGGGATGGAAGAAGTAGAACAATTTGTGAGCTTTATGGCAGCATTTGAATTAAAGACTTTTCTTGATAATATCTATGAAGCAACTGGTGAGACTCATGATTGTAATTTTGCAGTCTCCATTATCCTAAAACATTGCATATACGACTTTTCCGATAATATCTATGTTCTTGACTATAATAAAAAGAATCATATAGCTCGAGAAAACACTAGCTTATTACATAAAGAAGAATATGAAGAAGCAATAGTTCCATCTAAGCTTGGAGAAGAGTGGGATCTTACACATTCACCATCAATATGTGATAATAACTCCAAAAGTGAATATGCTCTAGATGATGGCCTATTTTTACTTGAGAATCCTCAATGCTTAGAAATTACTATGTAATGTGAGAATAAAAACGATAAACTTGTTGTTTGTGATAATGCTCTCATTCATGGGAATTCCATGTTATTATTAAAATCTCCTATTCACACAATAGAGGAGAAATATGCTCATGTTGAGAAATACTTGCATGGTTTGCAACTATCGTATACATATGGAAAATCTTCTTGCAGCAATAATGTCATGATTAAGAGTGGTACTAATAATTATTTTGAAAGAGGAAAGTATGATTATGAATCCCTTAATAAATTTAATGATCCTCTTTATATGCCATAATTCCCCAAGATTCATGAATCAAATAGTTACACTATTAACTTTCCTCCAAGTAAGTGCAATTATTATGAAAGAGGAGGATATAAGCACCCTCTATATACTAATGATAATTATAAAATGAATTTAACTACTTTAGATATGCTTTGATATACTCTTGTTGGTTGTGATTCATTCATATATAAAATACCAATGCATAGGAAAAAAAGTTAGACTTTGTTACTACTTGTTGCATATTTTATGTTGTGTGCTAATGTGCTTTAAAGTGTTAAATAAATTTATTCATATGATCGCACCATGGGATACTGCCATATTTTTTTCATATATTATTTCTAATGATGAGAAGGATATCATCAAGAAACATCACTCCTACAACATCATTGGTCACATTAAACCAAGTAAGTAAGCCTAGCTATATGGGTATAAAAAAGTGCTTTAGGGAAGGCAACCCGAGATGTTTATATATTTGGTTTTTATTTTACATGATTTCTTTAGAATATTAGATGTATTTTAGTTTACTCTCATCTTTTTAAATAAAGTATCAAATTTTTACCCATTTGGATGTTTCAAGTTGCAAACACAATATGGAGTTGTTGTTTTCTACGCTGCACTTTAAGTGCACGATTTTTATGATTTTTCTGGTAACTCCTAGAATCATGGTAAATTTACATTATGTGAAACTTTTACTACTATATATTCATGTAAATTGGATAAATATCTGATGTGTCTAAGTCGTGCTAAAAATTCAGTTTTGCTGCAGCAAAAATTCTAGACAGATTCTGCCTTACTACGATAGATCCATTCTTTTGAGTATCAAAATGAGTTTTTACTTGGAAATTTTTATATGCTAGAATGAGTAGGAAATTATGTGATATCTGGTTCATGAATATATAATTTTATTTGTGATTAAAATAGCAGCAAACATGATTTCTTTGTACCTCTAATGTCACCCCCATAGAAAAGAATGGGAAGAAAAGTTTGTGTTGAAGTTTTTTCACAGGGAATGGAGGAATATCACACTAATATGATTCAAGTATGATGAATATCATAATATTGGGGATGCCCATGACACCCCACTGGACTCATTCAAAAACTCCTGGTTTGAGCACCTCTAAACTCTGCTTTTTTAACAACATAAAATTTTCGCAAAAACTTGAAGCGTTCTTGTTTTATTTGTGTCTATTTTTGTTTTTAAAACGAACGGACCATCATATTGAGTGTTCACAATGCATATGCATGAGCTAATGGACCAAACTCTCCATCTCTGAATGTTCAAAGTAAATTAAGTTGCATGATTATAAAAGAAAAGGAGGAATGCCTAAAGCTGAAATTTATTTTGTGTATGGTATTTCTAGTTTCACATATTCTATTAAGTGATGATTTGTTATGTGCCTTATTCAGTGCTACTTCTTGCTGGTATACATAGATGTTTAACTTTAAGTATCATTGTTCGATGATGAATGAATATTCTATGGATACAATTGCGTGTTTTTAGACCTCTTGCTAGCCAAAAGATTTCAATTCTTACACAAGCATAGACTTGTTCCCGAGCTCAACTCAAATCCAATGTCTATCATACCTACCTATATAGCACTTGCTATTCCAAGTATAATGTTTGTGTTATGCCTCCAGCCTTTTCAAAATATCTTTTTTTTGTAATTTAAAGCTCATAAGAAAGTAATGTGTGGAAGGAAAATACCACTATGCATGTTGTGGGTTTGACTGATTATGAGTAATAAGCTAGACCGTAACCACTTTTACTGGGGAAGTCTTTCAACATTGCACTATCAGGTTATTGCACCCTGCGTTGATCATCATTTTTTTGTTGATGGCTATCTCTTGTGGAATAAGTGGAGGTTATGAGTAATTATGCATACATTGTTAGAGAAGAGCAATGGGCCGCTAACTGAAGCCATGCTTAATCATGGTGAAAGTTTCAGCAGCATCCTCAATAGGAAGAGTGAAAAAAGTAAAAGAAAAAGGTTATGAAAAGAGAGAGAGAGAGAGAGAGAGAGAGAGAGAGAGAGGAAAAATAAAAGAAAAGAAAAATAAAGAAAGAAAGAAAGAAAGAAAAAGTTAGAAAAAAGTGAGAGAGAGTTAGAGAGGATGATAAACGGCTGTTGTTCATGTTGTCCCGGTATGGATGCCCTATAGTTGAGATACCCATCTCTTTTGGTCCTTTGTACATGCATCATGAAGGTACCCCATTGCGATACTTAGTTGAAACATGTATGTTGAAGGTCTTGGTAACCTGAAGTTGAGAAATGAGACGTGTAGTCCTTAGCATTCAAGAAAATGAGGCAACACTTACTCATAAGAGGTCAAACTCATGACACATAGATATATTCTTACATGAGATACTTGATACCCCATTCTTATTATTATTGTTGACATGAATTGCATATCTCAAAACCTTGTTTTATCCTCTCTACTATTTATTTTGTTGGAGGTTTAGCACATACATTCCCTGCTTACTTTCTTGTGTTCAAGAGTTAAAAGAATAATTCCTGAAAAGAGAGGACAAATAGTCTTCCAAAAATTCTATAGGATTCTTTTAAGCATGCTTTATGATTCATACTACTTATCATTCATGTTTCTTACAATGCTATTTACTAGTATGCATGCTTTGTAGAATGCAAGATTTATTACTTGATGAGTTCATATTACTTATTGTCATTCTTTATTGACTGAACCTTGTGATACTTTGCATGATTATTTAGAAGCTATATATAATAAACTCCAAATTCCATGTTAGTTTTATCACCTTAATGCTCGGGATGAGCATAGGTTAAGCTTGGGAATGTTGATGCATGTAAAATGCATACATGAACTTTGTCCTTTATCATATTAAATTCCCACATATTTGCAACATATATGATGTTATTACCATGTTTTACATTGGTTTATGGGGATTTACCAATAATCCCCTTTATTTGGTTTATGACTCTGCAGAACAGGAATTCTCTATTTTGGGTATTATTCACTTTCAGAGACCTATACGGAATCAAATTGAGCTGGGATTTTTGGAGTGTCATTATTTTATTGGGAGAAGCTCCCTTGGACCTAGAAGTACACCTAGATGGGCCTGAGACCCAAAAGAGCCCAGGTGGCGTGCCCAAACATGTAGGGCGGGCAACCTGCGCTCTTTCGGTTGTTGATCGTCGAAATCGCGTGATCTTTTCACCCACATATGTATTTTGTCCTAAAAATCACTATATATATGACCCCGAAGAGTTCTCAGGAGGAGAGCGCCGCAGAAAGATAGAAGTACGAAAACGGAGGCTGCAACAGAAAAGATTGGAGAGGGAAACTCTCACCCTTGCCTTTGACTGCAAACATCTATCATAACCTAGCGTTCTGTTGGCACCTGTGTTTCCACAATACATAGGAAATCCGGCCGCTCACGCCTCGCCAACTGACGAAGCTCTTTAACTTCCGCATCGCCGCCAACCCCACGACAGTTTAAAGCCAAGACACTCATTGGGCCCGGCGGTCCTCCTCGAAGGTCGCCTCTGTCGCCACGACAATTGTTCCTTATGCTCCAGTTTTATCATTCTCACTAACCTTCTTAGGTCTCTTTTTATCCCTCGGTGCCGGATAAGCTAGTGGTGGTGGTGGCACCCCCAAACCCAGCCCACCAACTAAGTTCACATCCTCTGCATGACAGTGGTTGAGCCATCGCCAACCGTAGTGTTGTCAGCATCATCTCCCTCAAAATTCAGCTGTCAATCAGCCTAACCCGTTGCATCAGCTTCCTCTCTTCCGTCTTCCTCCATCTTTGCAGTAGCCGGATGTTTCACTGGACTAGACGTTGTATCACTTATATCATCTCCTAAGAATGCATCGTCAGACGTGCGCTTTCGAGGAGCACTGAACTCACCCTGTCACCCCTCCCTCGGCCACCAAAACGCCCACTCATCGGAGCTCGGTAAGCAAATTGGCCCACTTGGGCTCTCCTCTTCGCTATCATCCACTTGCCATATTGGACTTCTTCAGGTGTGTGAATACCATCACCACACTCCTCCATATCATGACCCATAACACCACAAACATCAGAGAAATAACCGATTTTTTCATACTTGACAAGCAACATCTTTCTCCCAGCACCATCAACGTTCAGAGGGGCAAAACGAATAAGTGGTTTACTCACATCAATGCTAACCCTGACTCTGACGTAGTCTCCCTCAAACCAGCGTTGTGGATTCATATCAACACTCTTGACCTTCCCAATCCTTCTAGCCAACTAATCAACCACTTCCGGAACACGATAGAGTTCAGGTATAGAGTGGATCTGCACCCACACAACAGCATGATCAAGTGTAACCTCGGACGGTGCTACCAATCCATCGTATTCAGAGATCACAACAACCAACTTTCGGAACAGCCAAGGTCCCTGGTTCATCACTTTGTTCCAATCACCCAAGCAGAAAAATTTAAAGGTAAACATATTGTCATCTACCTCGCGTAGCTCTGGGTCATTTGCCAAACCCTAGACATGTTTGAATGTTTGAAACAAAGCTTCCGAACTGAAAGGCTTATTTGTATTGAGTCTGGCAACCGCCAACCAGCGCGCCTTCTCCTTCATCCCCATGAGATCATCCTTGCCAATGAAAACATCATCAAGCTCCCCCTCCCGCAGCTCTAGATTTTGCAGTGCCCTTGCGAGTGCTTCATCTCCCTCCTCCTTCTTTCTAGAGCCCGATCCTCTTTCAAACCTCGCCATCAGATCAACAACAAAACCCGCCTCCAAAACCCTAACCCTAAGCGCAGCGTCAAGACCGGGTAAGCGGACCAGCCACCCCTTGATCAGTCTGAATGCGCGGATGGGGAGGGATCCGGATGCAAGGCTCGTAGAGCTCAAAACCAAGGTCTCGCGCCGGTGAAGATCACCGGCGGAGCAGAAAACCCTAGTCGCCTAGGGTATGTTCCGTCTCTGTGTCCGTGGTTGTATGCTTTGACAGTAAGTATCCAAGCACTTTTAGCAATTACAGGCCTTGTAGCCCATCTGCCAAGGCCATAGAGGCGTGGTGCTGTTTCCCATACCAAATAGCATTGTGTCCATCGATCAATCGCCTATACAGATAATAGATCGATCGATTTATCGCAGCGCTTCGCTGCTAGGGCTCCCGCTGCTGCCGCCGTTCACCTTCCACTGGCGCCAAGAGATGAGACCAGGGTACGCCTCCGGTGCCTAACTGTGTCGGCGCTCCGGCCTCCGGCCAACTGGCCGCCGCGGGGTTTGGCTACTTATCGTGCCACAAAAGTCCGACTGTCTGTCATCATGTAAGAATTTATCTCTAGTAGCTAGCTAGTGCTTTTCTATACTTGCATATACAACAATAAATTTAGAAAGATCAAAGAGAGACTATGGAGAACGTGGTGAGACATCTATAGTAGAATCTGACATGTGTTAATTATCCACATTGGGAACGTAGACTACTAAATAGAAAATATTTTAAAATCATTAGAACAAACGCCTCTTATGAGATTAAAAACTTGTTCGGTCAAGACTATTAATTGTAGAATTAAATTAAGTATATAAGCATATATTCTCTTTTGTGATCGACTTGAGGGTTGAGACTACCATACACTTTCACATTTGTGATCATCGCCTTTCTCGCCCCCCTACTAAATCCTGGCTCCTCCCCTGATTAGAACGAACTATAAGATATAAGATTTCATGGAAACACTTCATGTATGGTCTGCGCAAAAAGAGAAATAGTGATCTAAAATTAAAAAAAAATGGCACTAAGACTTCAGTAACAGATATTTATCACATGTTTTTGCTGTGACTAGCAAATAAAACTATTTTCAAAATTTTGACTTATGTATTGAACATTATGTTGTATTTGAGAGACATGTTGTATTTTCAATGGTGTAACAACTTAACTCTGAAGTAGTAGGTAAGATCTGGATGATGCACAATATCATGAAGGCTTTTAACCATCCAATTGTATACATCAGTCTTTGTGCCGTCGGACTGATGAGAGCACACAATTTTGCTGTGTTATTATAAAACTAAGTGATATGCAACTGAAACACCACAATTAGTTTCGGCCCTCGTTGTTTCAACCAATCAAGGGAGTTTTCTGCCAATTGTTTGCAATGATAGAAATTGTAACTGGTATTTATGTGCTCTTCTGTATGTAGCTGTTCAAGATATTTCCAAGAAAAGGTTATGCCGAACATGCATGGCGTCTCTTAATGCAAGCTATCAACATCATCAAATTATTCCGCCCGTTCATTTTCCCTCATCTAGGGCTTAATTTACATGCAACACCAATCAGTAAATTTCCAAACCTTAGCGACCTATAATTGGTCAAATGTACAAATGCATAATCATTTCACGTCCATTACATTTAGTGTTCCGACTACTGTGACCAATTGAATGTTTCATATTGGTGTAGAGAGCTTCATGTTTCATGTGTTTTATACTCTTGTATATGCACCGTAGAGTTTCTAAAAAGCTTCTTGCTGCAACATTTGAGGTATCTTCTAGTTCCATAGAAATTCGCAGAGTATATCTACCTATGGTGAACTGGTTCGGTGTTTCTTTTAGTTCGACAAAACCAGGTACCTTGTTGGATCCTTCCAAACCTACCAAAAAAATTATTATTCTATTTTCCTTTAAAAATAGACTGAAACCTGAATTTTATTTGCCAACTCACATATAGCCAAACTTATTTCGCCAACATGCATATATTTTCTGTAGCAATGCACATAGTGTATAGTGTAGTGGAGTTTGGTGGCACAACTACGGATAATTGTACGGAGAAGGAAGTCCACAAGTAGGAAGGAGGTGAGGTCATTGTCGACATATTGTGTCGTCATCTAAGAACATGAAATATTTGATCACTTTTAAATACATTTCTTGCATACATTAGTTTTTTTGGCAAAGCATAGGCTTCGATCTATAGTCAGAATAGTAATAGTCACGAGCTACACGGGAAAATTCAAACGGAGGCCGAGCTACAGGTAGCCCTTTATATGCAAACACTCAAAATTCATATTTCAGAGATTCAAAAAATCTGAATCAAAATTCTACAATGGTGTAAAATTTCAATACAAACTACTTCATATTTTAGGCTACACAAAAAATAAAATCTGACAAATTTTATAGTGAGTAGTACACATTTCAAGATAATAAAATTTGTTAGATTTTATCAATTTCGTGTAGCCTCGAATACAAATTAGTTGGCATTGAGATTTTACATCACCGAAGCATACATCATTGGCTACCTACATAATTTTGTTCATATTTTTTGGAATAAAATACGAATACCAAGTGTTTGAAAATAAATAGCTACAAGTAGCTCGGCCTCCATGACGTCACGCTCTGAGCCACACCACCTGTGTCTTTAGCACTGTACTCTAAATGAGTTATGACGATTTCAGCAGACGGTCAATCATGTGGTCTAAACGTGGACGAGGTCAAATTCTCCTCAACATCGTCCACATCTGGACGACACCTGGATGATGTTCAAGGAGCAACCACTCTTCTGACCCTCGTACCCGCCCACGTATAGAGCAGATGGAGACCACAAGGACGGACGCGAGGTTGCCATCATGCGTCCCTCTTTTCCAGAGAGAAATGGGAGCGGCGACGGAGCAAAAGCTTGTTACACGTGTTTGTGTTGATTATTTGCAGTTGGAGGGAGATGAATGATTTCTGAATTTGTTGATTTGGTAGTTATAAACCTTTCAAATTATGTTTGTTGAAATGGTAGTTGTACAAGATGCTATTAATCTGCATAAAGTCAAGCTGCTAAAAATCTGAAAGTTGTGGAGAGGGAATCTTTTTAGACCATTGGCTATGTGGACATATAGACAACCAAATTTAGCAATTAAACTGTTCTGATGAATATATTTCCTTCCCCCACGGAAAAGGAGAACGGCAAGAACTGTACTCGTGATTTGAGACAAGAGGCGAGAGGAGCCATCGTTGGTATATAAGGTTTATACACAATTGCAATCTAGGAGCCAGTTTTCCAATTACAGACACAAAATCCAAACAAAATATAAACTGCTAAAGACATCAGTTGTTCATCTGCTTTTCCCTGCCAGTGTAGCTCATTGATTCCCTTGATACCATCACTCCCGCCAGCAATGCACGAAACCGATCTCAGTCACACGGTCTTTTCGACATGAACAAGCGACCACAATATGCTTAGATCATAAACACGACGATAGTACATACATCAAGGCAACATAGGAGCGATCTAAACACCACCCAGAGAAACAGGTTGTATCTGCATCCATCCAGCTCTTTTTAAGACCTTCCTAGCTAGAGGTCAGGCAATGGCGTGGGCAGACTAGCCAGGTGCAGCACGGTGCCATGTTAAAAGGAGCACCCGCCTGCAGGATCAGAGCAGGAGGACCCTCTACGGTGCTGCACCCAAGAGGCTCTCGTGGCTGCCCTGGTTACCCCAAGCCCTCTCCTTCCATAGGAGGTCAACCTGCTCGAAGCTCAGGCCTTTCGTCTCCGGCACATACAGAGCCACAAAGATGAAGGCCATCACAGCAATTCCGGCGATGATTAGAAATGTAGGGCCAGTTCCAACCCACCCCACAATCGAGAGGAATGTCTGAGCCACGATCAGGTTCGAAATCCAGTTGACAGTGGCTGACATGCCCCCGCACATTCCACGGTATTCCTCAGGGTATATCTCGGAGTTCACAGCCCATGGGACTGGGCCCATGCCTGGAGAAAAGAAGGCGATGTATAGAGCGAGCCCTCCGACTGCGAACCAACCCAGCGCACCTTGGCAAGAGCCACTGAATAAGCTCCCACAAAGGCTGGAAGATGACTGCAGTATGAAGGCCAAGGCAAGAATGACAAGGGAAAGCACAACCCCGGCTAAGCTTGTAAGGGCCAAGCGGCGGCGGCCACAACGGTCGATGAGATAGATTCCAACAATGGTTCCACTTGCGTTCATGGCAGCGATGATGAGGGAAAGGAGTAAGGCCGACCTGTTGGAAGTGAATCCAGCCATCTGGACTATCGTGGGGCTGTAGTACATCACAGTGTTGATGCCAGTGAACTGCTGGAAGGCCTGCACAGTTAAATTCGTATATGTTAAAATGAAAGACATCATTTGCCTACTTGGTCTCCTAATGCATCATGCAGTCAGGAGTCAGGACGCATAGCAAGGTAGACTATCTGCATCACTGACACTTGCGTGTAAGCACAGGTGATTGACCTCGGTCAATGTCAAAACAATTTAGTAACAATAAAATGTCTAGTTGCTCTAACTGACAGTGCAAGCGTCCACTTCTCAAAGCATGCTAATCTCTTGAAAGGTGCATTTCTGATATACAGGACCACATGAGCGTGTCTGTTAACAGTATTCTCATTTATCAAGCAAAAAAGAATCATGAGTAAAGCAGAGGCCGGACATACCTGAAGACCAGCTCCAGCACAAAAGGCAAGCCTTAGTTCCTTCGACCTGAATATGTCCAGATAGCTCCCAGTACAGTTAGACTGGAATTCATGCATGGAAGACGAAGCAAGCAGGTCAACCTCTTCATCTAGACGGTCAGAGTCATATATCTGCTCCAGGACAGCAATAGCTTTTGCCTTCTCATCCTGTACAGGAAAATAAAGATAAGGAAAAATAGCAGATCAAAGAGATAAGACATAACAGAAAAAGATGCCAATAACCTTCCGGTATAGCCAACGGGGCGATTCTGGCAGAAAAAGCATCAGCACGAACTGAACGACTGCTGGCACGGCAGCAACTCCAAGCATCCAGCGCCATGTTCCAGGAACCTACGACATGTGACATGCATATTATTGCAACAAAATAGTGATACATAAACAGATTATCAATAACTCCAGTGAAGGATCGAAAAAAACTCCACTGAATTATCTTAGTTTTAACAAAGATGGTGCAATATGATCATATCTCCTGTTTATTACATATCAGGCTTATGTATCAATGAGTTGTTTACTTCTTTACTGCAAGCAAATATATTACTCCGTCGGCCCAAATTAATTGGCGCAGCCATATACTATGTCGAGTACAAGTGTACTCCTGAGCTGTGTCAATTAATTTGGGCCGGAGGGAGTATTATTTTTCAATGCAATTACTTTTACTTAACAATAGTTACTTAATAGCAATTGCAATCATAATGGACACTGGTACGAGCCCACTAATGTTTTACTACACTCCCAATAAAGTTACAGAAGTTATGCTAATCAAAGGTCTGTTAAATTTCCCTTGCCCATGTGCATAAAGTGATACTTCAAACAGCAGATAGGCCAGAAAATTATATGCATTTGACAGAAATATATAGCCACAACGCCACTACTATACAGAACTCCCAAAGCAGAAAGACGGAGCATTTCACCAACACCGAAGTTGGTACGCACCAAACAGCACCTTGTAGGTGAAAAATCCATTGCTTCTGATGGGTGAAGGCTGACTCTCGTTCAATGATAGTACAGTGTTATGCAATTAGCTAGCACCAATAAGAATGTTAACGCCAAAAAATATATATGCACAAAAGGGTGAAAGTTAGGATGAACTTATCAGTGTGCTGAAAAGCTTTCTCAAGAGAAATCATCTTGCATAGAAAATAACAGATTGAACTTTCCCTCGAATGGACCTTGTGCAGAAGATGCACACCCAAGTATCAAGGCAGGTCAGTAAATTATATTGTTGGTACCATCTAAATTCGTGTGCATTGATATTTTGATCTATTGAAGTTGAGCAAGGTAAGTTACTTAGGAAAAAGTGGAGAAGGATAGCCAGAGCTCGGAAAGCATCTGAAACAATATAATTATAATTATAGGCTAGTTACTTTACAATCAGACTTGTGCCCTATAACTTGATTTGTACGGTGTGGACAGAGGAGAGGGCCTAACCTGAGGTAGGAGGCTGCAGGGAGGAACTCTCTCTACTTAGGGTTACAGAGATAGAAGCACCTTATATAGGTCAGGACTGGGCTGGGCCAAATGGGCCACAACAGAGAACAAGAAGACAGCCCAACAGATACACCAACAGTTGTCTAACACTCCCCCTCAAGATGGGTGATAAATGTCAATCATCCCCATCTTGGCACAGGCAAGATTACACTCCTTTGAGCCCAGTCCCTTTGTTAAACGAGTCTGCCACTTGTTGTCCTGATCTCACATAAGCCAATGAGATAATCCCTGCATCAATCTTTTCTTTAATAAAGAATCTGTCTATCTCCACATGTTTAGTTCGCTCATGCTGGACAGGGTTATTTGCTATGTTTATGGCAGACATATTATCACACCACACTTTCAAGCTTCCTTGCCTTAAAATTTTCAGCTCTCTTAGAAGGTTTCGTACCCACAACATTTCACCTAGGCCCTGTGACATAGCTCTGTACTCAGCTTCGGCTGTTGATTTCGAGACAACAGATTGTTTCTTACTTCTCCATGACACCAAATTTCCTCCAACAAAAACACAATACTCTGAGGTGGATCTTCGATCATTTAAGCAGCCTAGCCCAATCCGCATCACAATATCCATCTACATTTAGGTGTCCATTACTTTTAAACAACACTCCTTTTCCCGGAGTGCCCTTCAAGTATCTCAAGATTCTTTGAGCTGCTTCCAGGTGTCCATCCCTCGGATCATGCATATAGCGACTCACTACACTTACTGCAAATGATATATCTGGTCTCGTGTGGCATAAGTATATTAGTCTCCCAACAAGTCTTTGATATTTCTCCTTGTTTATGGGTTCTCCAGACTCTGCTGTGATTTTAGTGTTCGGTCAATAGGTGTTGAAGCCACTCGGCACCCCGAACATGCCCATATCATCTAAGAGATCCAATGTATACTTTCTTTGAGATAGTGATATCCCTTTTGACGATCTTGCAACTTCTATTCCAAGGAAGTATCTAAGTTTTCCCAAGTCTTTCACCTCAAAGGCTCGACTCAAGCATCCTTTCAGTTTTGCGATTTCCACAACATCATCTCCCGTGATGATAATATCATCAACATACACAACAAGGATAGTGATTTTCTGCTCCGAATGTCTGTAAAATAAGGTATGGTCTCCATTGCATTGACCATAACCCATGCCACACACCACTTGTCTGAACCTGTCAAACCAGGCCCGTGGAGATTGTTTGAGACCATATAGAGATTTCTTCAGCCTACATACCTTCCCTTTAGTTTCGAGTCCGACAAATCCTGGTGGCATCTCCATATACACCTCCTCTTGAAGATCACCATGCAGAAATGCATTTTTGACATCAAGTTGATGCAAGGGCCATCCGAAATTTGTCTGCACAAGAGATCAAAATTCGACGAGTGCTCATTTTTGCCACTCGGTGCAAATGTCTCATCATAGTCAATGCCATAAGTCCGACTATATCCTCTTGCCACAAGTCTTGCCTTATATCTCTCCACTTTTCCTTCTCGCATTTTGTTTTACGTAATAGATCCACTTACAGACCCTCATCGTATTCTTTCCTTTAGGGAGATCTCGTTAACTCCCATGTTTTATTTTTCTTCAAGGCCTCTAACTCTTCCATCATAGCATTGCACCATCTCGGGTCCAACTCGGCTGCCTTCCAATCCTTAGGAACAGATATAGCTATGCAGTGAAGCAACAAAAGCCCGAAAAGTGGGTGACAATGCCTCGTAAGAAATATAATTTCCTATGTCATAGTCATCATAACTCAGTCGTTTTGGGGGCCCAACATTTCTTATCCCTTTCCTTATTGCAATTGGCAAGTCTAGGCTATTATTGGACTCAGCTCGAGATTGATTCTCCTCTGCAGTAATCTACACTTGTACTTCCTTGATTTTCTCGGTCCAATGGGTTGCTCCCCCGCCCTGGTCTTGTTGCTCCTCCGGTGCATCTACTTGTTCCCTTTGTACTTGTCTTCTAGAGTACACAAGTGGATTCTGCAGCCATCTTTGTGGTGGTACAGGTCTAGGTGGTGTAGGTGTACCAGGAATTGCAGGAATCTCCGCAACAATAGGACATTGTTGATGTTGTTGTTGGTCACCATCTTGCTGCTCTTGATCAGCACCTTGCTGTTGCTCCCCTCTTGAGCATCACCAAGATGGTCAAGCCCCGGAACAAGCCACTAAGATCACTCTCACCGTCATAAAATGGTTCTCGACTCGCGAAACGTAACATCCATGCTTACAAATGTCCTCCCGTCGCTGGGACTCCAACACTTGTAACCCTTCTCGTCCGGAGGAATAGCCAATAAAGATACATTTGATAGCCCGATGATCTAGCTTGCCAACCAGATGGCCTGTGATCCCTTACAAAACATGTACAGACCAAAGAGTTTGGGTGGTACAACAAAGTCATTGTTATTTAGAAGGAGTTGGCAAGGAGACTCGCATACCTAGAATCTTTGAAGGCATTCTCGTTGATCAAATATGTAGCAGATCATAACCGCCTCACTCCATAAGAATTTTGGAACATTCATGGTAAACATAAGAGATCGGGCCACTTCAAGAATGTGCCTATTCTTCCGCTCGACAACTCCATTCGGGGAGGAGTGTCGGGACATGAAGTCCGGTGCAGTATACCTTGCGAAGATAAGAAAGCAAAAAAGGTTTGTTGATATATTCGGCACCATTATCGCTTCCGATCACTTGCACTCGAACATTGAATTGGTTTTTCACATAGGCACAAAAACTCCGGAAACAAGTGAACACTTCATCTTTGTGACGCATAAGATAGATCCAAGTCATTCCGGAATAGCAATCAATAAAAGTCACAAAGTACTTCATGCCACTTATCGACACAACAGACACGTCCATACATCGGAGTGCACTAACACAAATGGGGATACACTTCGATCCCTCTACTAACATAAGAGGTTCTCGTATGCTTAGCATATTCGCGAGCATCACAACATAATTTGGTTTTGTCCACTCCATTCATTACATCGGAAAAACTCGAAACATTTTATCAAACGCCATGTGACCCATTCGACAATGATGAACTAGTGCCATACTCTCCTTTCCTCCAACAATCGCAGCAAGCACGTAACTAGCATCATGCCCCATCTTGTCACGATCTATGTGCCAAAGACCTCTATGCCTGGTTGCAGTCCCAATCTTCTTGCCGCTCTCCCTTTCCCGAATTAAACACATATATCTATCAACTATCATACGGTAGTCCTGCTGATCAATCAAGGCACTTAGAGATAGCAGTATTTACTGGAAAAGCAGGAACATGTAGAACCGATGACAATTTTATGTTGGGTGTACATTGCACCGACCCTCCCCTTTTATAGATTGTGTTGTGCCATCTCGCTGTTTGGATAGTGCCTCTATGTGTGGGAGGATACCGAGTATAAGAGTCAAACTCACTAATATTTCCAAGTAACATGTTTGGATGCTCCGAATCAAGAATCCAATCCGAATTAGCATTATGAGTGGCTATAGAAACTCTATCAATATTACCTTCATCTTTGTAGACATAGTGAGCAAAGTTCCCAAAGGTTGCTTCATTTTGTCCTTCTTCCTTTGATTGTCCCCGAGAGGTACCGGTAGTTGACTCGAAGCTGCCGCCATATGTGCCTTGGGTGATATAGCGTGCCGCTGTCCTCCACCCCCGCCATACCGATATCCATATGGCTGTCCACTACCTCTGCCATAGTGCTGTCCACCACCTCTTCCATGGTGCTGTCCATATGGCTGTCCACTACCTCTGCCATCACCTCTTCCTCTGTAGCTTCCTCTTCCATGTGTGTATCCTCCTCTCCTCCTACTGGATGTAGCAAAGGAGGTACACTGATGCTTCAAGTGTCCCTTCTGCCCACAAGTATAGCAGTCTATCATCTCTTGTCTCTCGTTAGTGTAGAAGGTTGGATGAGGGACAGAATCGCTTCCCTTTGTCATATTCAGACCACTTCCTCTCTGGACATAGCTGCAATGGCTTCTTTGAGAGAAGGGGTAGTGGTTTGATGCAGTAAAGCAGCCCTTCTCCCCTCAAAATCTTGATTAAGACCCTTCAAGAACTTCATGACTCGCCGACGTTCAATCCAGCTTGCGCAGAGACTCACACATTCTCCATGGGCAAGTTCCGGAGGATCAACATGATCTAAATCTCCCCAAAGATGCCGCAACTCAGCCACATATGCCATCACAGCTTTGTTTCCTTGTTGCAAGTCATGCACTTTATCCTCAATCTCAAGCAATCAACATAATGTTCCCCTTTCCGTAATAAAGATTTGATAGGGTGTCCCATACCTCGGAAGCTTTTGTGAGTGCCTCTACGTAAGCAGCAATGTTAGGAACCAAAGAGTTAAGCAACCATGCCACAATCGGAGAATTTATGGCATTCCACTGTTTCCATTCCGGACCGGTCTTGTCTCGCTGGTTCTGCAGCCTTCACCACTCACACGTTCATCCAGCCCTTTCGAGTTCAAAATCAACGCGCCCTCCTTGACCACCGGAGATAGTTGGCCACTCCTTCCAACTTGATTTCATTCGCCGGCAGCTCAAGTTTCGACCGATGATGGTATGGGGAACGATTGCTCCCCTCCAGCAGTCCTCCTCCATCTCCTTTGGTAGTGATAAGTTCTCGCCGGCCTTCTCCGCAGCCTTGGCCAAATCCCCGTTGTCCCCCATGCTTGACACCAAACTAACCTCTCGGAACCACCAAAGGACTTACCCGCAGGATGCCTCTTCGTCTCCTTACTTGTCACCGCCTTCCCTCCTTGCCGCCGCGGCGAGCCTCGCTCCCTTCCTCTTCCTCCTAGCAGCCACAGCAGACTAGGCTTCCGGATCGGCGGTCCTTCCCGTCGTTGCCCTCACCGCCCCTTGCTCTGATACCATGTGGACAGAGGAGAGGGCCTAACCTGAGGTAGGAGGCTGCAGGGAGGAACTCTCTCTACTTAGGGTTACAGAGATAGAAGCACCTTATATAGGTCAGGACTGGGCTGGGCCAAATGGGCCACAACAGAGAACAAAAAGACAGCCCAACAGATACACCAACAGTTGTCTAACATACGGGCATGACACATATTCAACTGCAATCAGCAGCACTACCTAGAGGTGCACAAAAAACAGTTTCACCTAAAAGGTTTTGCCAATCATCTAGGGGTCATTTTTTTAACTAAAGAGTGATGCCTAGTTATGGGCAACAAAAAAAAGTGTACTAGGGTGGTGGTGCCAGTTCAGGATGGGTTGAAGTGAACCCATCAATGAGCACCCTGAGTATCATCTAGACGCAGTGGCTTAGTTTCCAGTTGAGGGACTGTCGCTGAAAGCCATTTGAAGTAAGGAATAAAAAGAGGGGATGCTGGTTAAGTGGAGGCTGAATATTACCTCGGTAAAGCCAAGATTGACCAGGTACGAGAAGAATTGACCACCAGTAATCATGAGGACATTAGTTGACACCAAACCTCCCCTAATTTCTGAAGGAGCAGCTTCAGCAATGTAAACTGGGGCTGTGACTGATGCTATCCCTACACCCAATCCAACAAAGAGCCTTCCAAGAATCAGAACGTAAGGACCGCCAGCAGCACACATAACAAGTGACCCGATTGCAAACATCATGTCTGCAAGAAGAGTCGACTTCTTACGACCATAGGCATCATTTATCCAACCACCCCCAGCTGCTCCAAGCATGGCTCCAAGTAAAGCCATGCTAACGATTGTCTCCTGATGAAGAAACCAAACTCAGAGGCAGGGTATCAAAGGAATACCATATCATCTTAATGAGCAGTAATTGGTTTATCAGACTGCACCTGCAAGAATAAATTGTCTTTCACAGCCGGGAAATCGTCCCGAATGTACAGAAGGGCTCCAGATATGACACCTGCCAGTAGAAATGTCTTAGTTAAGCATTCAGATTATATTATTGTTAGCTTCACAATCTCTGGTTCCCCATGGTTGTTTACTCCGAGACTTCATGGAAACTAAAGGGCATCAGGCAAACATTAGCTTCAGACCTTCAGCTCTACTACAAAAAATGTAATGTACTGTATTATATTCCATGGTGCATGGTTGGAGTAATGACTTATTCTGAAACGTGTCTAAAATATCCGTAGTGCATTTCACTATGAAGCATAAATTTCCATCTTCGAGAATGTTTTATAACAAACAGAGCATCCGAAAATATAAGTTAAACCAGATTTCATGCGAAGATTTTAAGAAGACATTGCTAGCCCCAAAGCAACTAGGAACTGTCGCATCCAACAGGGGGAAACATTCCAACAACCGCTAGATAGCAATAAATGGTCAGGTGAAAAATCGCAGACGGAAAAACGACGGATCCATGTCCATACATCCGTACCTGTGTCGTAGCCGAAGAGGAAGCCGCCGATTCCCGCGACGCCGGTGAGCCCGAGCACGTAGCGGTTCCTGAAGAAGTTCATGTCCTTCCTCCCCGCGGTGTCGAGAAGGCGCGCCGAGCTCCCGGGCATGGTGGACAGATCGATCGTCATGCTGCTGCTACTACGCCCGCGCCCCACCGGAACGCCCTCCCCGAATCCGACCTCTCGAAAGCTCAGCCGGTGGGATTCCGCTCAAAAAGAATCCAATCCGTATCTCCCAAGATGCGAGCTTGGACTAAAGAATCCAAATTTCACCTCGACGCGGCCGAAGCGCAGCGTCGGGGCGAGAGAATTCTAGAAGCTGGGGGAGATTTCAGGAAGGGACCGGTCCTGAGCCGGTGGTGGATTTGCTCAGGCAACGATGGAGCGAGAGAGGACCAGCATTTGAAGCCGGCCAGCGAGCCCCGACTGAAATAGGAAAGTGTCTCGGCGAATGATCGGAGGAGAGGGCAAGGGGAGGCTTGGAGGGAATTTATGGCGTGTTGGGCCTGAATCGACTGCAGAAGCAACCACCGAAACGGAAAGAAAAATGGTGGCTCCGTGGAAACCGCGAGGGGAGGACGACGACGCCCGTCTCGTCTCCAAAGATTTTGCTATGCGTCTTCCGCTGCTCGTGCTAATATAGAACGTGAGTCGGCTACGCTACGTCCACCCCATCTTCGGCTTCTTTTTCCCCCATCATCCTTCTTTGCATTGCTGATATCAAGTCAGCGAAATGTTTTTCCTCGTTTAGAATGCAAATGACATGGCAAATAAACACGATAAACGATACTCCCTCTCTCTCTCTCTCTAGCGAATTCATGAAGCAATCTGCTCAGGAACTGTACAATGATCATCAATAATCCTGTCCTTGTCCGATAGTTTTACCAATGGACATGAAATTTTAAGTACTTATCCGGTGTACTTTTCCTGAGGATTAGCGGGCAATCTTAACGTTCGACACACTGCATAAGAGTCCTCTCTTGACTTGGTCCACGGTTGCCTAGCTCGTTAGGTAGCTTGTGAAGTTCTTTTTCCTTAGAGAGACATAGCTAACTATCTTGTTTGCTTGTATACAAAACTAATTTGCTCTTACTTATTGTCCACTTGGTTACCTATTACCGGAACACATGGACGGGCACATGTAGTATCATGGGTATTTAGCTGAATACCCAATGTTTTGTATAAAATACCAGACATGTTGTTACATAAGCACCTATTGGTGTTGTTAGAACAAGTGCATTGTAGCAGCTGCTCATGGGGTCAAATACTATTGCATTCACTAAGTTAAGATAATTATTATTAATTCTGAATACGTATTGTCAAAATTATGTGCCCGCCACTGCCTGAACACCTTATGCTATAGTAGCAGTTAGAGGCATACCTATTCATTTATAAGATGTAAACGGATCAGATTGAATCGAATATTACTATTTTTATGTACTTTATCATATTTTATAGCGAATTTGGATGAGAGCGGATAATAGTCCGGTGCAGATTTTTAGTCAAATGCAGATTTAAATGCGGATTGTATTGGATTACGAGTGGGACTTCAGACGGACTCAGATCGAAAGCGGATAATTAAAAAATATATACACAGTAAATTAGAAGTACTTTTTAATGTAAAAATTGTTAGCAAAAAACTTTTAATTGTAGGCTATAGCTAAACATGCACACTTGTTCTCACCACAAAGCAAGTTGTGTGCTAGTAGCATACATAGTTTAACCGATTAACTAAGTATATTGTCTAAATATTTTTGTTGGACTAATTTTAGCAGATTATCCGCTTTGATGATCTCGGATAATCCATGAAAAAATTATAGGATAGTTCATATCCGTCAGATATTATCAGTACCGTATTCGTCGGATATTCGTTTACTCAATATCCATGTGCGGTGGATTTCTATGTGCATACATATCCTTAAAAATGGATGCACATTCCAAGCATAAATTATATGCACCATTTACACCCCTATTTATAACAACAAGAACGGAAAATTTACAACACAAGAGTTGTGCAGCCAATTTGATAAAAAAAATTCTAACACAAAATCCAAACTAACATAAAATTGAGAAGTTCGAGTTAGCGAAAGCCGAAACCATTGCTGAAATAGACGTAGTTTGTATCTTTTTACATGTAAGAGATGGCTTGAGATAAGAACCGTGTTGGCCACAGCAGGAAAGGATCCATGTAATCTCATTTTTCCAGTGCTTGTCAGGCAGCCGCTATCGTTGTTTTTTCTGTTTCGCAGAATCAGGTCTGTTCTTGTCCGTATATCTGCGTCAGCGTTCGTTAGGATCAGCACGCCACGGCGAGGAGTCATCGACCTGACACCGGGCCCTGTCGGTCCCAATCACCACCGCTGTTGCAGGCGTGGAGAATTCGAGAACCGCCGGACACATTCTCCTCTGATGGAGCCCCTCGCCTTGCATGGGATGTAAAATGTATGTAGTACGACTTCTCGTTGAAGGCCAGTTTTGCGCTGTTGCGGTTGTTGGATTCGAAAACAGAAAGAGAAACTGTTCTCTGCAGTGTACACTGAGGCAAGAAGGAATGTTGTGATTGGTTGCTCGCGAAGCTTTTTTCTGTATCTAGGAAGAAGAAAATGGCTCGTTTGGTTGGCCACGGAAAAAAATTCCTAAGTAACATGGGTTTTAAAGCAACAAAAACGTGTTAAAGAGGCTCGCTTGTTCTCAACAGTGTCGATGCTGGCTAGCGTCAAAGTGGAGCCCTCTTCGCTCCAAGCATGCGAGCATATTAACTTTTTTCGATAAGAAGAAGTTTGAATTAATGGACGCGCACTGTGCCTAGCCATTGTTTATTTCTGGGATGACCCTGCGTCAATTAATTAAGAACGGAGGGAGGATATATTAATATTAAGAAGATACTAAATACATCTAGCCTTTGAAACAACGTAATACCCTAATGGTATTACGAATGCACATAGCTAAAAAGAAAGAAGAATTACATACATCCTTCTTTGCATTGCTATATCAAGTTATTAACAGCAAAATGTTTTTCCTCGTTTAGAATGCAAATGACATGGCAAAAAAAAAAAAATCTTCGAAATGGGAAGTTTAACCCCGGCTTCTGCATCATGATGATACACACGGCCTTTTATTAAAATATTGTAACATTTAAGTTTACAAGTCTCAAAAATCAATCATCGCCTACAGTTCATACAAAAATCAACCAGCAGAACAAATATAACATAGTAATAGTGCACATGACTGCATTCTCCTAGTATGACGCCAGCCAGTCTGGCACAAAATATCCTGAGCGACTGTCTGGAGACGTATGCATCCAGAAGGCATGCCATCCCGATGTCCCTCCGGCGAGAGGAGGGCCCATTGCTGAACCCAATGTGTCATCGTATGAGTAACCTGCAAGTAATGAAAAGATTGTTTTTTGTTAAAGATAATATCATTTCTTGCTCTCCAAATAGACCAACATAAAGTCGAGACCCCAATTCGGATGAAAGCTTTAGATTGTCTATCTACTCCATTTAACCAATTACCAAACATATTTGTAATATTGGTTGAAGGTGGAAGATTAAAGGTAAAATTAACCGTGCGCCACAGAAGTTTAGCTAAAGGACAATCAATGAACAGATATTCGACAGTTTCCTGTACACCATAAAAAAACACATTTCATACACCCATTCCAATTACGTTTAGCTAAATTATCTTTAGTTAGTAACACCTTGTTACTAAGAAACCACATGAATATTTTAATTTTTAAAGGGACTCTAACCTTCCATATATACTTTGTCAAGTATGGGGTGTGATCACTCATAAGATCCTCATACATAGATTTTACCGTAAACATGCCATTAGTTGTCAGGCCCCAAACAAAACGATCCTGCTCATTATTTAAATTTACCCGCATAAATTTTTGGCATAACTGTAACCATAAAGTTCATCTGTTTCCATAAATGACATGGCAAATAAACACGATAAACGATTCTCCATCTCTCTCTCTTTTTAGCAAATTCATGAAGTAATTTGCTTAGGAACTGTACAATGATCATCAATAATCATGTCCTTATCCGACAGTTTTATCAATGGACATGAAATTTAAGGATTTATCCGGTGTACTTATTCTGAGGATTAGCGGGCAATCTTAACGCTCGACACACTGCATAAGAGTCCTCTCTTGACTTGGTCCACGGTTCCCCAGCTTCTTAGGTAGCTTGTAAAGTTCTTTTTCTTACAGAGACATAGCTAACTATCTTGTTTGCTTGCATACAAAACTAATTTTGCTCTTTCATATTGTCCCCACGTGGTTACTCTTACCTGAACACATGGACGGGCACATGTAGTATCATGGGTATTCAGCTGAATACCTAAATTTTTGCAATTTTATTTTAACCTAATAGTAGAGTCATCAATTCTAGTATAAAATGCCCGGCACGTTACATAAGCACCTTTTTTTTTGCACACAAAGGGGGGTCACGAAGAGCCTAGAAAAAATCCATTAGAGTGGCAGGATTACAGTTTTCAGTAAGCCCCTTGCAAATACTCGCTCTAAAAACCTAATATTTGAAGAAAGGGGTCTACAATTTACATAAAACACCCTACAAGAATCCAGATCAACGCAATCAAGTACACCGGTGTCTCTGCCACTCATCGCCGGCATTCTCCAGGCGTCGCTGCCAAGAAACTAGAGCCAGCTGCTCAGGAGCCCTTTTCCGGCGAGAGCACGCCGTCGCGGTCCACCACCTAGCTGTGGGGAACGAATCACTTCGCAGTAAGGTGACTTAGAGCACCCACGACAGGGCTGATTCAGGGCCTCCAAATCGGAGGTTGAAGAGGCGCCGCCCTTGCGGCCATGGATAATAGCGGCAAGAACACCAACTGCTTGTTGAAGCACGTCGATGTAGCACCCCGTAGGCATCAGATGGCACCGATGGTACCAACCCAGAAGACCTTCCGCTTCTCCTTCTTCCATCTCACCACCATGATGAGGCAGAGAAGAGAGGAGAGGTAGAAATCCCCATAGGTGGAGGTCTGATACGT
Organism: Lolium rigidum; assembly: GCF_022539505.1. NCBI lineage: Eukaryota > Viridiplantae > Streptophyta > Magnoliopsida > Poales > Poaceae > Lolium > Lolium rigidum. Next base: position 104,493,995 of record NC_061514.1, read on the forward strand.
CCATTTTGCATCACTATTTTATATCATAATTTACTGTTATTCATTGATATATTTCATATTTAGAGATGATACTTATGTTATTTCACCTATTTTGCATGTTTCATGATTATTGGAGAAGTACTCACCGGAGTCAGAATCTGCTGGAAAAAGCACCGTCGAGATACAATATTTCTGAAGATCAACAATTGACGGAAAATATACCGAAGCTCCTATTTTTCCAGATGACGGAGCCAGCCAAAAGGGGAGGCCGAGGAGGGCCGCCATGGGCCCTCCCCATGGGCCGGCGCGCCGCCACGTGGGGTGGGGGCCCACGACCCCCTTGTCCATCGCCCTTTCGCGTACTTCATCTCCCAGAAACCCTAAGGTGCGAGAGAACATCGAGGATAGTCATCGCCGCCTCCTCGAGGCGGAAAACACCAGAGAGAAAAGAGCTCTCCGGCAGGCAGAAATCTGCCGGGGAAATTCCCTCCCGGAGGGGGGAAATCGTCGCCATCATCACCGTCATCGAGCTGGACTTCATTGGGATCATCATCATCATCATCATCTCCACCACCGACACCGTCATCTCCACCGCTGCACCTCGTCTCCGCTGTAACATCTAGGGTTGAATCTTGAGTATTTCATAGGGGAAACTCTCCCGGTGTTGATTACTCCTTGTTATTGATGCTATTGAGTGAAACCGTTGAATCAAGGTTTATGTTCAGATTGGTATCCATCATCATATCAACTTTGATCATGTTCCATATGATGTCTTGTGAGTAGTTCGTTTAGTTCTTGAGGACATGGGTGAAGTCTAAATGTTAGTAGTGAACTATGTTGAGTAATATTTAATGGTTTGATATTTAAGTTGTGGTGTTATTCTTCTAGTGGTGTCATGTGAACGTCGACTACATGACACTTCACCTTTATGGGCCTAGGAGAATGCATCTTGTATTCGTTTGCTAATTGTGGGGTTGCCGGAGTGACAGCAACCTGAACCCCCGTTGGTATATCGATGCATGAGGGATAGCAGGATCTCAGAGTTTAACGCTATGGTTAGATTTATCTTAATTACTTTCTTATATTTTCGGATGCTTGCAAGGGGTTTAATCACAAGTATGTATTAGTCCTAGGAAGGACGGTGCATTAGCATAGGTTCACCCACACAACACTTATCAAAACAATGAAGATTAATCAACTATATGAAGCGAAAGCGCTAGACTAAATTCTCGTGTGTCCTCAAGAACGTTTGGTCATCATAAGTAAACAAACCGGCTTGTCCTTTGTGCTAAAAAGGATTGGACCACTTGCTGCAATTATTATTCTCGCATTTTACTTACTTGTATTTTATTTATCTTCTATATCAAAACCTCCTGAAAACTTGTCTGTGAGCATTTACAGTGAATCCTTCATCGAAACTGCTTGTCAACACCTTCTGCTCCTCGTTGGGTTCGACACTCTTATTTATCGAAAGTACTACGATACACCCCCTATACTTGTGGGTCATCAAGACTATTTTCTGGCGCCGTTGCCGGGGAGTGAAGCGCTATTGGTAAGTGGAATTGGTAAGGAAAACTTTTACTGTACGTGCTGTTTTTATTTCTGCTTGCTGCTATAATTCATTATGGAGAGATCTTCTCTTGAATTCCTATTTGGAAAATCTACTACTACTGCAAAGGTAGTGGATGAGGCGCCAGGTGAGAAAGTGATTCCATATAAAATACCTATGAAAATTATTGAACGTGTTATGGATAACCGCTATGAAGGGGATGGAACTGTCCATCCTGGAGATCATTTACTGTTTTTACATGAATTATGCGGGTTATTCAATTGTGCAGGTATTTCTATGGATGAAGTTAGGAAGAAACTATTCTCTATGTCGTTGTCTGGTAAAGCGGCGCATTGGTATAAACTGCTGAAGAATGGGCATTCTCTTGATTGGAAGGATATTATGCCTCTATTTTATTCTAAATTCGATCCTCCAAGTGAAATTCACAAAGACCGAAACCGCATATATAATTTCTGGCCTCGTGATGGAGAGAGTATTTCCCAAGCATGGGGGAGATTGAAGTCTTTAATGCTCAAATGCCCCATTCATGAGCTTCCTGGTAATATCATCATTGATAATTTCTATGCAAGACTTTCTTTTCAAGATAAAACCTTGCTGGATACTACTTGTTCCGGATCATTCACGCGCAACAAAGAAGAGTTTAAATGGGACCTTCTTGATCGGATTCAGGAGAATACTGAAGGATGGGAGAACGACAAAGGTAGAGAGTCAGGTATAAATTATGATTATGAATGCATTGAAACTTTTATGCATACTGATAAATTTTGAAATATGAGTGCTACTTTTGGTCTTGACTCTCAAGTTGTTGCAATTTTTTATAAAGCTTTTGCCTCTCATTTTGAATTTCCTAGGAAGAGTTTTAATAAGTATCATGAACCTTACAAAGATAAAACTGATTCACCTATAGGTAAATGTATTGAAGTTAAAACTGTTGATCACATTCTTCCTGAATCTTATATTGAAAAAATTCCTTTTCCTGCTAAAATGAAGGAGTATTCTGTTATAACTAGTGTGGTTAACAAAAGTGCAAAGAAACCTATAGAACCTGAGGAACAAATAAATGTTGAACCTACTGTTGCAATAGTTAAAGACCTTGTGACTGAAAATGTAGAAGATGGTCACATCATTTTCTGTGAAGATGCTTCTAATATTGTTTCACATCCTAGTAAGTCTAGGAAAGCCAGTGTTCCTATGCTCTCTGTTAGAATTGGTGATCATTGTTATTATGGTTTATGCGATATTGGTGCAAGTTATAGTGTCATTCCTTATGAGCTTTACAGGGAAATCATGCATGAAATTGGTTCTTGTGAACTTGAAGATATTGATGTGGTTATTCGGCTAGCTAATAGAGAAACTATCTCTCCTATTGGTATTGTTCGAGATGTGGAAGTTCTATGTGGTAAGATTAAATATCCTGCCGACTTTTTGGTACTTGGTTCTGCTTGCTAGTAAGACTTGTCCTATCATTTTTGGTAGACCTTTTCTAAATACTTGTGGACCTATTATAGATTGCAAGAAAGAGAAAATTGTGACTAAATTTGCTGGTGAATCTTATGAGTTTAATTTCTCTAAATTTGCCAAAGTTCCTTATGAAGCTGAATTGCCTAATGATGATTTTAGAGTTGAACAGACTTGCATCTATTGCTCTTGCTCCTAATAATCCTTTGCAGCAATATTTGGAGGATCATGAGAGTGAAGTCTTTAGGGAAGAAAGGAATGAGCTTGATGAAATTTTCCTTCGTCAACCCATTCTTAAACATGACTTACCGGTCGAAGATCTAGGAACAACACCACCACCAAAGGAAGATCTTATTTTTTATTTGAAACCGTTACCTGATAATCTTAAGTATGCTTATATTGATGATAAGAAAACATATCCTATTATTATTAGTGCTAAGCTTTCAGATTTTAAGGAAGAAAGATTATTGGAAATATTGAAGAAACACCGAGGAGCTATTGGCTACACTATTGATGACTTGAAGGGGATTTCTCCCTCTATTTGCCAACATGCCATTGATACGTCTCCGACGTATCGATAATTTCTTATGTTCCATGCCACATTATTGATGATATCTACATGTTTTATGCATACTTTATGTCGTATTTATGCATTTTCCGGCACTAACCTATTAACGAGATGCCGAAGAGCCGCTTGTTGTTTTCTCGCTGTTTTTGGTTTCGTAAATCCTAGTAAGGAAATATTCTCGGAATTGGACGAAATCAACGCCCGTGGGCCTATTTTTCCACGAAGCTTCCAGAAGACCGAAAGGGAAACGAATTGAGGCGACGAGGCGGCGACACGCCAGGGCGGCGCGGCCCACCTCCTGGCCGCGCGGCACTGTTGTGTGGGCCCCTCGCGTCGCCTCTTGACCTGCCCTTCCGCCTACATATAGTCTTCGTCGCGAAACCCCCGACACCGAGAGCCACGATACGGAAAACCTTCCGGAGACGCCGCCGCCGCCAATCCCATCTCGGGGGATTCAGGAGATCGCCTCCGGCACCCTGCCGGAGAGGGGAATCATCTCCCGGAGGACTCTTCACCGCCATGGTCGCCTCCGGAGTGATGAGTGAGTAGTTCACCCCTGGACTATGGGTCCATAGCAGTAGCTAGATGGTCATCTTCTCCTTATGTGCTTCATTGTCGGATCTTGTGAGCTGCCTAACATGATCAAGATCATCTATCTGTAATGCTATATGTTGTGTTTGTCGGGATCCGATGGATAGAGAATACTATGTTATGTTGATTATCAATCTATTACCTATGTGTTGTTTATGATCTTGCATGCTCTCCGTTATTAGTAGAGGCTCTGGCCAAGTTTGTACTCTTAACTCCAAGAGGGAGTATTTATGCTCGATAGTGGGTTCATGCCTCCATTAAATGCTGGGACGAGTGACGAAAGTTCTAAGGTTGTGGATGTGCTCGTTGCCACTAGGGATAAAACATTGATGCTATGTCCGAGGATGTAGTTATTGATTACATTACGCACCATACTTAATGCAATTGTCTCGTTGTTTGCAACTTAATACTGGAAGGGGTTCGGATGATAACCTGAAGGTGGACTTTTTAGGCATAGATGCATTCTGGATAGCGGTCTATGTACTTTGTCGTAATGCCCAATTAAATCTCACTATACTCATCATATCATGTATGTGCATGGTCATGCCCTCTCTATTTGTCAATTGCCCGACTGTAATTTGTTCACCCAACATGCTATTTATCTTATGGGAGAGACACCTCTAGTGAACCGTGGACCCCGGTCCATTCTTTTACATTGAATACAATCTACTGCAATACTTGTTCTACCGTTTTCTCGCAAACAATCATCATCCACACTATACATCTAATCCTTTGTTACAGACAAGCCGGTGAGATTGACAACCTCACTGTTTCGTTGGGGCAAAGTACTTTGGTTGTGTTGTGCAGGTTCCACATTGGCGCCGGAATCCCTGGTGTTGCGCCGCACTACATCCTGCTGCCATCAACCTTCGACGTGCTTCTTGACTCCTACTGATTCGATGAACCTTGGTTTCTTACTGAGGGAAACTTGCTGCTGTACGCATCACACCTTCCACTTGGGGTTCCCAACGGGCGTGTGCTTTATGCGTCATCAAGCTAAATTTCGGGCGCCGTTGCCGGGGAGATCAAGACACGCTGCAAGGGGAGTCTCCACAATCCAATCTCTTTACTTTGTTTTTGTCTTGCTTTATTTTATTTACTACTTTGTTTGCTGCATTATATCAAAACACAAAAAAATTAGTTGCTAGCTTTACTTTATTTACTGTCTTGCACTCTATATCAAAAACACAAAAAAATTAGTTACTTGCATTTGCTTTACTTATTTCAACATGTGTCCTTTTAATTTTATTGTAAAAGATATACCTGTGGGACAAGGGTCTATAATTGGAAGAGATAATATAGAAGAATTTTTCACCCATGTTAGTATGCATTAAGATCTTAAAGATATACCCCTTGCAAAAGCTGTCCCTACTTATGAAGATGCCTCTGTTTGTTTGGTACGCATGATGGAAGCTAGATTTATTAGTCTCAACCCCATGATACAACACATGTTTCTTACACTTTACGATATGGAGCGGGGAGAGAAGAGATATTTTGCTCTAAAAGTCTTAGTGCGAGAATTTGCAGATATAGCTAAAGAAGCTAGAAAAGTTTTTAGTAAGCATGAGAGGCTTGGTACGATCACCGTTTTTAAAAGAACACTTGAAAAAATGGATATGAATAGAATTAAGTACACTAATAGTGTTAATGATGGTGGGGAGATTAAAGCACCAATACCATGTAAGCTCCTACCGATGCATGAAGCTCTAGATGATAATTATGCTTGGCTTGTTCCTGAAAATTTGTTTGATGAGAGTAGCAAGCCCAAGACTAATGAAAAGGGAGCCGCTGAAACTTATGTATCCAAAATACTATGCATGGTTGAGAAAACTCCAAACCCCGCTGTCAATGCATCATCTCTTGATAACACTTGATATACACTTTCTGCGCCTAGCTGAAATGCGTTAAAGAAAAGCGCTTATGGGAGACAACCCATGTTTTACTACAGTAATTTTATTTTATATTTGAGTCTTGGAAGTTGTTTAATACTGTAGCAACCTCTCCTTATCTTAGTTTTGTGCATTGTTGTGCCAAGTAAAGTCGTTGATAGTAAGGTTCATACTAGATTTGGATTACTGCAGCAGACATGCATTTCTTTGCTCGTCACGAATTTCGACCTGCCTCTCCGTAGGTAGCTCAGAAAAATATGCCAATTTACGTGCGTGATCCTCGGATATGTACGCAACTTTCATTCAATTTGAGCATTTTCATTTGAGCAAGTCTGGTGCCTCAATAAAATCCGTCTTTACTGGATCTGTTCGTTTTGACAGATTCTGCCTTTTATTTCGCATTGCCTCTTTTGCTACGATGGATGAATTTCTTTGCTTCATTAATGTCCAGTAGCTTTGTGCAATGTACAGAAGTGTTAAGAATGATTATTTCACCTCTGAGCATGTGAATTTTTATTATGCACTAACCCTCTAATGAGTTGTTTCGAGTTTGGTGTGGAGGAAGTTTTCAAGGATCAAGAGAGGAGGGTGATACAATATGATCAAGGAGAGTGAAAGCTCTAAGCTTGGGGATGCCCCGGTGGTTCACCCCTGCATATTCTAAGAAGAATCAAGCGTCTAAGCTTGGGGATGCCCAAGGCATCCCCTTCTTCATCGACAACATTATCGGAGTTCCTCCCCTGAAACTATATTTTTATTCCATCACATCTTATGTGCTTTGCTTGGAGCGTCGGTTTGTTTTTGTTTTTGTTTTTGTTTGAATAAAATGGATCCTAGCATTCATCGTGTGGGAGAGAGACATGCTCCGCTGTTGCATATGGACAAATATGTCCTTAGGCTTTACTCATAGTATTCATGGCGAAGGTTGAATCTTCTTCGTTAAATTGTTATATGGTTGGAATCGGGAAATGCTACATGTAGTAATTCTAAAATGTCTTGAATAATTTGATACTTGGCAATTGTTGTGCTCATGTTTAAGCTCTTGCATCATATACTTTGCACCCATTAATGAAGAAATACATAGAGCTTGCTAAAATTTGGTCTGCATATTTGGTCTCTCTAAAGTCTAGATAATTTCTAGTATTGAGTTTGAACAACAGGGAAGACGGTGTAGAGTCTTATAATGTTTACAATATGTCTTTTATGTGAGTTTTGCTGCACCGGTTCATCCTTGTGTTTGTTTCAAATAACCTTGCTAGCATAAACCTTGTATCGAGAGGGAATACTTCTCATGCATTCAAAATCCTTGAGCCAACCACTATGCCATTTGTGTCCACCATACCTACCTACTACATGGTATTTCTCCGCCATTCCAAAGTAAATTGCTTGAGTGCTACCTTTAAAATTTCTATCCTTTACCTTTGCAATATATAGCTCATGGGACAAATAGCTTAAAAACTATTGTGGTATTGAATATGTACTTATGCACTTTATCTCTTATTAAGTTGCTTGTTATGCGATAACCATGTTCCTGGGGACGCCATCAACTACTCTTTGTTGAATATCATGTGAGTTGCTATGCATGTCCGTCTTGTCCGAAGTAAGGGAGATTTACCACTCATTTAATGGTTAGAGCATGCATATTGTTAGAGAAGAACATTGGGCCGCTAACTAAAGCCATGAATCATGGTGGAAGTTTCAGTTTTGGACATATATCCTCAATCTCATATAAGAACATTAATTGTTGCTACATGCTTATGCATTAAAGAGGATTCCATTATCTGTTGTCTATGTTGTCCGGTATGGATGTCTAAGTTGAGAATAACCAAAAGCGAGAAATCCAATGCGAGCTTTCTCCTTAGACCTTTGTACAGGCGGCATAGAGGTACCCCTTTGTGACACTTGGTTAAAACATGTGTATTGCGATAATCCCGGTAATCCGAGCTAATTAGGACAAGGTGCGGGCACTATTAGTATACTATGCATGAGGCTTGCAACTTGTAAGATATAATTTACATGATACATATGCTTTATTACTACCGTTGACAAAATTGTTTCTTGTTTTCAAAACCAAAGCTCTAGCACAAATATAGCAATCAATGCTTCCCTCTGCGAAGGGCCTTTCTTTTACTTTTATGTTGAGTCAGTTCACCTATCTCTCTCCACCTCAAGAAGCAAACACTTGTGTGAACTGTGCATTGATTCCTACATACTTGCATATTGCACTTGTTATGTTACTTTACATTGACAATATCCATGAGATATACATGTTACAAGTTGAAGGCAACCGCTGAAACTTAATCTTCCTTTGTGTTGCTTCAATACCTTTACTTTGATTTATTGCTTTATGAGTTAACTCTTATGCAAGACTTATTGATGCTTGTCTTGAAAGTACTATTCATGAAAAGTCTTTGCTTTATGATTCATTTGTTTACTCATGTCATTACCATTGTTTTGATCGCTGCATTCATTACATATGCTTACAATAGTATGATCAAGGTTATGATGGCATGTCACTCCGAAATTATCTTTGTTATCGTTTACCTGCTCGGGACGAGCAGGAACTAAGCTTGGGGATGCTGATACGTCTCCGACGTATCGATAATTTCTTATGTTCCATGCCACATTATTGATGATATCTACATGTTTTATGCATACTTTATGTCATATTTATGCATTTTCCGGCACTAACCTATTAACGAGATGCCGAAGAGCCGATTGATGTTTTCTCGCTATTTTTGGTTTCGAAATCCTAGTAAGGAAATATTCTCGGAATAGGACGAAATCAACGCCCGGGGCCTATTTTTCCACGAAGCTTCCAGAAGACCGAAAGGGAAACGAATTGAGGCGACGAGGCGGCGACACGCCAGGGCGGCGCGGCCCACCTCCTGGCCGCGCGGCCCTATTGTGTGGGCCCCTCGCGTAGCCTCTTGACCTGCCCTTCCGCCTACATATAGTCTTCGTCGCGAAACCCCCAGTACTGAGAGCCACGATACGGAAAACCTTCCAGAGACGCCGCCGCCGCCAATCCCATCTCGGGGGATTCAGGAGATCGCCTCCGGCACCCTGCCGGAGAGGGGAATCATCTCCCGGAGGACTCTTCACCGCCATGGTCGCCTCCGGAGTGATGAGTGAGTAGTTCACCCCCGGACTATGGGTCCATAGCAGTAGCTAGATGGTCGTCTTCTCCTTATGTGCTTCATTGTCGGATCTTGTGAGCTGCCTAACATGATCAAGATCATCTATCTGTAATGCTATATGTTGTGTTTGTCGGGATCCGATGGATAGAGAATACTATGTTATGTTGATTATCAATCTATTACCTATGTGTTGTTTATGATCTTGCATGCTCTCTGTTATTACTAGAGGCTCTGGCCAAGTTTTTACTCTTAACTCCAAGAGGGAGTATTTATGCTCGATAGTGGGTTCATGCCTCCATTAAATTTGGGACAGTGACAGAAAGTTCTAAGGTTGTGGATGTGCTGTTGCCACTAGGGATAAAACATTGATGCTATGTCCGAGGATGTAGTTATTGATTACATTACGCACCATACTTAATGCAATTGTCCGTTGTTTGCAACTTAATACTGGAAGGGGTTCGGATGATAACCTCGAAGGTGGACTTTTTAGGCATAGATGCATGCTGGATAGCGGTCTATGTACTTTGTCGTAATGCCCAATTAAATCTCACTATACTCATCATATCATGTATGTGCATGGTCATGCCCTCTCTATTTGTCAATTGCCCAACTGTAATTTTTTCACCCAACATGCTATTTATCTTATGGGAGAGACACCTCTAGTGAACTGTGGACCCCGGTCCATTCTTTTACATTGAATACAATCTACTGCAATACTTGTTCTACTGTTTTCTGCAAACAATCATCATCCACACTATACATCTAATCCTTTGTTACAGCAAGCCGGTGAGATTGACAACCTCACTCTTTCGTTGGGGCAAAGTACTTTGGTTGTGTTGTGCAGGTTCCACGTTGGCGCCGGAATCCCTGGTGTTGCGCCGCACTACATCCCGCTGCCATCAACCTTCGACGTGCTTCTTGACTCCTACTGGTTCGATAAACCTTGGTTTCTTACTGAGGGAAACTTGCTGCTGTACGCATCACACCTTCCACTTGGGGTTCCCAACGGGCGTGTGCTTTACGCGTCATCAGCCATCAACATGGAAGATGATGCAAAGCTTGTTGTTGAACATCATCGTCGTCTAATTCCTAAGATGAAGGATGTGGTAAGGAATGAGGTATTAAAACTTCTTGAAGCTGGTATTATATATCCTATTGCTGATAGTAGATGGGTTAGTCATGTGCATTGTGTTCCTAAGAAAGGAGGAATAACTGTTGTACCTAATGATAATGATGAGCTCATCCCTCAAAGAGTAGTTGTAGGGTATAGAATGTGCATTGATTTTCGAAAGGTTAATAAAGTTACTAAGAAAGATCATTACCCTTTACCTTTTATTGATCAAATGCTAGAAAGGTTATCTAAAAATACTCATTTCTGTTTTCTTGATGGTTATTCTGGGTTTCACAAATTGCTGTTAGAGCTAAAGATCAAGAGAAAACCACTTTCACTTGTCCCTATGGAACTTATGCTTATAGGCGTATGCCTTTTGGTTTATGTAATGCTCCTGCTACTTTTCAAAGATGCATGTCTCGCTATTTTTCATGGCTTTTGTGAAAAGATTGTAGAGGTATTCATGGATGATTTTTCTGTCTATGGGAATTCTTTTGATAATTGTTTGCGAAACCTTGATAAAGTTTTGCTGAGATGTGAAGAAACTAACCTTGTTCTTAATTGGGAGAAATGCCACTTTATGGTTAATGAAGGAATTGTATTGGGACATAAAATTTCTGAGAGAGGTATTAAAGTTGATAGAGCTAAAGTTGAAGCAATTGAGAAGATGCCCTATCCTAGAGATGTTAAAGGTATTCGTAGTATTCTTGGTCATGCTGGTTTTTATAGGAGATTTATTAAAGATTTCTCTAAGATTTCAAAGCCTCTTACTAATCTTCTTCAAAAAGATGTACCTTTTGTTTTTGATGATGATTGTAAGGAAGCTTTTGAAACTCTAAAGAAAGCCTTATCAACTGCTCCTGTAGTTGAACCTCCTGATTGGAATTTACCTTTTGAAATTATGTGTGATGCTAGTGATTTTGCTGTAGGTGTTGTTCTTGGACAGCAAGTAGATAAAAAATTGAATGTTATTCATTATGCTAGTAAAACTCTTGATGCTGCTCAAAGAAATTATGCTACAACTGAAAAAGAGTTATTAGTTGTAGTTTTTGCTTGTGACAAGTTTAGACCTTATATTGTTGATTCAAAAGTCACAGTTCATACTGATCAGGCTGCAATTAGGTACCTTATGGAAAAGAAAGATGCTAAGCCAAGGCTTATTAGATGGGTGCTTCTTTTGCAAGAATTTGATTTACATATTGTAGATATGAAAGGTGCTGATAATCCTGTTGCTGATAATTTGTCTAGATTGGAAAATATTGCTTATGATCCTGTTCCTGTTAATGATAGTTTTCCAAATGAACAATTGGCTGCAATAAAGGTGAGCTCGCGAGATAGTCATTGGTATGCTGATTATGCTAACTTTATTGTTTCCAAGTACTTGCCTCCAACCTTTTCAGCTCAGCAAAGGAGGAAATTCTTTTATGACTTGAGGCATTAATTTTGGGATGACCCACACTTATATAAAGAAGGAGTGGATGGTATTATGCGAAGATGTGTCCCCGAATATGAACAACAAGAAATATTGAGTAAGTGTCATGGTAGTGTTTATGGAGGACATCACGCCGGAGATAGAACCGCACAAAAGGTTCTACAGTCAGGTTTTTATTGGCCAACTCTCTTTAAAGATGCAATAAAGTTTATTTTATCTTGTGATGAATGTCAAAGAGTTGGTAATATCTCTAGACGCAATGAAATGCCTATGAATTATACTCTTGTTATTGAACCATTTGATTTTTGGGGATTTGACTTCATGGGTCCTTTCCCTTCTTCAGAAGGTAACACTCATATACTTGTTGTTGTTGATTATGTTACTAAATGGGTGGAAGCCATACCCACAAAAAGTGCTGATGGTGAGACCTCTTTAAAAATGCTTTTAGATGTTATTTTTCCTAGGTTTGGAGTACCTAGATATCTTATGACTGATGGAGGTTCTCATTTTATTCATGGTGGTTTTAGAAAAACTCTTGCTAAATATGGTATTAATCATAGAATTGCTTCAGCTTATCATCCTCAAACTAGTGGGCAAGTAGAATTATCAAATAGAGAAATTAAATCTATCTTCCAAAAGACTGTTAATAAATCCAGGAAAAATTGGGCTAGTAAGTTGAAGGAAGCGTTGTGGGCATATAGAACTGCTTATAAAAATCCTATGGGTATGTCTCCTTATAAAATGGTTTATGGAAAAGCTTGTCATTTACCTTTAGAGCTAGAGCACAAAGCTTATTGGGCGGTAAGAGAACTTAATAAAGATTTTAAACTTGCTGGTAAGAAAAGGTTGCTACAATTGAGTTCTTTAGATGAGTGGAGAAGTGAAGCTTATGAAAATGCTAAACTTTTTAAGGAGAAAGTCAAGAAATGGCATGATAGAAGAATTATTAAAAGAGAATTTAATGTTGGAGATAAAGTCCTATTGTATCGGTCTCATCTCAGATTTTTTGCAGGAAAATTACTCTCAAAATGGGAAGGACCATATGTCATTGTGGAGGTGTATCGTTCAGGGGCAATAAAAATTGCTTCGCTGAAAGATGACGCCACACAAGTGGTGAATGGACAAAGACTCAAACACTATATTTCTGGAGATTCTTATAATGAAGATGTTGATGTTATTCGAGTGGTGACTCCGGAAACTTTCATCAAAGATCAAATTGATAGTTCTGCAGAGTTCGACTTCGAATAGGTAACAGTTTTGGTAGTAAAAAGTCCGCGTTTAACTTTCCGAACAATATTTTTGCTATTTTTAGAAAATATGAAAAATTACGAGATCAAATCGGAGTGGAGGAGGCACACGAGGGCGCGTCCCCACGTGGTGGCGCGGGGCCCACCCTGGGCGCGCCATCATATGGGGACGGCTCCTCGGAGTCCCTCTCCCACTCGGGTTCGACCTGGTACTTTCCTTTTGTCGTGAAAGTTTTTGTTATATAATCCCCCGGATCCCCCGAGGTCCGTATATCGTCTTCTCGTCGTGTTTTGTTTCGAGCTGTTTTCTGCCAGATATTGTTTTTAGATCTAGAGCCACCATGGTCTCCAACAACAAGGGCAAGGGGCCTTTGGAGGAAGATATTCAATACCCCGAGTTGAGAGAAGAAGTCGAGAGTGAAGATGAAGGAGAAGTGGATGAAGACCCGCGTGTAGACCCGTGCACCACCGTCGCAAGCATCGGGGTGGTGGCAAATCCGTTCAACTTCAAGAGAGGCGCACGAATGAGCACGGGAGGAAAAGTCCCACGTCGCTTCCTAGCTCCAAGGACATCTTCTCCAGGCATTAATAACCCCTTCCACACTCTAATTCATAAGAGTCAAATTGAAAGGATTCCTAAGGCAGAATTGCCTAGTAGCTGGGATATGGATCGTTCTAACAATGCAGGAAGGATGAAACCTGAAGCTGAGGAGTGGGGAAACAACTCTAAGAGTTGGATTCGCCGATACTCATTAACCGCGTCGAGCACAACTCGGAGCTGATCCGCAACCTCACCTACGAGATTGATGAGCTAAAGGAGCTTGTTAAGAAGCTTATCAAGAATTCACCACCATCACCGAAGGAGTAATTCATCATTGGTATTGGCACCCCTTGGCTTGTTCCAAGCTTGGGGGAGTGCTTGCGGTATCACATCATCACTATCTTTTACCTTTTTACTGTCAAGTAGTGTCATATCATGAGTAGGGAAGTTATCATATAAGATGGTTTGCAGTGTGGAAGTATCTCTCTTTTAGTTGGTTATCTATGTATCCCTTTGTGTGAGTTATCGTTATGAAATATTATGTTGGAGATATGCCCAAGAGGCAATAATAAATGGTTTATAATATATCTTTGTGTTTATGATAATGTTTACACACCATGCTATAATTTTATTAACCGAAACATTGATACATGTGTGTTATGTAAACAACAAGGAGTCCCTAGTAAGCCTCTTGTATAACTAGCTTGTTGATTAATAGATGATCATAGTGTCATGATCATGAACATTGGATGTTATTAATAACAAGGTTATGTCATTATGTGAATGCTGTAATGGACACACCCAATTAAGCGTAGCATAAGATCACGTCATTAAATTATTTGCTATATGCTTTCGATACATAGTTACCTAGTCCTATCGACCATGAGATCATGTAAATCACTTATACCGGAAGGGTACTTTGATTACATCAAACGCCACTGTGTAAATGGGTGTTTATAAAGATGGGATTAAGTATCCGGAAAGTATGAGTTGAGGCATATGGATCAACAGTGGGATTTGTCCATCCCGATGACGGATAGATATACTATGGGCCCTCTCGGTGGAATGTCGTCTAATTAGCTTGCAAGCATATGAATGGTTCATAAAGAGACCACATACCACGGTACGAGTAAAGAGTACTTGTCAGGAGACGAGGTTAAACAAGGTATAGAGATACCGATGATCAAACCTCGGACAAGTAAAATATCGCGTGACAAAGGGAATCGGTATCGTATGTAAATGGTTCAATCGATCACTAAAGTCATCGTTGAATATGTGGGAACCATTATGGATCTCCGAGATCCCGCTATTGGTTATTGGTCGAGAGAGGTCTCAACCATGTCCGCATAGTTCGCGAACCGTAGGGTGACACACTTAAGGTTTGATGTCGTTTAAGTAGATATGGAATATGGAATGGAGTTCGAAGTTTTGTTCGGATTCTCGGATGGGATCCAGGACATCACGAGGAGGTCCGGAATGGTCCAGAGAATAAGATTCATATATAGGAAGTCATATTCCAAGTTTGGAAATGATCCGGTGCATTTATGGCAGGTTCTAGAAGGTTCTAGAAAAGTCCGGAAGAAATCACCATGGAAAGTGGAGTCCCGGAGGGACTCCACCTTGCATGGCCGGCCAAACCCTACGGGGAGGAGTCCCAGGTGGGCTCCACCATAGGTGGCCGGCCAACCCACCTCAAGGAAAGGTGGGAGCCCCACCTTGAGTAGGACTCCCCCTTGAGTAGGTTTCCCACTTTTGGGAGGTTTTGTTGTTGGGGTCTTATTCGAAGACTTGGACTACAACTCTTGGGGATTTCCACCTATATAATGAGGAGCATAGGGGAGGGGCCGGCCACACCTTGCCACCCTTGGCCGCAGCCCCTAGTTGGCCGGCACCCAAGCCCCCTCTCCCCAAACCTTAGCAACCTCTCCTCCACATACAACTCCCGCATACGCTTAGGCGAAGCCCTGCCGGAGTTCTCCATCACCACCGCCACCATGCCGTCGTGCTACCGGGATTCTGAGGAGGATCTACTACTTCCGCTGCCCGCTGGAACGGGAAGGAGGACGTCGTCTTCATCAACACCGTACGTGTGACCGAGTACGGAGGTGCTGCCCGATTGTGGCACCGTCAAGATCTTCTACGCGCTTTTGAAAGCGGCAAGTGATCATCTTCTGCAACAACGAGATCTAATCTCGTAGGATTTGGAAATCTTCAAGGGTTAGTCTCGTTCATCCCCTCGTTGCTATCATCTTCTAGATTGCATCTTAGCTTGGATTGCGTTCTCGCGGTAGGAAATTTTTTGTTTTCTATGCTACGAATCCCATCAGTGGTATCAGAGCCGTGTCTATGCATAGATTGGTTGCACGAGTAGAACACAATTGTTTTGTGGGCGTTGATGCTTTGTTGTCTTTAGTTCGTGTACTTTGCATCTTGCGGCATGGTGGGATGAAGCGGCTCGGGCTAACTTTACATGACCGCGTTCATGAGACTTGCTCCACGTTCGACATGCAACTTGTATTGCATAAGTGGCTTTGCGGGTGTCTGTCTCTCCCACCATAGTGAAGATTCAATTTACTCTTTCTATTGACAACACTAGTATCACCGTTGTGGTTCATGTTCGTAGGTAGATTGGATCTTACTCGAAAACCCTAAACCACGTAAAATATGCAAACCAAATTAGAGACGTCTAACTTGTTTTTGCAGGGTTTGGTGATGTGATATGGCCATGATGTGCTGATGAATATGTATGAGATGATCATTATTGTATTGTGGCAACCGGCAAGAGCCTTATGGTTGTCTTTAAATTTCATGTTGAGTAGTATTTCAAAGTAGTTGTAATAGTTGCTACATGAGCTGAACAACCATGAAGACGGCGCCATGGACCTTGACGCTACGCCGACGATGATGGAGATCATGCCCGTTGATGATGGAGATCATGTCCGTGCTTTGGAGATGAAGATCGAAGGCGCAAAGACTAAAGGGCCATATCATATCACATATGAATTGCATGTGATGTTAATCCTTTATGCATCTTATTTTGCTTAGAACGCGACGGTAGCATTATAAGATGATCCCTCATATTAATATCAAGATAATTAAGTGTTCTCCCCTCGTATGCACCGTTGATATAGTTCGTCGTTTCAAAAGCATCTCGTGATGATCGGATGTGATAGATTCAACGTTCATATACAACGGGTGTAAGCCATGTTGCACACGCGGAATACTTGGGTTTTGCTTGACGAGCCTAGCATGTACAGACATGGCCTCGGGACAACGGAAACCGAAAGGTTGAACACGAGTCATATGGATGATATGATCAACATGTTGATGTTCACCATTGAAGCTACATCATCTCACATGATGATCGGTTTTGGTGTAGTGGATGTGGATCTTGTACCACTTAACAACTATGAGGGATGTTGTATTAAGTGGGAGTTCATTAGTAATTAGATTAAAACATGAACTAATTATCATAAACATAGTCTCAGTAGTATTTTGAATTAATTTTGTAGTATTGGCATCCGTTTCCTACCATGCGCTAGTCTTGTAATTGAGATAGAAATACTGTTAAAATATGACAAGAAACTTTACGGACTGGTACCGTATTGTTAAAGAATCAAGAAATGATTAAGTCCCATTGCAAATTTTTAGTAAACCTCACATTGTTGATTCGAAGAGCTATGGTTTTAATTAGTACCTAAAGTTATCTTGTCTCCGTGAAACTTAAAGTTCAAATCTGTTTGAAAAGTAAGGAGCTGAAAATTTAGTTTTCAGAAATAATCAAGGTATAAGATATATGTGATATCTAAGACCTTATTGCAAGATGATAGAATATATTTTGGTGAGACTACATAAACTCATAAGTTTTATGGGAATGTATGAAGGTTGAAGACGCAAAGCGTCCCAATCCTCCAACTATTGGGGCACTAACGATATTCGCATATCGATGAAGTGATCGTCCTTTGTATGCACCGTTGCTAAGACTCGTCGTTTCGAAGCATCTCGTGATGATCGGGTGTTATAGATTCTACGAGTGCATGCAACGGGTGCAAGTCAGATTTGCACATGCGAATACTGAGGTTAAACTTTACAAGCCTAGCATGTACAGACATGGTCTCGAAAAGTCATCATGATATGATGGATAAAATTATGAGTGAAATTGTTCATCATATTAAAAGGTTACTAATAGTGAAATCCGGAACACTTGTCATATGATGATTGATACGTCCCAAACGTATCTATAATTTCTTATGTTCCATGCTACTTTTATGATGATACTCACATGTTTTATACACATTATATGTCATTACTATGCATTTTCCGGCACTAACCTATTGACGAGATGCCGAAGAGCCAGTTGATGTTTTCTGCTGTTTTTGGTTTCAGAAATCCTAGTAAGGAAATATTCTCGGAATTGGACGAAATCAACGCCCGGGGTCCTATTTTTCCACGAAGCTTCCAGAAGTCCGAAGAGGAAACGAAGTGGGGCCACGAGGTGGCGACACACCAGGGCGGCGCGGCCTGGGCCCTGGCCGCGCGGCCCTGTTGTGTGGGGCCCCCGTGACGCCTCCTGACCTGCCCTTACGCCTACTTAAAGTATTCATCGCGAAACCCCCAGTACCGAGAGCCACGATACGGAAAACCTTCCAGAGACGCCGCCGCCGCCAATCCCATCTCGGGGGATTCAGCAGATCGCCTCCGGCACCCTGCCGGAGAGGGGATCATCTCCCGGAGGTCTCTTCATCGCCATGATCGCCTCCGGATCGATGTGTGAGTAGTCCACCCATGGACTATGGGTCCATAGCAGTAGCTAGATGGTTGTCTTCTCCTCATTGTGCTATCATGTTAGATCTTGTGAGCTGCCTATCATGATCAAGATCATCTATTTGTAATCCTACATGTTGTGTTTGTTGGGATCCGATGAATATTGAATACTATGTCAAGTTGATTATCAATCTATCATATATGTTATTTATGTTCTTGCATGCTCTCCGTTGCTAGTAGAGGCTCGGCCAAGTTGATACTTGTGACTCCAAGAGGGAGTATTTATGCTCGATAGTGGGTTCATGCCTCCATTAAATGCGGGACAGTGACAGAAAGTTCTAAGGTTGTGGATGTGTTGTTGCCACTAGGGATAAAACATCGATGCTTTGTCCAAGGATATTTGTGTTGATTACATTACGCACCCTACTTAATGCAATTGTCTGTTGCTTGCAACTTAATACTGGAGGGGGTTCGGATGATAACCTGAAAGTGGACTTTTTAGGCATAGATGCATGCTGGATAGCGGTCTATGTACTTTGTCGTAATGCCCTGATTAAATCTCATAGTACTCATCATGATATATGTATGTGCATTGTTATGCCTTCTTTATTTTTCAATTGCCCAACTGTAATTTGTTCACCCAACATCTGCTTATCTTATGGGAGAGACACCACTAGTGAACTGTGGACCCCGGTCCTATTCTTTACATCCGAAATACAATCTATCGCAATTGTTCTTTACTCGTTCTTCGCAAACAATCATCATCATCCACACTATACATCTAATCCTTTGTTTACAGACAAGCCGGTGAGATTGACAACCTCACCATTACGTTGGGGCAAAGTACGCGTGATTGTGTTGTGCAGGTTCCACGTTGGCGCCGGAATCCCTGGTGTTGCGCCGCACTACACTCAGCCACCAACAACCTTCAACGTGCTTCTTGGCTCCTACTGGTTCGATAACCTTGGTTTCTTACTGAGGGGAAACTTGTTGCTGTGCGCATCACACCTTCCTCTTGGGGTTCCCAACGGACGTGTCAACTACGCGCATCAATGATCAACTTCAAAGTAAGAACATCAAGGTTATTGGTATTTGACCAACAAACCTAGAAGTTATTGATGTTGAAGTGTTTTTCTGTATAATGAGGAAAGCTAAGAGAGAAACTACAAAAGATTATTGGCAGAAAGAAAGAAAAGACTAGAAAGTCTAGCTAAGGTGTATATAAATGATATACATGTTATGGATGTATTCCTCGTTTGGTCACACAATGAAATTCTTGGGTATTTGTACCATATTGGTTGGTATGAAGTGTCATACAAAACAATGCAATACAATAATACAATGGCCTAAGTGATTGACAAGGAATATGATAGGTATGCACGTCTAGAACAAAAATAAAGTGTTATTATGTTCATCGTTGGCATTCTATCTAGCCCTTAGAATTTATAATAAAGAACTTAATAATTGTTATTTTGCTCTGGTCAAATGAAAACAATGAGTTGTTCAAATTATGACATTACTCCATGTACGATGGATAAGTTATTATAAATCTTAATGGTGAAACACACACACACATAATACTGACGCTAAAATGCCATAAGGCAAATGATTTGAATTCCACTTATTTGTGGAACCGCCATTTAGGTCATATTAGAAATGAACGCATGAAGGAACTCCATGCAAATGGATTTTTGGAGTCATTCGATTTTTGAATCATCTGGCGCTTGCAAATCTTTTCTAAAGAGAACGACTAAAATACCGTTCATAGGCCAAGAGTTGAATGGGCAACTAACTTAGTGGAAACATATATGATGATGTATGTGGTTCACTAGGCATAGTTGTGTGCGGGAGATTCTTCTACTTCATAAAAACTTCCAACAATGAATTGAGTATATATATGTGGATATATTCGATAAGGAAGAAGTTTGAAACTTTTGAATGGATTCAAATAAATTTCAGCATGAAGTGGAAATCATCGTAATAGAAAAGTCAAATATCTATGATTGGATCATGGTGGAAATATTTGAAATACGAGTTTTAGCGAACATCTAAGAGAGTCATGAAATTGTTCTACAACTCACATTTTTTGGAGTATCATAATGATGATATAGTATCCGAGAGATGTATCCAAACCTTGTTGGATTAATGATGAGATAAAATATTAATGACGCCATTATATTTTTGTGGATTATGCTTTAGAGACTACCGCTTTTACACTAAATAGAGCATCATCATGATCCATTGAAATGACACCATACAAGTTATGGCATGGGTATAAACCCTAATAGTCCTTTCTTTAAATTTTGGTCTAAGAGTTTACAACCAAAATCGGATGAATGTCTTTGCTGGTTATCCCAAAGAACTGATTGGGAATTCTTTCCACTATGAAGTAAAAGACAAAAGTGTTTGTTAATGTTACTTGCTTATTTCCAAGAAATTGTTTTCTAGCGAAGTATTTGAGTGGGAGGACAATAGAACTTGATAAGGTTTGTGAACTCTGAGCATAATGATCAGAGTAGCGCAGCATCGGAAATTGGTTCGGAAGCGGCCACAACGATCATGGCTCCCATGACTACAAAGTGTTTTAGCCATGGAGATCGAAGTACTTATTGAACCTTGTAGGTATGGTTTACTTTGTGATCAAATAAATGATTTGTGGACAAAGGATTGATTTTGAACAATGATAAACCAATTACAAACAAAGAAGTTATGATGGGCCCTGACTCCATTAAAATGGCCATACGCCATGAAATCCATGATAGATGAATACTTTTTGAAAGTAAATGGATCTATAAAATTGATGGACTTGGATGGAATATCCTTGAAGAAGCTCAACTTTTCGAAAAGTTGTTTACGACAAAATTCAAAGAGTTGACTACGATAAGATTAGATCTTTCGTAACAATGCTTATAGTCTATGTGGATTATTCTAGTAGGATTGCAAAATACATTACTCAATAGAAGTGTGTATTAAAGGTGTATACAAGATACAACCAAGAGTTTTGCTAGTTCGTGGAATACTAGATAGGTATACGAACTTCAATTGGATGAAGTGAGTATCGCGGAGTTGGAATCTTCACTAGATGAAATAGTCAAAGAGTTTTCGATTTCATCAGAGACAATGAAGAGGCTTGCATTTGCAAGAAATTAAGTGGGAGCGCTGAGACATATTTATAATACTTTATGTAGATGACATATAGTTGGTTATAAATGATGTAATTATATACTTGATTAAAAGATTTGATTGAGAAATTAACTTCAGTGAAGGATATGGACTGAAACAAATTTAGTGTCAAGATCTATGAAGATAGATTGAAACACATAATAAGTTTAAGTCAAAGTACATAGAATGGATATTGAAGTAGTTCAATATAGAAATATTAAGAAAATGTTCTTGTCATATGAAGGTTTAACAAGACTTGAGTGTATCTGACACTCAATGATTAAAAACACATGAGTGATTATAAATTACGAATAATATGTACACAATCAGATGTCCTGTGCTCTAAAGTGTTATGAGCATGTACCAGAATGATTCATGTGATGATCATTGAACGACAGTAAGAATATCTTTGAGTACTTAGAAGAACCAAGGATATATATATAGTTTTTATATGGAGAAATGACAAACAAATCGCTGTAAGATGTTGCACCGATATTGGTTTTGTCACATATAAAATTTCAATCTCAAATTAGGCTAAGTGTTGTTTTATAAGGTAGCACAATGAGCTAGAAGTTGTCTATGCTAGATTTAGATGAATTCTAAATATTGTGACGGATTCTACAAATGAAGGCGAGTATGTCATTGTTTTGACAATGATCGAGGATGTTAAGTCAAGAGGTTCTTTGAGAACTTGGTGTAGTTCCGATAGTGTCAGAACTTTGAAGCTATATTGTGTGTGACAATATTAGTTTCATATTTCAGACCGCGGAATTAAGGTTCCACCAGAAGACCAAACATATTTAATGCCGACTCATTTGGAAAATGAGTGATGCGTTGAGACGCAAATGAATTGCAAAATACATAAGTTTCTGAGCATGTCAGATCCGTTGACTAAAACTTCTCCCGTGAGCAAAACATGATAAAGCACCGGAAGGCCAAGGTGTTATATCTTTACATATGTAAACTAGATTATTGACTCTAGTGCAAGTGGGAGACTGTTGGAGATATGCCCAAGAGGCAATAATAAATGGTTATTATAATATATCTTTGTGTTTATGATAATGTTTACATGCCATGCTATAATTGTATTAACCGAAACATTGATACATGTGTGTTATGTAAACAACAAGGAGTCCCTATTAAGCCTCTTGTATAACTAGCTTGTTGATTAATAGATGATCATAGTTTCATGATCATGAACATTGGATGTTATTAATAACAAGGTTATGTCATTATGTGAATGATGTAATGGACACACCCAATTAAGCGTAGCATAAGATCACGTCATTAAGTTATTTGCTATAAGCTTTCGATACATAGTTACCTAGTCCTTTCGACCATGAGATCATGTAAATCACTTATACCGGAAGGGTACTTTGATTACATCAAACACCACTGCGTAAATGGGTGGTTATAAAGATGGGATTAAGTATCCGGAAAGTATAAGTTGAGGCATATGGATCAACAGTGGGATTTGTCCATCCCGGTGATGGATAGATATACTCTGGGCCCTCTCGGTGGAATGTCGTCTAATTAGCTTGCAAGCATATGAATGGTTCATAAAGAGACCACATACCACGGTACGAGTAAAGAGTACTTGTCAGGAGACGAGGTTAAACAAGGTATAGAGATACCGATGATCAAACCTCGGACAAGTAAAATATCGCGTGACAAAGGGAATCGGTATCGTATGTAAATGGTTCAGTCGATCACTAAAGTAATCGTTGAATATGTGGGAACCATTATGGATCTCCAGATCTCGCTATTGGTTATTGGTCAGAGAGAGGTCTCAACCATGTCTGCATAGTTCGCGAACCGTAGGGTGACACACTTAAGGTTTGATGTCGTTTAAGTAGATATGGAATATGGAATGGAGTTCGAAGTTTTGTTCGGAGTCTCGGATGGGATCCAGGACATCACGAGGAGGTTCGGAATGGTCCGGAGAATAAGATTCATATATAGGAAGTCATATTCCAAGTTTGGAAATGATCCGGTGCATTTATGGCAGGTTCTAGAAGGTTCTAGAAAAGTCCGGAAGAAATCACCATGGAAAGTGGAGTCCCGGAGGGACTCCACCTTGCATGGCCGGCCAAACCCTAAGGGGAGGAGTCCCGGGTGGGCTCCACCATAGGTGGCCGGCCAACCCACTCAAGGAAAGGTGGGAGCCCCACCTTGAGTAGGACTCCCCCCTTGAGTAGGTTTCCCACTTTTGGGAGGTTTTGTTGTTGGGGTCTTATTCGAAGACTTGGACTACAACTCTTGGGGATTTCCACCTATATAATGAGGAGCATAGGGGAGGGGTCGGCCACACCTTGCCACCCTTGGCCGCAGCCCCTAGTTGGCCGGTGTCGTGGATGTGACCACGGCAGATGCTACAGGGGGTAGCACTTCGTTGATGCGAGGGGAAGGGAACATCGCCATCTACGGGTCGAGGTGCAAGAGACGCAAGGGTTTTACCCAGGTTCAGCCCCTCCGGAGAGTAAAAGGCCTACGTCCTGGTGGATCTTTATTGCTCAGTGGAGAATTACAATGGGGGGGCTCAGTCGGCGGCTACGCCGTGAGCTTACAATGGGAGATTAGATCTTGAATCAAGTGTCCTCTAGGGTTTAAGCTCGGGGGTTTATATAGACACCCCCGACTTAGGGTTACATGGCGATAACTCCAAATCATATTCATTGCTATTAACCCGGGATTCGTTAACCCCCTAGCAAGTAATCTTCTAATCCAGTCGCTCAGATCTTCTCCTTAGGATCGCGGCCCAGTCGCCTTTGGGCCCAATCGCTTGGGCGACTGGCAGTCCACCTGGGCCTTTGTCTTCACGGCGAGTGGGACTGGCGACCCACCCCCTATGGGCATATCCCCATCAGTAGTCCCCGAGCGCGGTGGTGATGAAGCGTAGATTTATGGCAAGTCTTGGAGAGGCGCAGTCATGGGTCAAGTTGAATCGCCTCCGGGCTCCCAAAGATAAAGTTGCGGATTTGGCGCCAGTCTCTAATAACCAGGCCTTGATCGGTTAGTCGGCGTGGGACAGTCGGCGTCTGCCAGTCGTCGTGGGCCAGTCGGCGTATGACAGTCGGCGCTAGCCAGTCGTCGTGGGCCAGTCGGCGTATGACAGTCGGCGCTAGCCAGTCGTCGTGGGCCAGTCGGCGCGCATTTACCATGAAGACACGTGGAGGAGCCAACGGCTGGATTTCACGTTGACCGAGGCGTGAACCACTTGCATGCTGTTTGACCGTTGGGCCTGACGTGACCGCTAACGGCTAGTTTAACGGCTACTCAGCCGGAACCGGCGCGGATCTCGACCGTTGATTGCGGGGCGGCGATTCCGGGACGATTTAACGAACAGATTTTATCCTTAATCTGGGCGAGTGCGGGTGGTATAAAGGATCACCCCTGGGATTAGGGTTCGTCATTCCTCCGCACTCTTCTCCCATCTTTTTCCATCTCGCCTTCACTCCAAACTTCACACGTATCCATGGCGACGAAGGGCTGGGGCAAGTCGAAGGTCACGCGGGAGTCTCTCCTCCCCTACGTTGCGTCCGGGGTCATCCCCGAGTTCAACAAGGAGCGGTGGCGGGTTCCGCCGGCGAACGAGGTGGAGCCCCTCCCGCGGCCTGGGGAATTCGTGCTCTTCCTGAGCTTCCTTGATCGCGGGTTCGCTCTCCCCACTTCCGATTTCCTCCGGCAGCTGCTGGCCTTCTACAGCATCAAGGTCTCCGACCTCGGGCCGCACAGCGTCCAACAGATTTCTCTGTTTGTGGCGTTGTGCGAATGCTACTTGGGCTGTCCGCCATACTTCCCGCTGTGGGTGTCCATCTTCCACGGGCGGGCGACTCGGGCCAGCAAGAACAGCGAAGCTCTCATTCCGAACGGCGGGATCACCTTCCAGGTGAAGTCCGGGGAGAGCTTCATCGACATGGCGCTTCCCAAGAAGGCGCAGTCACTGTGGCGCCGCTTCTGGTTTTACGCCAAGGAGTACACTCCTCCCGGCGAGGTCTGCATTCCTCAGTACAGCCCCGAGCCAAGCGTCCCGCGGCGCCTTAATGTCCGGTCGCTACCGCGCGAGCGGGAGGAGGTGGTGAAGGAGATGCGCCAAGCGATCCGAGCGCCGAAGGATAATGGCCGACGGCGGTTGATATGTACAACTGCTGGCTTGGTCGGCGGCTGATCCCCCGCGGTGCCGGGCTCACCCCATGTGGAGTACCGGGGCAAAACGGCTGCACCCGGTCGGCGGCGGACCGAGTGGGACGAGGGCGAGTACCGGAAGGCGCTCGCCAAGGTCACCACGGCCACTTTTACCTCCTTCGAGGACGGCTCGCAGCCTTACTCCGAAGAAACCCCGGCGCCCAGGTATTATTTTAGAATAGGGACTCCGCATGGATTGGCCTCATTTTCTCATTTCTGACTCGTTTCCTTGATTCAAATGTAGCGCTGGCAGAAAATCGCCGACCACCTTCCCCCCCTTGCCGGGAAGGAACCACCAGAAATGACCGAAGGCGAAGAGGAGGAGGTCGATGATGAGGAGGAGCGCACCGAGTCGGACTCCGAGGCGCGAGACTTCATCGGACTCCCGCGCGGGACGAAGAGGAATGTCGGGTCCTCGTCCCGGGCGCGGTTGAGGAGGAGGCGACCTCGCGTCCGGAGGGCAGGCGGAACCTTCCAAGGAAGGGGCCGAGCCGCCGTCGAGCGCTTGCGCCCCACTCTCTGGAGGGTTCT
>NC_061514.1:104520262-104564426 GCF_022539505.1 Lolium rigidum
GGTGAATGATGGGATTTTAAAGGTAGCACTCAAGCAATTTACTTTGGAATGGCGGGAAAATACCATGTAGCATAGGTAGGTATGGTGGACACAAATGGCATAGTGGTTGGCTCAAGTATTTTGGATGCATGAGAAGTATTCCCTCTCGATACAAGGTTTAGGCTAGCAAGGTTATTTGAAACAAACACAAGGATGAACGGTACAGCAAAACTCACATAGAAGACATATTGTAAACATTATAAGACTCTATACCGTCTTCCTTGTTGTTCAAACTCAAAACCAGAAATTATCTAGACCTTAGAGAAACCAAATATGCAAACCAAATTTTAGCATGCTCTATGTATTTCTTCATTAATAGGTGCAAAGCATATGATGCAAGAGCTTAAACATGAGCACAACAATTGCCAAGTATCACATTACCCAAGACATTTATAGCAATTACTACATGTATCATTTTCCAATTCCAACCATATAACAATTTAACGAAGGAGAAACTTCGCCATGAATACTATGAGTAGAAACCAAGGACATATTTGTCCATATGCTACAGCGGAGCATGTATCTCTCCCATAAAGTGAATGCTAGGATCCATTTTATTCAAACAAAACAAAAACAAAAAACAAACCGACGCTCCAAGAAAAAGCACATAAGATGTGGCCGAATAAAAATATAGTTTCAGGGGAGGAACCTGATAATTTGTTGATGAAGAAGGGGATGCCTTGGGCATCCCCAAGCTTAGACGCTTGAGTCTTCTTGATATATGCAGGGGTGAACCACCGGGTGCATCCCCAAGCTTAGAGCTTTCACTCTCCTTGATCATGTTGCATCATACTCCTCTCTTGATCCTTGAAAACTTCCTCCACACCAAACTCGAAACAACTCATTAGAGGGTTAGTGCACAATATAAATTGACATATTCAGAGGTGACACAATCATTCTTAACACTTCTGGACATTGCATAATGCTACTGGACATTAGTGGATCAAAGAAATTCATCCAACATAGCGAAAGAGGCAATGCGAAATAAAAGGCAGAATCTGTCAAAACAGAACAGTTCGTATTGACGAATTTTAAAATGGCACCAGACTTGCTCAAATGAAAATGCTCAAATTGAATGAAAGTTGCGTACATATCTGAGGATCATGCTCGTAAATTGGCATAATTTTCTGAGCTTCCTGCAGGGCAGTGGGCTCAGATTCGTGACAGCAAAGAAATCTGGAACTGCGCAGTAATCCAAATCTAGTACTTACTTTTCTATCAACGGCTTAACTTGGCACAACAAAACATAAAACTAAGATAAGGAGAGGTTGCTACAGTAGTAAACAACTTCCAAGACACAAAATAAAAACAAAATACTGTAGGTAAAAACATGGGTTGTCTCCCATAAGCGCTTTTCTTTAACGCCTTTCAGCTAGGCGCAGAAAGTGTGTATCAAGTATTATCAAGAGATGAAGCATCAACATTACCTTGGGCTTTACCCTTACCTTTCTTATTGTTCTTCTTTCCCTTTGGTTTAGGAAATATATGAGTTTCTCCCGGTATAGAGGTGAATTTCAAAGTGCCTTCTCCAACATCAATGACTGCTCCCAATAGTTTCAGCAGGGATCTTCCGAGTGTGAGTTTTCCTGTTTCAACAACAAGATAATCAATAGATATTGTTCTTCCACAAATAGTTGTATGCACACCTGCGGCTATTCCTTTAGGGATTATAGTAGAGTTATCAATGAGAGTTATCTCTTCTCCTCCTTCCTCAACTCCCCAAAGTTTCAAAGATTTATAAATACTTTCGGGCATAAGGCGAAATTCATACATAATATCACAGTAGGCATGGAGGGTTCGATCACCGATAACAATTTTAACAGCAGGATCCCACAATGAGAGTTTAGAGTTCACTAAAACTTGTTCAAGACGATTACGAACGTGGCAATAGTTATCATTCAAGCGAGATGTACTTATCTCCAGAGTATTTAATCTACTATATATGCTAGTGAGGACTGAATCAAAGTTATTAGCTGAATCATATGATGCAACCAACTTCTTTATGGCATTAAAAGCTTGATCCCCATTGCAATGAAGGAAATCTCCTCCCACTAAAGTATCCAAAGCATATCTATAGCGAACCATAAGACCAAAATAAAAATTACTAAGGAGCAAACTTAGAGTCATTTGAGGTTCAGTTTTACGATAAGAAGTAAAAATTCTAGACCAAGCATCCTTAAAACTCTCCTCATCCCCTTGTTTAAAAGTGAAGACTAATTCTTCAGGCGAAGAAGTAACAGGTTCAGAGCTAGACATGGTAACAAAAGTAACTAATTTTTTTTTGTATTTTTAATATAGAGTGCAAGACAATAAAGTAAACTAGATAAAGTAAATGCAAGTAAACTAATTTTTTTGTGTTTTCGATATAGCAAACAAGACAGTAAATAAAGTAAAGCTAGCAACTAATTTTTTGTGTGTTTTGATTTAGTGCAGCAAACAAAGTAGTAAATAAAATAAAGCAAGACAAAAACAAAGTAAAGAGATTGAGAAGTGGAGACTCCCCTTGCAGCGTGTCTTGATCTCCCCGGCAACGGCGCCGTGAAAATATGCTTGATGGCGTGTATTTCACACGTTCGTTGGGCAACCCCAAGAGGAAGGTATGATGCGCACAAGCAGCAAGTTTTCCCTCGGAAAGAAACCAAGGTTTATCGAACCAGGAGGAGCCAAGAAGCACGTTGAAGGTTGATGGCGGCGGGATGTAGTGCGGCGCAACACCGGAGATTCCGGCGCCAACGTGGAACCCGCACAACACAACCAAAGTACTTTGCCCCAACGAAACAGGTGAGGTTGTCAATCTCACCGGCTTGCTGTAACAAAGGATTAACCGTATTGTGTGGAAGATGATTGTTTGCGAGAGAAAACAGTAAAAACAAGTATTGCAGTAGATTGTATTTCAAGTAAAGAGAATTGGACCGGGGTCCACAGTTCACTAGAGGTGTCTCTCCCATAAGACGAACTGAGCATGTTGGGTGAACAAATTACAGTTGGGCAATTGACAAATAAAGAGAGCATGACAATGCACATACATATTATGATGAGTATAGTGAGATTTAATTGGGCATTACGACAAAGTACATAGACCGCCATCCAACCGCATCTATGCCTAAAAAGTCCACCTTCGAGGTTATCATCCGAACCCCTCCAAGGTATTAAGTTGCAAAGCAACAGACAATTGCATTAAGTATGGTGCGTAATGTAACTAGTGACTACATCCTTGAACATAGCACTAATGTTTTATCCCTAGTGGCAACAAGCACAACACAACCTTAGAACTTTCTCACATCTGTCCCGTGTGTCAATGCGGGCATGAACCCACTATCGAGCATAAGTACTCCCTCTTGGAGTTAAAAGCATCTACTTGGCCAGAGCATCTACTAGTAACGGAGAGCATGCAAGATCATAAACAACACATAAGCATAACTTTGATAATCAACATAACAAGTATTCTCTATTCATCGGATCCCAACAAACGCAACATATAGAATTACATATAGATGATCTTGATCATGATAGGCAGCTCACAAGATCCGACAATGATAGCACAATGGGGAGAAGACAACCATCTAGCTACTGCTATGGACCCATAGTCCAGGGGTAGACTACTCACTCATCACTCCGGAGGCGACCATGGCGGTGTAGAGTCCTCCGGGAGATGATTCCCCTCTCCGGCAGGGTGCCGGAGGCGATCTCCTGGATCCCCCGAGATGGGATCGGCGGTGACGGCGTCTCTGGAAGGTTTTCCGTATCGTGGCTCTCGGTACTGGGGGTTTCGTCACGGAGGCTTTAAGTAGGCGGAAGGGCAAGTCGAGAGGGGGCACAGGGGCCCCAGATGACAGGGCGGCGCGGCCAAGGGGGGGCCGCGCCGCCCTAGGGTTTGGCTCCCCGTGGCCCCACTTCGTTTCGTCTTCGGTCTTCCGGAAGCTTCGTGAGAAAATAGGCCTCCGGGCTTTTATTTCGTCCAATTCCGAGAATATTTCTTTACTAGGATTTCTGAAACCAAAAACAGCGAGAAAACGAGCAATCGGCACTTCGGCATCTTGTTAATAGGTTAGTTCCATAAAATGCACGAATATGACATCAAGTGTGCATAAAACATGTAGATAACATCAATAAAGTGGCATGGAACACAAGAAATTATCGATACGTTGGAGACGTATCAAGGTGTCTCTCCCATAAGATAAAAGCATGTTGGGTGAACAAATTACAGTCGGGCAATTGACAAATAGAGAGGGCATAACAATGTACATACATGTCATGATAAGTATAGTGAGATTTAATTGGGCATTACGACAAAGTACATAGACCGCCATTCAACTGCATCTATGCCTAAAAAGTCCACCTTCAGGTTATCGTCCGAACCCCTTCCAGTATTAAGTTGCAAAGCAACAGACAATTGCATTAAGTATGGTGCGTAATGTAATCAATAACTACATCCTCGGACATAGCATCAATGTTTTATCCCTAGTGGCAACGACACAACACAACCTTAGAACTTTACGTCACTTGTCCCGGGTGTCAATGCGGGCATGAACCCACTATCGAGCATAAATACTCCCTCTTGGAGTTACTAGCATCAACTTGGCCGGAGCCTCTACTAATAACGGAGAGCATGCAAGATCATAAACAACACATATGCAATAACTTGATAATTAACATAACATGGTATTCTCTATCCATCGGATCCCGACAAACACAACATAGAGTATTACGGATAGATGATCTTGATCATGTTAGGCAGCTCACAAGATCCAACAATGAAGCACAATGAGGAGAAGACAACCATCTAGCTACTGCTATGGACCCATAGTCCAGGGGTGAACTACTCACTCATCACTCCGGAGGCGACCATGGCGGTGTAGAGTCCTCCGGGAGATGAATCCCCTCTCCGGCAGGGTGCCGGAGGAGATCTCCAGAATCCCCCGAGATGGGATCGGCGGCGGCGGCGTCTCTGGAAGGTTTTCCGTATCGTGGTTTTTCGCCTCAGGGGTTTCGCGATGGAGGCTTTAAGTAGGCGGAAGGGCAGAGTCGGGGGCCAGACGAGGGGCCCACACCACAGGCGGCGCGGCCCCCCTTTGGCCGCGCCGCCTTGTGGTTTGGCCACCTCGTGGCCCCACTTCGTATGCTCTTCGGTCTTCTGGAAGGTTCGTGGCAAAATAGGCCCCTGGGTCTTGATTTCGTCCAATTCCGAGAATATTTCGTTACTAGGATTTCTGAAACCAAAAACAGCGAGAAAACAGACAAGCGGCACTTCAGCATCTTGTTAATAGGTTAGTTCCAGAAAATGCACGAATATGACATAAAGTGTGCATAAAACATGTAGGTATCATCAATAATATCGCATGGAACATAAGAAATTATCGATACGTCGGAGACGTATCAGATGGCTGTTGTCTATAGGTCCTATTAGGCAGGGTTGATGATGATTCTGTATTTACTTTCAAAAGAATAACTTTTGAAGAACATACTTCTTAGGTAATAAGAAGTATTTCAATTAATGGTGTGGTATCTAAGGTTTCCTATTGGATATACTAAGTAAGGAATGGTGGTTTCCTAAATAGGATGATTAATAATTATCTCACACTGATAGGGTTTAGTGGAGTATGGTTAGGTAATGCAAGATAATGTGCATGGTTGCTATTAGGGTTCATCACAATGATGTGATGCTAAGCATGGATAATTAAGTTTGGTGTCTCAGAAGATAGGAACTAGGATTGGTCCTATTTGATCAGCTAGGAATGAACACATGTAATAATAATGTATTAGAGATGGGTCTCTATTATTTTATGAAGAC
Organism: Lolium rigidum; assembly: GCF_022539505.1. Classification (NCBI taxonomy): domain Eukaryota; kingdom Viridiplantae; phylum Streptophyta; class Magnoliopsida; order Poales; family Poaceae; genus Lolium; species Lolium rigidum. Next base: position 104,526,093 of record NC_061514.1, read on the forward strand.
TTGGCAATTGTTTAGTTGCTACTATGGAGCTATGAATGGAATCAAAATATCATGGTTCCATGTTCTAACCTAGGTTTAGGTTTAGAAGCAATTTAGGGTTCACATGTAATAATGGAACTAGGGTTCCTAATGGAGTTAGGGTTTTAGGGTTTCTCATGAAATGATAGGTTTCTAGTTTTCTCCCTTATGGAACTAGGGTTTTCTAATTACCCTAAAATTCTTGAATTAATAACTTGTTTGCAAAGTTAAAGTTATTAATAATTTTGAAATAGAAATAATATTGGATTTGGCATTTTTTCTATATTTAAACAATTAATAATTAGGTTAATTATTAATCAGGGTTTAAGTCTCTCTGATAATGATTTAACAAATAAACAAATAGAGAAAATTAGTTTTAATGTTTTCTTTATTTATTTACTGTTTTTTATTTAATTTGGAAAGTTTTCCGAATTATTGAATTTTAATTGCATTTTGAATTAAAAGAAAAGGCTTAATTAACAAGTATTAAATAATTGAATTTTTATTAAAAATAAAAATTTCATATTATATTTTTATTGGATAGATTTTACTTTTCTAAGAATTTTGATATCTTATTTTCATTTTTCTGAGTTATTATGAATTTTATATAAATTTGCAAAGTTGCAGTAATTATTGAATTGAAATTTAAAAGGAAATTACTAAAGTTACCCGGCTAGTCTACCCACACGATCACCGGATCGGGTGGGGCTAGGTCCACGCTGGCTGCCACGTGGTGCCGAGGTGGCAACCATGTGCTCTGCCGGCGGCCATTGGTGGTCGACGCCGGCGATACGGGGTTCCCGCGAGGGCGTGCGTTAGTTCATTGGAACGAGAACAACAAGGCGATGCTATTGGTGGTCGCGCCGCCACCAGATGGTCGCCGGAGCTTGGCCGGCGGCGATGGTCTGCGGCGGTGGTCATGGGCCTACGGTGAAGGGCTTGCTAGAGGATGCTAGGGAAAGAGCTAGGATGCTCAGGCGAACCAGGAACTCACCGCGATCACGACAGGCTTGTCGGCGAGGCGAGAGGGGGTCGACATCGCCGGAATTTGTCAGTCCCGGCGTCGGGGAAGACGAACTCGACGGCGTCGATTTAACGCGTGGCGGCTCGATTCCTCTGGCAGGAAGAGCAAGTCGAGGACGGCGGTCTCAGCGATGGTGACGGCGAAGCTCGGAGATGCTCCGAACGGCGGCAATGGTCGACGTCTGCGCGACTAAGGTTTCGGTATGAAGGGGAAAATCGATCAGAGGAGGAAGAAGGTCAGGCTAGGGTTCGTCCAGGGTTTTATACGGCTCAAGGGCGAGCCTCGACACGCCGTCGTTGAAGGAGGGGTCGACAGCGAGAGAGGAGAAGCTCCTCACGGTGTCGTGCTGCCCTCCATGCGTGAGGAGAGGATGAGGATGACCTCCTCACGTTGATTTTTCACGAAGGGGTAAGTTTGGGCTGGTAAGTGGGCTTCTGGTGGGCTGCTGGGCATGTTGTTGCTGGGCTGCTCGGATCTGCCAGGTAAGCCCTCCTCTTCTCTTATTTTCTTTCCTGTTTTTATTTCCTGTTTTCCTTTTCTATTTTGTATTCTGTTTTAAACCCAATTCAAATTATTTTATACACTGCAGGTAATTTATGCTTTTAACATCTTATGACTAAATAAAGGGCCATTGTATTTCTGAGTTATTCTGGAATAACCATTTGACATAAGTGAGCTTTATTGTAAATTTTAATTAAGCATGATTTTTTTGCACTATTTTAATTTCTCTTATCTTGTGTATCAATTTTATTTTGAATGATTATGGTTGATGCTTTCAACCCAAAGTATTTCAGAGATTATTCATAGGGCTTAGTTTCTATTTGAGGAATTGGTCACTTGCATATTATTTCATGTGAGCAACAATTTTATTAATTTTTTGTAGGTTTGATGATAACCCATATTGAAACTAACATTAGTGTTATGGTCTCTTAATCCTTTGAAATACCTAGATTAAATATTACTCTCCTCAAGGTTGGGTCTTAATTATATAGGTAAGTGGTTGATAATCACACTTATGGTCTTATTTATAAGATGTATCACAAGGGTTTTCTCAGATTTAATAAGTGAAGCATAAGATTTCATTAATATGCCATACCAGGGTCCTAATGATATTTACATAATGGCCATGGTTTGATTCTCAATTATGGTCTAGGTTTACACTGCAATCTCCATAGTGATGTATAGACTAGGGTTGAGATACAATTCTAAGTTGTAGATATGGGATGACACCATATTGCATGTGCTAGGATTTAATTTCCCCTAACCATGATAAGGTGGTTACTTGCTTAATAGTTGATGTTCACCTTTAGTTACTAAGGACTTGAGAATTGGTTTTACCTTATACCAATAGATTTTTATTATATCCTTAATCTATTGTTAAAGTAACTAAAGTTGTTATAATTCTTTTTTATAGTTAACTTTGGTCATATGGATGGATGGTTTCTCACCATATTAAGTATGGAGTTTTACTCTAAGGTTTTCTTATGTTTCTTAGGGGAAGAATAAGTGGAATGTAGATGTGGTAGAATTCTACTTATGATCCCCAAGCGGTTCTCAAGTTTAGTTTGGGATACAAACCTAGGGTTGCTTACTAGTTACCTCCCTATGATTTCATGTGGTGAATAACATCTACTAATTCTATTAGGATTTACTGATCCTCACATACCTCAAGAGCATGATCATGGATTAGGCATGATCAACTTGTTCTCAATATCTTTACCTCAAGTTCTTAGGTTTTATGATCATTACTCAATTTATAATGATCAAGGTTTGGCTTCCTAAGGTATCTCTCATTAAATAGGTTTCTCACCTCCATGATAAAGCATTGTCTTGATCAACTAAATATAGCACTTCTATTTTACTTTCTTAGATGGAACTACTATGGTTGCTTCAATAAATTATATCCCAGGAGAATACCTAAGATATTCTGTTAGGGTTCTTTCCAGGGAATGATGATATAATCATCTGGGTATATGGATAGTTCTTTCCCTCAAATCCAAGTGTTGCCTCACTAACTTGAGTGTAACACCATAACTTGAGCTTCCTCATAAATGAATAGTTATTCTAGGGTTTCTCTCAAAGATAATGATTTGAATTCATGGATGTATATCCAAGGTTTAACTCAAGGTTTGTTAATGCTTCTCTAATAATTATAATAGAACTCTCACCTCTCTAGGTTTGATGCTTAATAATTTGGAATAGAGAAGAATCTATACTTCTAGGGTTGATATCCTTGTCTGGTTTCCAAGATTGAAATAGAATGAATACCATGAGGTTTCATGGTAGGATCATAGATTATTCTTAGGACATGGAAAAGATAAGTCAAGAATGGTTTCTCCATTTTATTGTTACTTGATTTGTAATTGAATAGATGTTCATATGCTATTGCAAGGATTACCATATTATGATCTTCTGTAAGATCAAGCAATTGATCCTTGATTCATATGTTCTTGTGTTGGTTTTAATTCCACTTGATCTAACCCCTTAGATCAAAACATCTCTACCCAAAACAAGGTTTTATCAAAGGTCACATTGAGGTTTATAGCACTTGACTTGATGAGCTACTTCAGTTCCACCAAGGTCAAGTGAAACTTCGACTCATTGTGGATTGTTTTACTTTAAAGCGCGAAAATTCCCCAGATTTTCTATGCATGAATGCAATGCACACATCTGTTTCCTCTATTTTTGTAACCCCATTACCTGGGATATTACAGTTAGAGTGCCCACTACCATTCGTTGACAACAACAAACACCTCTCAAAACTTTATTTGTATGCTCTCTATATGATTTCAAAACTTAAAAAGCTCTAGCACATGATTTAATCCCTGCTTCCCTCTGTGAAGGGACTTTCTTTTACTTTATGTTGAGTCAGTTTACCTACTCCTTTCTAACTTAGAAGCAAACACTTGTGTCAACTGTGTGCATTGATTCTTACATGCTTGCTTATTGCACTTATTATATTACTTTGTGTTGACAATTATCCATGAGATATGCATGTTGAAAGTTGAAAGCAATTGTTGAAACTTAAATCTTCCTTTGTGTTGCTTCAAAACCTCTTATTAAGAATTTATTGCTTTATGAGTTGACTCTTATGCAAGACTTTTTGATGCTTGTCTTGTAAGTACTATTCATGAAAAGTTTTCGCTATATGTTTAGTCATTATCTATTTGTTAGCAAACTATAGATCATTGCCTTGAGTCACTTCATTCATCTCATATGCTTACAATAGTATGGTCAAGATTATGTTAGTAGCATGTCACTTCAGAAATTATTCTTTTTATCGTTTACCTACTCGAGGGTGAGTAGGAACTAAGCTTGGGGATGCTTGATATGTCTCCAACGTATCTATAATTTCTGATGTTCCATGCTAGTTTTATGACAATACCTACATGTTTTGCTCACACTTTATAATGATTTTATGCATTTTCCGGGACTAACCTATTAACAAGATGCCGAGGTGCCAGTTCCTGTTTTCTTCTGTTTTTGGTTCCAGAAAAGCTGTTCTGACAATATTCTCGGAATTCGATGAAAAAAAAGCCAAACCTCCTATTTCTCCGAGGGACACATGGAGCCAGAAGGGCAAGCCAGGGGGAGGCCCACGGCCTTCAGACCATAGGGGGCGCGACCAAGGAGGGGGGCACGCCGCCATATGGGGTGGGCCCCCCGGGCACCCCCTCGCGCCGCCCTTTCGCCTATATATTCCTTCACGACGCGAAAACCCTACATCAACAGATCATACTCCAGAAAGACTCCCGGAGCGCCGCCGCCATCGCGAAACCTAGTTTCGAGGGTCAGAAGTTCCTGTTTCGGCACCCTGCCGGGACGGGGATCGACCCCCGGAGCCTTCTCCATCGACGCCACCGCCTCCATCATGCTCCGTGAGTAGTTCCCCCATGGACTACGGGTTCTAGCAGTAGCTAGTTGGTACTCTCTCTCCCATGTACTTCAATAAAATGATCCCATGAGCTGCCTTACATGATTGAGATCCATCTGATGTAATCGGTGTTGTGTTTGTTGGGATCCGATGAATTGTTACATTATGATCAGTCTATCTATAAAGTTTGTGAAGTTATTGTTGCTGCAATCTTGTTGTGTTTAATGCTTGTCACTAGTGCACGAGTGGCATGATCTTAGATTTAAGCTCTATAATTATTGCTTAGATTGTATCTACAAATTGTTTGCACATGTCTATGTCCGGAACCCGAGGCCCCGGAGTGACAATGAGCCGGGATAAGCTGGAGGGGAAGGCTTAGATATGAAGATCACATGTTTTCACCAAGTGTTAATGCTTTGCTCCGGTGCTCTATTAAAAGGAGTACCTTAATTACCGATGAGATTCCCTTGAGGCCCGGCTGCCACCGGCTGGTAGGACAAAAGATGTTATGCAAGTTTCTCATTGCGAGCACGTATGACTATATATGGATAACATGCCTAGATGATTAATAAACTTGATGTTCTGTCTTAATGCTATTTCAATCCTATCAATGGCACAACTGTAATTTGTTCACCCAACACTTGTTATTGGAGAGTTACCACTAGTGTAGATAGCTGGGAACCCCGGTCCATCTTTCATCATCAAATACTCACTCGGTCCTATATGCCATTAGAAGTAGTATCAACTATTTTCCGGTGCCATTGCCTCACGTGTTACTGCTCATCGCTACCGTATTACTGTTACTATTGCTCTCATATTACTGCTGCTTTCACATCACCCTATTACTAGTGCTTTTCCAGGTGCAGCTGAATTGACAACTCAGTTGTTAAGGCTTATAAGTATTCTTTGTCTCCCCTTGTGTCGAATCAATAAATTTGGGTTTTACTTCCCTCGAAGACTGTTGCGATCCCCTATACTTGTGGGTTATCAGTAGCCCAGTTTACACTACGTACGGCCTGGCCTGACGGGCTTGCTGGGCAATTGGTAGGGCCGGGCTTGGGCCTGAATTTCAAGCTTCAGGATTTCCTCGGCCCGGTCCGATACATGGCCAGGTATGGCAAGGAAAGACCCATGTAATCTCGTTTTCCCGATGCTTGTCAGGCAGCCGCTATATATAGTCGGGTTTTTTTTTGTTTCGCTGAGTTAGTCTGTTCTTGTCCGTATAGTTGCGTCAGCGTTCGTTAGGGCATCTTCATCGGCGCGACGTAAATCGGTGTCCGTGAGCATCCGTTTGCGTCGCGCGGCGGACGCGAGAAAGACCGTTTTTGTCCGCGCGTTCGTTTGCGCCTGGAGGTGCCTCCAGCGGCCCGACGCATTTCCGCGTTGGCATGAAATATGAAGTTTGGAAACAACAAAATAAAGAGTTTTAATGAAGTCATAGTCCTTACATCCCAATTTTAAAAAATTTACATGAAAATAAGATGGTATTCCTCTAGCCATGGTCTTCATGGCCAGCCAATGCCCACTGATGCTCAATTAGATCCGTCTGTAGCCGTTTGCACACGTTCTCGTCGGTGATTTCTACATTCATATGCAGATAGTTCTCCCAAGATAAAGCCCCAAGGAGTGGCGCAACCAGCTCACCTTGAAATTCCCAGTGGTTCTCATTGCGGCCATCAGGACGCTCGTTCTCAACGATCATGTTGTGCATGATCACGCAACATGTCATCACCTCATGCATGGTCTTCAGCGACCATGTTCTTGCCGGGTGATGAACAATTGTCCACCGAGCTTGGAGCACACCAAATCCGCGCTCCACATCTTTTCTGCAAGCCTCTTGCATCCTGGCAAACCTCTTCGTCTTCTCGGAGTTTGGATTACAGATAGTCTTCACCAGTGTGGCCCAGTCAGGGTAGATGCCATCAGCAAGATTGAAAGTTCAGAGATGGTAAACCTAGAGGGGGTGAATAGGTTTCTACAAATTTTAATTCTTTCTTTGCAATATTAGGCTTTGCGGAATATGAAGGTGAGCCTAATGCAAACTAGGTGAGGCAACCTATATGATGATACTAGTAACTCGAACACGAAGGCTCTCACAGGCAATTATATCACAAGTAAGGAGTTCGGTTAGAGATAATTGATAGCACGCGGAGACGAGGGTTTATTCCCGTGTTCCCTTCCTTTGCAAGAAGGTACGTCATGTTTGGAGGGGTGGAGGTCCCACGAAGGATTCCCCAATGCCACGAAGGCTCACCCTATTCTCTGGAGCCTATCCCACAAAGGAATAACTCACTCACTTGTGGTAGACTTTGAGGTAGCCTCCAAACCTTTAAATTCTTGTCAGGAGCAAATCCACAGCCCGGATGCTTCTGGACCTCTTTTGCCCACCTAGGGTTTCCAAGGAACCCTAGAGAGCAAGTATCTTGATGAATACAAGGGGGAACAAGATTTGGCTTGGTAGAACTGTAGATCGGGTCCTCCTCTATCTTTTCCCCGGAGGGATTTGAGTTTGGGTGGAGGAGGAGAGAGATCTGAGGCTTTTGATGTTTCTAACAATGGTGTATGTGAGAGAGAGAGCTCAAGAACAGCTTGTAGTGTAGTGCCTAACCCTTCAGAGGTAGGAGAAGGGGTATATATAGTGTCACTTGAAATATGGCCGTTGATGACTTGCCACCTCAGCAACTTCTTCGAGGAACCCGGTCAACCGGGCCTGGGACCGGACCGGCCAGCGCAGGGACCAGTCAGACCGGACCAGGTACCGGGCCAGCCGGTCCAAACCGGAGCTGGGACCGGGCCTTAACAGGGGCAGGGCATTGTCTTGCAGTAATGCCTCCGGATGTCATCAGTGTAGGAGTCGGTTGGCGCCGGGGCGCCCGGCCCACAACCCGGTCCGACCGGGCTCCTGACCGGATCGTTCCGTCCAAACCGGGCCTCCGACCAGGCTATGACCGGGAGGGCTCTGTGTCTTACAGAACATCCCCCGGTTGGCACCAGTCCAGGGGCCGGTCTGCGCCGGGCTCGCCGGTGCCAGGGCCGGTCTGACCCGGCCTAGGCCGGCCAGGTGCTGAAGAGCTCTTCTTGATTGTTGTCGAAGTGGGGTGTCTCCCTTTACATTCTTGTTCCATTGATACACCATTTATGCCTCTTTGGCTAATACCTGGGATTAACCTCATAGACATGTATTAGGCCAAATACTCTAGCACGGTGTCATTGTTACCAAAATAATGGATAAGGGTAAAATACCCTTACAAAGTAATATGGCTTGTCATATTCATTTCCATTGACCTCATAGCTCACCCGGGGAGTTTTGCCTTGCATGAGCCTGTTGAAAACCGGTGATCGGTGTAACACATTGATGTCATTGTTGGAACCGGCCATGCCAAAGAATGAATGCCAAATCCATAAATCTTAAGATATGACAGCTTCAAGAATGACAGTTCGTCCCTCCGCATGCCCGCTGTACTGATCCTGCCATCCAAATGGACAGTTCTTCCACTCCCGGTGCATGCAATCTATGCTACCAATCATTCGTGGGAACCCTCTAGACTCGTTGATAGACAACAGCCGCCTTGTATCCTCAACAGTTGGCTCCCTACATTAATGATGTCCGAACACGGCTCGGCAAAACCTGTATATGGTCTCAAGGCAGATGCTCTCACCCATTCGAAGATACTCATCGAATATATCAGCAGCCATACTATATGATAGCATGCGAATAGCCCCGGAGCATTTTTGGTACGAGGCGAAGCCTAGCGCACCTGTTGCATCGGCCTGCATTGGAAGTAGGGGTCGTAATGTTTGACGCTCCGGAGAATGACCATGAACAGCTCCCTTGACATCCTGTACCGGTGCCGGAACATTTTTTTCTTGTACACCGGATCGGTGAGGTGGAAGTAGTCCTTGTGGAGCTGGAGCTGCCCTTCCACTCTGTTGCGCGGCATGTTTTTTGAGCGGCCCTTGACAGAGACCCGGTGCACCGGCCCCTCATTTGAAGCGAACTCGTGGATCATGGAGGCCGCAGTAGTTGACAATGTCTGCTTCGACTGATCGGACTCCTGGTCGGAAGAGGAGTTAACAACCTCCGCGCGGAACTTCTGCAGCATCTGCCACATGTCCATCTGCGTGGGTACGAACTGTCGATCAATGGACGCGCACAATAGCGCCGAAAACAGGAGAAGAAATCTACCGGCGCAATTGACCGAACAGATCGTGGGCGGCGCGGAAGGGCGGCGCAACCGGCAACGTTTGACCCCAAAACAACCGCCGGAGCCAATCCCGAGTACGATCCTGCTCTCCCGCACGGTGACAACCGAGCCGGACGACGAGTACTGCGGCTCTGCGGCGCTGCGGCGGGATAGCGGCGGTTGGGGTAGAGGTGGTGGCGTCGCACTAGGGTAGCAAAGAAGGGGAAAAGGAAGCAAATCAAAGCGGTCGATTTCACTGTCCTTGACTTGCAGAACCGGGTAGGAAAAGGAAGACGCTCGACGCGAACGCGGAGACACAAACCTGGCGTATATTTGGATCAAATTTGCGTCACCACGGACGGCCGATCACTTTATATCGCCCTACTGGAGGAAAAACCAGACGCAGTTTCGATCACGCAGACGCAATCAGCGCAGTTTGCATCGCCCCGCTGGAGGTGCCCTTAGGATCAGCACGCCACTACGAGGTGTCATCGACCTGACCGGGCCCTGTCAGTCCCAATCACCACCGCTGTTGCAGGAGAATTCGAGTACGGCCGGATACGTTCAATTCTCTGATGGAGCCCCTCGCCTTGCCTGGGATGTAGTACGACTTCTCGTTGCAACTTGCAAAAGCCAGTTTTGCACTGTTGCGGCTGTTGGATTCGGAAACAGAACGAGAAACTGTTCTCTGCAGTGTATCCTTGCCTCTTGTATAGATTATTTTAATTCTTCTTCAATCTATAAATTGGTGCTTCGATTTGACATGAGCTTTACATGCAAAAAGATGCGTCTTGATGTCATAAATTTATTCTCACGACCGCCGACCGGTACTTAGTTTAGTCGAGCTTTCAAATGTCTAATTTTTGTATCCTTTGAAGTTTTTTTAGACGATTTTTTCAAATTCAGCACACACGGACAACCATTTGAAAATTCTTTCGAGAATTAGTTTTATCTCACCATTTCACACAACTTTTGTATTCAATTTTTTTGTTTTAATATTCGTAAATGAGTAGATCTAAAACTTTATACAATGTTAAAATCAAAAACTTTGTACATGGAAGTTGTGTGAAATGGTAAGGTGAAGCTACTGCTTGAAGGAAATTTCAAATAGTCGACCGTGTACGACAAATTGACAAAATTTATTCAAAAATGCTCCAAATGGAACACGCAATAGAATTTCAAACCGTGAACGAACCTGCAAAGCGGTCGCGGGAATGAAATTGCAACATCAAGGAGCATCTTTTTTATGTAGACCTAATCTTAAATCTTTAAATGGTTATGTAGATTAGAGGAGGTTAAGATTGAACTAGTTTAGTTAGGCACAACGGGGAAGCGGACTTTTGGCTCTCGGGTGCAACGCACCTCCATAGACCAAAAAAATTATAATAATTTTAGAAAGTCAAAAGAAAATTTGTATCTTTCTGGAAACCAAGGATGATCAAGTTTGTCGAAAAAATTATTTGCAAATGAAATGATTCACATGGTCTTCAAGGCAAAAAAAAAAAGATAAAATTATGACGAATATAAAGTGAATAGTATCTAGTCATGGGATGTTCCGAGTTTGTTTTTTTACCCAGGATACAATAAAAGTGATTTCCTGGGAAAATATTTTATTTCAAGTACAATACCTGATCATCTTTGATTCCCAAAAAAGTTTGAATTTTTTTAAACTTTTTTAACACATTATTTTATTTTTTCAAGTATAGAGGTGTGTAGCACCCGAGAGCCAATCTGGATTTCCCAGCACAACGCTCCTTAAATTGCAACCTACCAACCGCATGGTCTTTTGTTTCTCTAACAGAGTCCAAATAGATTTGATAGATTTGTTTACAATCAACAACTATAGTGCAAAAACTGATTCAAATCAAATTTCCACGCATAGGGTGTCGCGCCTCCATCTTTGGCTGCGATGGACATGGGATCGATGGTCCACGGACAGGGCAACATCGAAGGTTGCTGAGACGCAACTTCAGTCAGATGGAGAAGTAGCTGGGACGGGTTAAGTTGAGAGAAACCTCTTCCGTCGCTTCCCCAAACCGTCCGTCAAGTCGGATCAAATGTTTGGAGAATGTGTTTTATTGGTATCGCGTTTGGGGATATCACTCCCCAGCCACATCTTCCAAATAAAATTTCGGAAATTTAAAATTTAAGTGAGATTCGATTAAATTCATCCAAACTTGCTATATATATTACATAGATTCGAACCAGATTTGATTAAATTTAAACTAAACCCTAATCTAAAAGTACTTGCGGCGGCCGGAGGCGTCGTAGTATTGGTGAAAGTTGTATATGTTGTCGGTGATGACCTCCTGCTTGACGCGCTCGTCGGGCTCGTCCTTCACCAGGCCGCTTGATCTTGCCTCGCCGTCGTCGGTGAGGTCCACGAGCGGCTTGCCGGTGTCGCGGATGGACATGGCGATCGCCGTGTCGAGGTCACCCCTCCAGGCGTCCTTGTCGTTCAGTGACGCCAAGCACGCCGCTCGCAACCCTGGGCAGTCCTTGGGGTCGTCGCTGCTGGCGATGAGCCGCTGCTGCCGCTCGTACTTCTGTTATCACCAGATTTTGGCCAAATCAGGAGATAGGCCGTAAGTGAGATGGGCTTAAAGGATCTACGCGTGGAGGATCTCTGAAGCGGCCTTGCACGAGAATTTGGGCTAAATTGCCCGTGTATCTGTATTATAGTAGATCGCATCTTAGTTTGGAAGTTAGAGTTTAACCCGTGCACGGTTTGGTGCACGCCTGAATTAGAAAGTCCCCGGACTATAAATATGTATCTAGGGTTTATGAAATAAACAACAATCATCGTTCACAACAAACACAAACCAGGCGCATCGCCACCCCTTCTTCGAGGGTTTCCTTCCGGGTAAGCATCATGCTGCCTAGATCGCATCTTGAGATCTAGGCAGTATGTGTTTATTCGTCTACCTTGTGCTACTCGTGTTGAAGCGTTGTTGATGGCGAGTAGCACTGCTTATCTTAGGTGTTTTGGGGCTTGCATTGATGCTTTTGTTATGCATATCTGCTTAGCAATGCCGTCCCTTGACACCTAGCTAGGGCAGCATCTTGCTTGTTCGGTACTTAGTAGATCCGATCTGTTATAGTTGCTCCTTGTTCTGCAAGGATTAGTTTAATATCTGCATGATTAGGCCTTATGCTGGGGTTGGAGGATCCGGTAGTGCGCTAGGTGCTGTTTACCGTTCCTATAAGGGATGTTCCGGGAATTAACGTAATGTTGGTTTTTAGGCCTCTTCTAGGGATAGTTTGCATCATCTTTCGTATCTGCTAGGCCCAACTACGCGTAGGATGTTCCGGTTATGCGGTGAAAACCCTAAACTGTCGTAGATTGGTTTAGGTTTGTGTTGATCAAGCAGGATCCCCATATCATTGCAAATCCAGCGTGAACCATGGGGCGATCGGCTCTTTGAGCCGATCCACAGGGCAACCTGAGAGCCGATAGGGCTCGTATTTAATGTTTACGTGTCTACCATGCAGGAACAATCGAAGCAATCTAACACCTTCCTGATCGGGTCTAGGTCAGGTGGCACGCCCTTGCAACCGCCAGGACGTGTGCAGGAAACTTGTGGGACGACGCGAGGTGCCAGGGTCCACTAAGCGGCCTTGGGAGCCTCTCGGCTCTTCGTGTTGCTTAACCACTGCTCGCCGGTGAGTTTTGGCAGGCAACACATTCTGGCACGCCCGGTGGGACCATCTTCGACAACATCCACGTCAACACCTGCGTCCGAGATGGCGGACGAACCGATCAAGTACGAGGATCTCCCTGCGGAGCACAAGAAGAAATACGATGAGCTGAAGCCCATCTGTGAAGCCGAACTCATCGGCTCCTTTGAGAAGACCCGGTCGCACGGCATCAGGTTTAAAGGATTCACTCCCCAAGGCGTTCTTGATGGTTTGGATCTGTCTCTCCCTACGGAGGAACGTACCAGAGCCCTGCGGGCAGGAAATCAACTACGTTGTGGCTCATTCGCTGCATCGGCATTCCGAGAGCCTGGTGAATACTTTGGAGCGCGTCGTGCTTCATGTGGTCCAAGAAATCATGAAGCATCAGTACTCCCCCTCAGGACCTGTGCTAGGGACTCACCAGGGAGAGATGCAACTCCACACCAGGCCACCATTGTCGTACGCGATGGCAGCTCCACAACAACAAGGTTCACCGGCATACGTTGTCTACAAGGTTGGAGGTGATCCTGGCGACTATCAATTCCTATATGAGCCGCCCAAGGAGATCCCACATGGATACGTATGCACATACGTGCCGGACTGCAACAACTGGACGCAAGCGATCCAGACTCCAACAGGAGGGATTGCCGGAGCAGGAGCAATTGTTACGGCGGGAGGGATGGCGGCAGCAGCAGGGGGTTTGGGAGCAGATGCTGAGAAACAAGCGTGGCTAGCTAAATACGCCACCGCACCAAGTCCCGAAAGCTCAACTGCTACAACTTCCACCGTGGATCGGATCAGTGCGCCTTGAGAGACCAGTTCGGCATCCCGCCGAAGAAGAAAATAATCGGCTACTCCAAGCCGTACCCCAACGAGTTTGACCCTGATCCCGCTGCCACCTAAGTATCGGCTCCTCGACTTCACAAAATTCAGTGGATCAGAAGGATCTAGCTCCATCGAGCATGTGAGCCGATACTTGGCCCAACTAGGCATGGTTTCAGCATCGGATCAGTTGCGTGTGAGATTTTTCGCGCAATCTCTCACCGGTCCAGCTTTTGGGTGGTACACCTCGTTGCGGCCAAATTCGGTTCGATCTTGGAAGCAAATCGGAAGAGCGATTTCACACACAATATCATTCGAAGCTATCGAAGCTGGCATTGCCGATCTGACCCAGTTTCGGCAAAGGCGCGGGGAGACAGTATCTGAATACATTCAACGTTTCAGAACTGTCAAGAACCAATGTTATTCGGTTCATTTGTCTGAGAAAGAAGCAGTCGAGCTGGCCGTGGCAGGCCTCGCAGCACCACTCAACGATCCGACGTTCCAAGTGGAGTACAATTCGTTGGCGCACATGGTCCGAGAGACTAACGTTGTATGAACAAGCGCCACCCGTAACCGTACTAAGACAAGTACAAGCGCACGATAGGCCCGGTCGATGCCGAGGCGGATGAGGATCCTTCCGAAGATCGAGAAGTCGCGGTGGCTGAATGGGCTCGGCCGGCAGTGCACTGTGTCCCGCAAATGGGTGAATCAACCGGGGCCGCCAAGAGGGTTTGACTTTGACTTGAGCAAAGCTGAGCAGATTTTTGATTTGCTGCTGAAGGAGAAACAGCTTGAAGTTACCCGAAGGCCACAAAATCCCCACGTCACGAGGAGATGAACGGTAGGCCATACCGCAAATGGCATCACACGTTCACTCATGCCACCAACGACCGCAAAGTATTGCGCGCACGGATTCAAATGGCGATAGAATCAGGCCGATTAACTTTCGGACAATTTGCTATGGAGGTTGACACACGTCCGTTCCTCGGCGTCAACATGGTGGATCTTAGCCACTCCATAGGGCGCAAGCCGCAGTTCTCTTTTGATGTCAACATGGCAGGGCTTGTGAATCGCCATGGCAAAGATAAAGCAGAAAGCAGCCACTCCCATGGCAAGGATAAAGAGGAGGCCGATCCACGCGACCGGCCCCATGATGATGATAGACGGTACCTGACCGAGGAGGAAGTGAGAAGCGTGCGGTATCAACGTCCACTCTCCGCGCATCTCCTTAACAAATATGAACAGCAGTATGACCGGCGTCGGCGCTACGACGTAGATGATGAGAGACATCGTCGGTCTGATGAAGAGGTCAGGAGGTATCGTCGACGTGACGAAGCAACCACGGGTACGAGCTTCACGCTAGAGGGAGGTCAAGGGAGCAAGATAACATGGATAGGCATTGGGACTGTCCTTTCTTTAAACATTGCTGGGACTCAGGAATGAGCCGATTGCCAACAATCGAGAACTGCCCAGAATGCAGACAGCGAAGGAAAGGGACAAACAAGGTTTTAGTGTTCGAGCGTCTAGGACCTCTCCCACCTCAGAACAAACGAGCTGAGTCATCTCAAGAAGAAGACTTTGAGGAGTCAGATGGTGAAGGAGATAGGTATCACCGGCCAAGGTGGTGCCCTGATGGACTCAGCCATTCTCAGAAGCGTAGGGTGCAGCGGCTACGAAACCTGGAGGAAGCCGAGGCACATTACCTGTACACGTTGAGGAAAGTGCGGCCCGATCTGGCCGTGAAAATTCAGCAAACGTTGGAGACGGAGACGCGCCCGCCGAAGAAAGTGTGGCGCCCCAAATAGACAAAAGCCGATGCAGAGGCATCGACTGATACAAACATAGTGTCCATGATCCTGACAGAGTAGCAAGATCCAAGACAATAGACGTACGTGGCGAGGCCGATCCCAGCGATCGGCCCCCAAAAAAAATGGGAAGCAGAAATCTCATCTCAAGCATGCCACGTAGCTACAGTAAGAAATCAAGATATGGTAAAGCTTCACTAAGCATTGCACATGAAGAAGGAGGCCGTTTCTAGCAATCGGCCAAAATTATCCTCGACATATGTTTTTGCCTGGGTTCAGCATTGATCTAACAGGAAATGCCTGAAGAGCCGATACCCTCAATTACTTGAAAGAATCGGCTCGGGGGGCACCTAGGTGGATAAAACACGAGGATGTGAAGTTTGAAGTAGCTTTCAGATGCCCAGCAGCCCAAGATATATTCTTTGATGATGATGGGTATTGAAGTATGGGGGCCGATACATAAATCGGCCGTAAAAAAATTCCAAAATTCAGAAAATTTTAAGCACAGCCGATGCGCAGACATCGACTTAAGGATAGAAAGCCGATGCATGGCCATCGACTCAAGAGGTACAACTGTTATAAGCAGAGGCTCAATGGAGCAGGTGTCGGGTTACGAGGAGAGGCTCTACTGGATGAACTCCTAAATGGAATTGTTTGGTGACTCAGATCCTCTCTTCAAGAACCTCCAACTTCTTTTTGCAAGTATTCGAGTCCGCAATATCAGCTGGGGCAAGTTTGAGGGATCACAACCCTGACCAACAACAAGAACAGCATGGACGTGCAGATCAGGTTAAGGATGGGTTGCATCAATCCGCCGAAGGTAAGGAGCCGATCTGATCAGCAAGACGCAAGAAGTGAACTAGAAAATCTCGGGGGGCAGCTCACCCTGAAGGTTCTCTGTTCTGGGGAGCCGATTTTGTTGAAATCGGCTGGCTCTGCATTATGACTTGGAAGCCGATGGTGGCACATTTGGTTGGCTCACTGCTGTTCTCGCCTTGATTGAGGCTCGGGGGGCAACTGACCGCGTAGATATTCTGTTCTTAAGAAGCCGATTGAGATTTCATCGAGCTGGCCCTCCATCATAATCTTCTTCAAAGGGATTGAGCAGGGTTAAAGAATATCACTGAGGAGATTTGCGAGCAGGTGACATCTGTTCTCCAGAAGTTTCGGCTTCAGCGTCAAGTCGTTTCAGCAGCGGTCTCGGGGCTCTCTTGAAGGCGTTGGTCTTCCACATTGTCCACCAGAACTCAAGGGCATCGGTCGAAGAAATGAAGGACTGATGCGTTAACATCGGCTTATTGGACATTGACCAAGTTCACGGTCACTCCTTAGTCGAAAAGGTGAAGGGCGGATTATGAGGGACCGATGCGTTGCCATCGGCTCATTGAACATTGACCGAGTTGACAATCGGTAAAATCAGTACGAGGGGAAATCGGCTAAATTAGTATAAAAGGAAATCGGCAAAATCAAATTGGGGAAATTCTTCATTGATAAACGAGATTTCTTACATAAGGAGCTGGTTGCTCTCAAAAGGAATTACTAGGGGATACATTTCCCCATCTACTACTGGCCCTATGCTAAAGATCCTATCTAGGGGCCGTTGCTGCCCTCTTCGTCGTCATCGTCGTCGCCGCTGTCGGCGCTGCTCCCGGCCGGCTCGTCGTCGTTGCTGTAGCGGCCACCGGCAGGACCCTCGTTGTCCTCGTCCTCCTCTTCAGCGTCGTCGTCGTCGCTGTCGAAGTCGCTGAGGTTCCCGGGCCAGGGGCAGAAGCGCTTGGCCGGCGGCTCGTCGGAGGAGCTGTCGTCCTCCTCCTCCTCCTCCTTCTCCTCCTCCTCGGAGGAGGTTGGGCCGTCCCAGGGGAGGCGATCGTCATCGCTCTCCTCCTCCGATTCCCCGTTGGCGAGGAAGCGGAGGTCACTCTCCCCGTCGGTCAAGGACTTGTCGTCCTCGAACCAGACGGAGAAGTCGTGGCTCGACTCGTCCCCGGCCTCGATGGCGCGAAGGGTGTTGGCCGCGTGGGCCTCCACTGGGTTCCACTCCGGCGTCGGCTCGCGGGAGGAGGAGGACTCGATGGAAAGACCCGATGAGGCGGAAGAAGAAGAAGACATGGTGGTAGAGGAGGGCTTTTGGAGTGCTAATGCGAAGGGGATGAAGAGGAGAACTGTTTGATGCGGTTAAATAAAAGGAGATGGAGTGAAGGTTTAATGATCGAGCAGTTCTCGAGGGCGTGGTGCCAAAACTGTCAAATCGTGCAGAGAAGTTGGGAAGGCGAGTCGTCATGATGAAAAATACTGCGACGGTTCTGCTCTGCCACGACATGACCCTTCGAAGGAAAAACGAGTGGTTTTGAAATTATCATTACCAAAACCGGGGGGCATGTGTTATCACCGGATTTTGGCCAAATCGGGAGATAGGCCGTAAGTGAGATGGGCTTAAAGGATCTACGCGTGGAGGATCTCCGAAGCGGCCTTGCACGAGAATTTGGGCTAAATTGCCCGTGTATCTGTATTATAGTAGATCGCATCTTAGTTTGGAAGTTAGAGTTTAACCCGTGCACGGTTTGGTGCACGCCCGAATTAGAAAGTCCCCCGGACTATAAATATGTATCTAGGGTTTATGAAATAAACAACAATCATCGTTCACAACAAACACAAACCAGGCGCATCGCCACCCCTTCTTCGAGGGTTTCCTTCCGGGTAAGCATCATGCTGCCTAGATCGCATCTTGCGATCTAGGAAGTATGTATTTATTCGTCTACCTTGTGCTACTCGTGCTGAAGCGTTGTTGATGGCGAGTAGCACTGCTTATCTTAGGTGTTTTGGGGCTTGCATTGATGCTTTTCTTATGCATATCTGCTTAGCAATGCCGTCCCTTGACACCTAGCTGCCCTTACGCCTATCTGGGCGTAAGGGCAGCATCTTGCTTGTTCGGTACTTAGTAGATCCGATGCAAGGATTAGTTTAATATCTGCATGATTAGGCCTTATGCTGGGGTTGGAGGATCCGGTAGTGCGCTAGGTGCTGTTTACCGTTCCTATAAGGGATGTTCCGGGAATTAACGTAATGTTGGTTTTTAGGCCTCTTCTAGGGATAGTTTGCATCATCTTTCGTATCTGCTAGGCCCAACTACGTGTAGGATGTTCCGGTTATGCGGTGAAAACCCTAAACTGTCGTAGATTGGTTTAGCTTTGTGTTGATCAAGCAGGATCCCCATGTCATTGCAAATCCAGCGTGAACCATGGGGCGATCAGCTCTTTGAGCCGATCCACAGGGCAACCTGAGAGCCGATAGGGCTCGTATTTAATGTTTACGTGTCTACCATGCAGGAACAATCGAAGCAATCTAACACCTTCCTGATCGGGTCTAGGTCGGGTGGCACGCCCTTGCAACCGCCGGGACGTGAGCAGGAAACTTGCGGGACGACGCGAGGTGCCAGGGTCCACTAAGCGGCCTTGGGAGCCTCCCGGCTCTTCGTGTTGCTTAACCACTGCTCGCCGGTGAGTTTTGGCAGGCAACAACTTCACCAACAGCGCCGCCTTCGCCGCTTCCTTGTCGTTCTGCTCCACCTTCACCTCCGGCTTCGGGATGAGGAGGGCAACATCACCACGCC
The DNA here is from genome assembly GCF_022539505.1 of Lolium rigidum. Taxonomy (NCBI): domain Eukaryota; kingdom Viridiplantae; phylum Streptophyta; class Magnoliopsida; order Poales; family Poaceae; genus Lolium; species Lolium rigidum. Next base: position 104,545,108 of record NC_061514.1, read on the forward strand.
TTTGTTGTTGTCGGCTCCCGCTGCCGCTGCCGACGCGCCTCGGATTGACGTGCGTCGCCGGCTCCTCCTTCACCACGTGCTTGCGGACGGTGTAGGGCGCGGAGCGGTGCGACTACGACGGCGTCGATCGGGCCGGCCTTGACGAGGAAGAGTTGGACGTCCTCCTCGGCTGCCAGCGCGCTGCGGGAGACGGTGGCGCTGAGCACGGCTCCTCCAACGTTGGAGCACCGTTCTGGATGCCGTCGATGACGTTCTCCAGGGTGCTCCCCGGAACGCCCCAGAAGAGGAGGCGCTCGTCCCTGTTTCAGCTGTTCGGCCCGCCGACGAGGCCGGTGGTGTTGTGCATCTCCATGCCGCATTGCACCTGGAAGTAGGCGATCCACGAGGCGTCGTTGCCGGTGGCCGCCCAGGTCGGATCGGCCCGCTCGTCGGCGTCGAGTGCAGACCGTCGGGCCCTAATGGTGTCCCTCCAGCGCTGCGTGCCCGGTGACGGCGGCAGCGGGACACCTATGCCGTTCACGGCCATCTTCCAGCCGCCGCTGCTTGGCATGCACATGTCCGGCGGGACGGGATATCCCGCGCGGTACAACGCCCACGCCTCCTTCATGGTGAGGCTGCCGTGGCCGAAGCCGTTCACCGCGGCGATCTTGCGGGAGGACGACGACAGTGGTTGGAGCGGCGAGGAGAAGATCTGGGAGCGACGAGGGGAAGATTTGTGAGCGGTGAGAGATTGGGATGAACCGCAGTGCCTCTTAATGTACAACAGCGGCAAGCGAAGCGGCAGTGGGTCGTTGGACGCAATAACGCCGGCGCGTACGGCCACGCGGCCATGCACAACGAGATGCGTCTCTGCGTCGCCTAGGAAAACTGGGACGCCATTAACGTCGCTTGACCAAAAGTAGGCGACGGGATTTTAGGCTTCCGAACCGCTGACACGTCGGCCCCCCCACGCCTCGCTTTTCGTTATGTCCGGTGTGCCCGGAGCATCCCTGTGGGGTGGTGACGGGCTCGGGGCGCCGGACACCATATTAGACCGTGCCAGACAAAAAACGGCTTTGGAAAACGCGGCTGAAAACGTTTGTTTTGTCCGGCGTGCCTCAAATCTCCTTGGGGGGGCGTGAATGGAGATGCACTGAGACTTCCTCCTATACTCCTCTCAGTCTCTCACCCACCTTCCTGTTTCGTCTAAATCTCACCCCAAATTCTCCCGATCTCATCCCAATTTCTGTAAGAACTCTACGGCCAGAGAACAGCGTGCAGAGAACGAGATCAGTGCAGAGAGAATTAACAGTAAAATCAAGCAGTGACTCTAGGCTGCAGATCTTGCACTCAGACTATGTGCATTGAAAAAATATGGCATGAATCAGGTTTCATGAACAGGAGGCTGTAACCCTACATCAGGTCAGAGGCAGGAGTATCATGCTGCGTAACACGCAAATCGCTCCATTACAGGATGAGCATTGCAAAGCTTCAGGAACAAATTTTAATTATTCAACTGAAATGCCGACTGTGGAGTCACATGGCCTCTGACTTCAGAAACAACGTTTTCCTCCTTACTGTTGGGCCTCCGGCACTTTCTTGTCCAGATACCTGTCAAATCCAAACAAAGACATCAACATCATTTTACCATAGCATACACTTCGGTACAATCCTCGTATTACAACCGATAGGAGTTTAATCAATATACTGCAGGTATAATTGCAAAATGGAACACCATGCATCTGGTAAATGTTTGGTGGTGGGCTACTACTAATGACAGGAAGCAGGAACAATTGTGCTGCCGACGTCTTACCCTTGAGCCTTAGCGCAGCGAGATAAATGGTAGAGCTGGACGGTTTCATTGGAGGCATGGCACGCCAAAAGCAAGTAGTTTCGGGGCTGTACCATCCATGCGAACCTCATAAAGAGTCCAGAATACACACACATGGCTACATAAAAATAATAGGCGTTATTGATTAAGTTGAGATCAGTTCATCGAACTGGAATTGCGGCTTGTGCGACAGATCTCTGAGTATTTCACCTACCTGCTGTCATATTGCCGGATATCATTTCAGGAGGCTTGTTCAAGTCAACCAAGCCCTGCAACCAAAATAAAATTAGAGGGATAATTCACTATAGTGTCCAGATGATAAATGTTAAGTAAAGTCAAGGTAGAACCTAAGGCGACTATTCAATTACGGAAGCCTATTTCCTTACTCCCGACCAACATACTCCCACATCTGATCTATCACTTGCACAAATGTGTTATAATCATTTATGTGAATGATGAAGAGTTCATCAATTGCTCATCCTCGCGCCGCCTAAGAAAACTTTGAAGAGGATGGAAAAAATTGAGCAAGGTTTTCTCTGGGAGGGACGCACCGCTGCCAACGGCGGCAGTTGCCAATGAACTGGTGGCGTGTGTTCCGGCCAACCTCCCTTGGTGGCCTCGTGCTACGTACTAGATCGCGGACCTCGCGTCTCGCACAGGTATCTGGATCATAGTCTCGAATTCGATTACACTTTGGAAGAGTTTGTGCGGAAGAGGAGATCTAAGAGGAAAGAAGGGGAGAGCGAGTCTGCTCAGTACATTCAACGATAGCCTCTCATGTCGATCCTCAGGCAGAGATCACGTGCTCTGCCGCTGTGTCCTTGGCGGGCTGGGCCTGTCGTCCCTTGGGCCTTGCCTTGTGCTCCTGGGCCCGCCTGATGTCCCGTTGACGACGTCGCCTATGGTGTGGTGTCGTAGCATTCCCCCCTTCTTGAGAAACTGCTTGCCCCCAAGCAGGTGCTCCAGGGAAACGGCAACGCAGTGCAGCTTCCGATTCCCAAGTGCAGAGAGTAGCAGGGAGCCCTGTCCAGGAAACCAGCACTTGCGGAATGTGTCCCCGTCCATGTCGGATAAGACGATTCTGCTGTACCTTTGCAGGCTGAACCAGGAAAAGTTCATCAGTGAGGAAATTGAAAGAAAGGTCGGTTGTATGCACCTGACTGGGAGGAACCATCTTCTTCAGTTGTGAAACATGGAGCACTGGATGAACTTGGCTATTGTCCGGAAGCCGTAACTTGTATGCTACCTTACCAACACGAGCCAGAATTTCATAAGGCCTGAAATACTTGAATGACAGCTTGTGATTTGCTCGTTTAGCAACAGAAGTTTGAGCATATGGCTGCAGCTTCATATAAACTTTGTCGCCCACTGCAAATTCTCTTTCTGATCGCTGCTTATCCTCCTGATGCTTCATACGCTGCTGCGCTCGTAACAAGTGTTGTTGGAGTAACACTGCTGTTTCCTGACGCTGCTGCAGCCACCCAGCCAAGTCAGGAGAAGTGGAGGACTGCAAGTTACTGACTCCCAAGTGTCTTGGTTTGTAGCCATAGAGTACCTCGAAGGGTGTCTTACCAAGAGCTGAATGATAGTTCGTGTTGTACCAGTATTCTGCCAACGGCAACCACTGAGCCCACTGCTTCGGCGAAGCGTGCACCGCGCAACGCAAATACGTCTCGAGGCATTGGTTTAACTTCTCTGTCTGGCCGTCTGTTTGTGGGTGGTGAGCCGAACTCATGTTCATCTTGGTGTCAGAAAGACGAAACAGTTCTTGCCATAATTTGCTTGTGAAAAGAGGATCTCGGTCCGAGATGACAACACTTGGTAACCCGTGGAGCCGATAGACAGTGTCAATATATTTCTGTGCCACTGTCAATGCAGTGAATGGATGGCGGAGAGGGATGAAATGACCATATTTGGTATATTTGTCGATGATCACTAAGATGCTGTCGTACTTGTTGGACTTGGGCAAACCACTCACGAAATCCATGCTGACTGTATTCCAAGCTTCTGTCGGGATGGGAAGAGGGCTAAGCAATCCTGGAGTGCGCACGTTCTCCGATTTGGCCTGCTGACATACAGTGCATTGTTGCACATACTGCCTGACATGTTCTTTCATTTTTGGCCAAGCAAATAATTCCTTGATTCTTTGATATGTAGCTAAGAATCCAGAGTGACCTCCAATTCCACTGTTGTGCAGAGATAGCAGAATAGCTTGATGTGCCTCAGTATTGTTACCCAGCCAGAGTCTATCCTTGTAGCGAATGAGCCCCTGCTGCAGCGAGTAGCCATTTTTGTTGGGGCTGGAGAGGGAAAGTTCCTGTAGCAGTGCTTTTGTTTGCTCATCTGCAGCATAACCATCAGTAATAGATTCGAGCCATTTAGGGCGAGACAGGGAGATGGCATAGAGTGCATTGTCAGCAGGGAGACGAGACAAGGCATCTGCTGCTGAATTTTCCTTTCCTTTTCGGTAGACCAACTTATACTGCAGCCCCATAAGCTTGGTGAATGCCTTGTGTTGCATTTCACTTGTGAGCTTCTGGTCAGAGAGATGGACCAAACTGCGGTGGTCTGTAATGATGGTAAAGGGAGCGTGATGGAGATAAGATCGCCATTTGTCCACTGCTAGTAGAATGGCCAAACACTCTTTCTCATATGTGGACATTGCCTGTGCCACCGGGCCTAGTGCTTTGCTCAAGTAAGCAATAGGATGTCCTTTCTGCATAAGGACCGCACCCACTCCTCGCTTGCAGGCGTCTGTTTCCACGGTGAATGGTAATTGGAAATCTGGTAGTGCCAGTACTGGGGCCTCCTGTAAGAGTTTCTTCAGGTGTTCAAAGGCAGCTTGATGTGTTTGTGTCCACTGGAATAAGGTGTCCTTTTTCAATAAGTTTGAGAGTGTGCGACTGATCAGGCTGTACCCTTGGATGAACTTCCTGTAATACCCCGTGAGTCCAAGGAACCCACGAACTTGTTTCGTGTTTGTTGGTGTAGGCCATTGTTGGACAGCTTGTACTTTGCTGGGGTCAGTGGCTACCCCTTGGTTGCTGATTATGTGCCCCAGGTACTCTAGTTTCTGTTGCGCAAAGGAGCATTTACTCTGCTTGACAGATAACTGATGTTGCTGCAAGAGCAAGAACACTTGTTGCAGGTGCTGCAGATGGGCAGACAAGGTAGGACTGTATATCAGGATGTCATCCATGAATACAAGAACGCACTTGCGTATCAGAGTAGCAAAGATGGAATTCATTGCAGACTGAAACGTCGCTGGAGCATTTGTAAGGCCAAATGGCATGACTTTGAACTCATACAGCCCAAGGTGAGTTTTAAAAGCCGTTTTGTGTTCATCTGGGGGTACTAACCGAATCTGATGATACCCCGCTCGAAGATCTATCTTCGTGAACCATTGAGAGCCTGCCAATTCATCAAGGAGTTCATCTACTATTGGCATGGGGTATTTATTTTTTACTGTCAAGCTGTTGAGTCCCCTATAATCCACACAAAAGCGCCATGAGCCATCTTTTTTCCTGACCAAGAGTACTGGAGAGGCAAAAGGACTGGTGCTCTCTTGAATCAAGCCTTTCCTGAGCATTTCCTGAACTTGCTTTTCAATTTCATTCTTCTGATGTGGTGCATATCGATAGGGCTTGACATTGACAGGTGTTGCGCCTGGTAGTAGAGGAATGTGGTGATCAAAAGTCCTATGCGGGGGTAGTGATGTAGTTTCTTGGAAGAGGTTGTTGTGCTGTTGTATCAGTTGCTGCACTGGAGCTGGTATAGTCTCTGTCACTGGTGGTGCATGATCGTCTTCAATGGGCCATAATTCCAGCAGTTGACAGACTTCACCACTTTGAATTAGACCATGTAGAGTTGCAGCAGAAATGACTGTGCAAGATTCCAAGTTTGCCTGGACCCCTCTGAGAGTTATCCTAGCGCCTTCATGCTTGAATCTCATTGTCTTTTTCTGCCAATTGACCCACATTTTGCCATTGTTTTGATTTTCCAACCAGTCCATACCCAGAATAATGTCATAGGAACGCAATGGCAAGATCTTGAGGTCAGTTGTGAATTTGTGGCCCTGTGTAAACCAAGTAACTCCTGGTAGAAACTCGGAGCAGTCAATGGTGCCTCCTCCTGCCACCTTGACCTTGGACAGTGGCATTTGAGATACAGGTTGCTGTAGCCTATCAGCCAATGTTTTGCTGATGAAGTTGCTTGTACTGCCTGAGTCAATCAGTATAAGAGCTGTATACTTGCCAACCTGCCCTTGTAATCGCATACTTCGTCTGCTTGTTGTCCCAGATAGTGCCTGTACGGAAACTTTCATCATCTGTTCAGTATCTGTGTCCTCAGCCCCAGATTCAGATGTCTCGGTGTCAATATCCTCCACTGGTGTTGGATGCTCGATTTGCAGTGCCTCAAGTAGTTCTTCGAGCACATGAAGCTGGACTTGTGATGGGCACTTGTGTCCAGGAGCATATTTCTCCCTACACTTGAAGCATTCTCCTCTAGCACGGCGTTGAGCACGCAGAGAATCGAACTTGCTGACAGATGCAACGGCTGGTTTATCTCCTGCTTTCTTTTCCTCAGGAGGAGCCCCCAAAAATCCCGGCAGTTGCCCATGCTGTTTGAATTTGACCCGCAGGGCATCTCGCTGAGTGTATTTGTTTGAACTTGGAGTCGTATCTTCCACCAATAGAGTTTCCTGCGTTTGAGCCAAGGAATACGCCAGATCAACAGTTCCAGGATTTTGCAAAGCAATAGCTCTACGAATGTCATGTTTAAGACCAGCGATGAACCTTCTCACAAAGAAAGTCTCATCATAGGAGTGGTTATATATCAGAATCTTGTGCATCAACTCCTCAAATTTGTGTGCATATTCATCTACTGAACCCGTTTGTTTATGTGTAAAGAATAAATCCATGAATTTGGCATACTTGTCCCTATTGAACTTTGAAAAGACCCCTACACATAACTCCGGCCAAGTGGCAACACTATGCAAGGCCTCATAGGTTTGTAGCCATAATGCAGCATTACCTCTAAAGTGCATAGTTGCAAAATCTACCCACAGATTACTTTGCACATTATAAAGCTTAAAGTATTTTTCACAACTCTTTTTCCACCATTTTGGGTTATCTCCATCGAACTGTGGAAAATCTGACCTAGGCAGCCTAGGACCTGAGTGACTACGGTGATGTGGTGTGTATGTGTTCTCAGTTTCAGCAATTTCATCCTCTTCATCGGACACCACATAATTTTCAGGGTTTGTATCAGTGAGCTCACCCCTGACCAGGGCACGACTGGAGGTGCGATCCTCTCCAGTACAAGCACCCTGGTGATTGTGTTGCTGACGGCGCCGTTCCGGCCGAAGCGAGCCCGGGTCCAAATCGATGGTGCCCGGGGTCGAGCGTGGTCCTCGCCTTCTCCATGATGTCGAGGCGCGACGCCGCCGGCTCCATCGGCCGCTTCAAGTCGACGACGGAGCGATCCGGGGCTGTGTTGGCACGAATCACCCGGTCCCGAGTTGTGTCGACCTTGGTGGTGTTGCGGACGATCTCTGGCGGGAGAGCGCCAACCTGTCGAGCACGGCGTTGATGTCGGAGATGCGGGCGGCGTTGGCTTGCCCCGCTTCTGCCGTCGCCTTGTTGGCTTCCGCTGTCGCCGCAATCAGTTGCCGGAGATCGGCGACCGACAGCTCCGCCATCTCCACACGCTCCGTGAGGGTCAATCGACCGGATCTCGTCGTCGTGACTCACGCGACTCCCGTCGGACCGATCTAGGGTACACCGAAGGTGTTTTGCGCGAATTCACAAGGAATCCGCACCCGTCGTTCGGATTTATCAACAGGGAATCCGCGAATTCGCGATTTGGGGGAAAATTTTCCGGGATCGAAACTGCTCTGGTACCACTTGCTACGTACTAGATCGCGGACCTCGCGTCTCGCACAGGTATCTGGATCATAGTCTCGAATTCGATTACACTTTGGAAGAGTTTGTGCGGAAGAGGAGATCTAAGAGGAAAGAAGGGGAGAGCGAGTCTGCTCGGTACATTCAACGATAGCCTCTCATGTCGATCCTCGGGCGGAGATCACGTGCTCGCGGCTGTGTCCTTGGCGGGCTGGGCCTGTCGTCCCTTGGGCCTTGCCTTGTGCTCCTGGGCCCGCCTGATGTCCCGTTGACGACGTCGCCTATGGTGTGGTGTCGTAGCACCTCGGCATCCTTGAGTGCACCGGGCTGGCGTTGCGCTTACGGTGACAATGCCTTAGCAGAATCGACAGCAACAGAGAGTGGAGTGGCCTTCATCTCCAATTCTCCGCCGAGGAAAAGGACTTCTTCGCCTCCACCACCATGGCCCTCGGCAACGGACAGACCGCCAAATTTTGGGAGGACCGCTGGATCAACGGCTGGTCTGTCCGCGAGCTTGCGCCACAGCTGTATGCCTGCATTCCTAAACGATGACACAAGATTCGAATGCTGGCTGACAGCCTTGACGCACACCGCTGGGCCAGAGACATCCACGGCACCCTTGGCGTCCATGAGGTGGGGTAGTACATCCACCTATGGCAAATGATCGAGCACACACAATTAAACATGGAGGACGACAAGCTGCTCTGGAAATGGCATGCTTCTGGGAAGTACACGGCTAAATCTGCCTACCTGGCGACATTTCAGGGTTCTACCAACTGCGCCTTTTGGAAGCTCATATGGCAAAGTTGGGCCCCTAACAAGGTCAGGTTCTTCCACTGGCTTGCCAACATGGACAGATGCTGGACATCAGAAAGGCTGGCTAGACGTGGGCTTCAGCACCACCCCAGGTGCCTGCTGTGTGACCAGGCTATGGAGACAATCCACCACCTGTTCATCACCTGTCCATTCTCCCGGCAAACCTAGCATGAGATCTTGTCGTGGCTTCGCATGACCTGCAATGCGCCCTCTGATGAAGCTCGCCTGGTCGACTGGTGGCATGCTGCCAAGCAGAACACCGCAATGCTGTGTCATCGAGAGAGCACCACCCTCCACCCACGACCTGTGTGCCAGGATCAAAGAGGAGGCAAGATCATGGGCCACGGCAGGAGCAAAGGGGCTCAGGAACGTCATGCCTACAACCTGGGATGTTCATTGAATTCTGGCTGTGTAATAACACTGTGTAAACCTCTTAGGAGGCGCGCAACAACTTCTATCTATAATCTATTCGATGAAATGAAACGCGAAGATTAATTTGCGTTTTCTCGAAAAATGATGAAGAGTTCCGAGGTGCTTATTTGAAAGATAAACAAATGTATCAGTGCATTTCATAAACACGAATGCCTATTATGCCACGAAATCATTGTTAAATAGTTCACGACAATAGGCTTGCCCAAGATTTCGCAATTTTATTGTTTGCGCAACAATCTGGGAGATATAAACTCCCACATTCGAATGGCATTACATGTGTGCAGTTGGAAACACTAACAATACACTATTAACAAGCAGATTGGAGATTATGATCCAACAAAATCAACTTTGTTATCTACCAATTTTGCGCACCACGTCTGCCAAGTTAAGCTCCATAAGCAATTGGCAAGCATCCTGAGGCCGAGAGGCTTCTATATCAGGATAATAGCATGGAACAACTAACAACTATGAATACAGTTATTAGTAGTGTTACAAACAAAGTGGGAAAAGGCTGGTTAATTTAAGTTGAAAGATAACCCCCTCCCAACCGGCTCCAAGGTGGAAGAGAAACTCTATCTGCATATGATACTGACAGAGTATTTAACTAAGCCGAAACAAAGAGCTGTCTGTTTCAACATTTACCATTTGTAGCACCTGTCAAATGTTCCTCGAGCAGAATTATTTGCTTGATTGATACGTTTATATCAAATCCAGAGCGGCAATAAGACCGCATAGGGGGACTACAGTACTACAGTCGTCGCAATCGACTAAACTGCACGCGCAGGTTTAGGGAAGAAACCATATGCAGGATCCACGAAGTGCGTGCGTACCGCGAGGACGAAGCCCCAGTTTGCGACGGGACCCCAGAAGTGGGTGGTCTTGGGCCCGACGGGGCTGTTCACGAACGACTTGAACGCCGTCGCCATGCCTGCCACGCCAAAACCAAATCGAATCATCCACCGAAATTGATTTCCGCAGCAGCAGCAGTAGGGTATACGGTACGCGGCGGGATCTGATCATCGGATTCACGTAAGCAGATCCGCCCCAGCCTGGAGAGACAAAAGAGTGTGGGAGAGAGCCAAGGGACCTCGAGCGGATGACTCGACGGCTGCCTGCCGGAGAGGATGGCCGACCAGTTGACGGGCGACGGCGGAGGCGAGTTCAGGGGAAGGAGAGATGTTTGGTGGCGCAGATGGAGAGTGGGGATTTGGGGAATGTTTCTTTTTTAGATTCTTTTTTCTGCTTATTTTTCATCCGACGGCTGAGCATGCAATTATGTCTAGGTGCGCTTACGTCTGCCCTTCAAAATTTGTGTGTGTATTGATCTTGGCCAAGAATTTTATAGATCTTCGGAATGTCATTTTCCCTTTGCTCCTTCATAATCTGATAAGAGCATCTCCAGTCGCTGTCAGCGTCCACGAGGGATTTGGGGGCGCCGACCAAGCGATCCGGTCGCGTGCCCCAAAGGCCGCATCGGTCCGGACGTGCTCCAAATGTTGTCCGGCGTCCCTAGCCCATCCCCTGTGTATAGAGTCTCTACCGGGGACGCCGGACACAACTTTTACACTTACTTTTTGTTTGGAGGTCGCGTTTGGGGGACGTGGCTAGAAAAGGGACCTTTTCCAAACGAAAATTTTGTCCGGACGTCCCCCAAACGACTAATCCGGCGCTTTGTCCGGACATCGTTTGGGGGACGCGACTGGAGATGCTCTAAAACTTTGCTGAGCTTGGCCTCGAATTTTATAGGGTTTTGGAATGTCATCTTCTCTTGGTCCTTCTAAACATGATAAAAGTTTACTGAGCTTGGCCTCAAATTTGATAGGGTTTTGGATGTCATCTTCCCTTGCTCCTTTTAAATATGATATGATAAAAGTTTCAAGGATATTAGGACTTCACACATGTTTACCACGGAGAACTATTTCGTTCATGCTTACGCTTTAAAGCGCTACCAACAAATGACATGTTTTCTTAATTGCGCACACAGAAAGAAAAACCTGGTACTGGCAGGTACAAACAACAGGTAAACAATGCAATGTATACCCGATATGATTATTGAACATTATTCATCTCGTAGCGAATATTTACAGTTCCGCCAGCAACGAGAACAAAATACAACATGAAGAACCTTTGTGGTTATGGCTTGATATACAAAAATAAAACATTATTATGGGTAATCGTAGCCCTATACAACGCATATACAACCAGGTGGCTCAGTTTGCAGCACAAGAATTGTCAGTTATTTTTTACCAACATTTGAGTTGGACAAGACCTGGCTGCCAACCCTGCGCATAGATTTTGATTTGAGGGGCTGAAGCCGCTTACTACTTGAGCTTGCGTTGGGACCCTCCAATCGTTTCCGGTACTCTTTCTCAAGCTCCTCGAGATGACCCAACACCTGAAAGTAAGATACTGGTTGTCAGTATCAATCTTGTACTGCAAACTCAGTCCTCCGATCATCCCCAAATGTAAAAGTGTTTACTCTTTGTACCATATCCATATGTGATACACCAACCATGGACCACCAAATAGGGGAGTTCTAAGAAACAAATATAGTCATATAAAGGAGACAATTTTTTACCAAACAAGAGAAAAGATAGTAAGTCGATAAACAGTAATGTTGCCATAATAAGATAAATAAGACCAATAAATATAGCACTACAGACAAGAAGATAAACAAGGGAACATATAATTCACAACAGTAATATTTCCATAATAAGATGAACAAGAGAAAAAATACAACTCAGAAAACAACGGACGTACTAATATAGTAAATAGTATCTCATCTGCTTCAAGAAACAGTTCATCACCTTAAATGAGAAGGCAATCGGCAATAGTTTATCTGGATCAGTTGCATCCTCTGGAAAATTTCTCAAGGAATGTAAAAGTTCCTCAAAAGGCAATTTGACCTGACAGAAGGTAACTTCAGTAATTCTTAAAAATGTCTTTCATGGGAAAGCAATACAAGCACCAAGAAACTTACCAGGTCATCATGGCAGAATCTCAATAGAGCCAGTCCAACTTGGAACACAACCTTAATACCCTGTAATTAGGACGACTCAATAATCAGCAAAAGCAAGTAAATCAGATACAATCAGGTTTTTTAATACTTGCATCTAGAAGATTGGTATATTGACAAACTTACAAGGATATAGTCATATGAAAGGACCACAAACATACATGTCTTTTGATTTTGAACATAAAAAGAGTATGGAATAAATGGAAACACAATCTCCTGTGACTTATTAGAAGAACATTTTAGTAGGACCCCACTGATAAGTGTTAGCTACATTCAATTTTTTTGTAACGCGTAAATAAAACTACAGGACATGTTCTCCAGAGCGCTTATCTGCAAGAGAACTTCACAATTATTAAAGGTGTAACTAATAGATCACAAAACGATTCTGTCTGGATCCTATATTGACACTGCAGTTCATCTGAAAATTAAATTTTAAGGTGCATTCGGTCATCCAAAGCAAACGAAGCCCGAAAAAACTCCACAATTGATATTATTTACCTATATATCTACATCAGACTCCACAGTTAGTGCGTGTTAAAATAGGCGATACTAGAACAAATAATGGTTATACAGGTCCTATAACATGCTTGCAAAATCAGTTAAGCACAGCTCACAACTCATAGGCGATACTAGAACAAATAATGGTTACACAGGTCCTATAACATGCTTGCAAAATCAGTTAAGCACAGCTCACAACTCATAAGTGGGATAAACATCAGACAGGAAACAAATATGAAGGGCGAGATTTTTACCTCATAAAGGAAGACATCCCAAACTCTAAGAGTCATAGGAAATGGAAAGGAATATGAGAAAACCGTGATAAACCATTGACTTGCATACATGCTTGGATTTATCATTTCTTCAATAAAATGTTCTCCCAACTTTGGCATGTGCTCTCTAACTAATCTCTCAAACTGAAACAGATATTGTTGCACAAGCGGCAAACCAGCCTGTTCAGGGAGTATAAACATTAACGTTTGTTAAAAAGTGCTCAGAATATACAGATTCCTTCCAAAAAAATCCATAATTTTGCATGTGATTAATTACTCAAAAGAAAGAAAAATATTTCTGAACAAGTGGCAAAACATGTGCCCAGGAGAAAAAACAGTAATTTTGGTTCAATAGTTAAGTATATCCAAATGAGAGGAAAAACTATAGTATAAGATGATGATAAGCATGACAAAAACACATCAGAACGGAAAAAAAAACTCTCATTCACCACTCTGAAGTAAAGTCATTTGAGTTGTGTGCTCACAGGAAAACAAAAAGCATCAAAGAAGTTTGATCACCTGATACAAGCCTTCCATTGGTGCATGGACAGCTCCTTTTAGCAAAGCTACAATTAACCAAAATGCATCCTCCTCGCTCATATAGAGAAGCAGCAACCCTGCTATAAATCCCATTCCCTGCATCATGATAGCGCAAAAGGAACAAGCATGTTAATCCAGAGAATATGCTCATCCCTAGGTAATACGCTGGCGGGGGGAACACAAACCTGCACATATCCAACGTCCCTATCATAAACAGAGTACGCTTTTAAAACGTTATACAGCGATCTTTGACCTGGGCCATGTCTCTGTTGGAAGAAAACATGAGATGGAAATGTACGCGATATGTCACGAATAATTTCCAATTCTGATGTTGATGTCTCGTATATGACCAGAGTCTGTCCAAAGAAAACATAGTTACATACAAAAATCACTCAAGTCTGGAATAAGTACAATAGAGGCGCTTGCACATAGTGCAGCGAAATATGAGCTTGAATAAGCATGATCTACAGAAGGTAAAATCCGTATAAATAATCTGCAGAGTTTAGCTAAAACGACATGTATTTATAAGATACAACAAAGGAATTTTAACCAGATCTGTAAATAATATGACTTTTCTTTAACCAGAAATATGACTTTTAACCAGATCTATAAATAATATGCTGGTTAAATAATATGATTTTAACCACAATTATTTATAAGATACACCAAAATAATATGACTTCTAAAACGACATCTATTTATGAACTGATGGAGTATTTTAAGAAGAATCGTAACTTTTCTTATCAGCTACAAAGAACCAACAATGCCAACATTAACGCCAAATGATTCAACCAAAAGGATGATTATGAGTACCTCATAAACACCAGGATTCATTAGCAGGAGGTCCCTGCTTCCTGAAATCAACTGCCAAACAAGCCCTCTGAGACAATCAGGAATTCCTTTCCTTATTCTTCTTTTGACCACATGAGGATTCCTTCTACAATATTGCTTCCAGTCGCTACCACCAGCACCTATCATCTTCCTCCACTTTCTTATCCTCCTTTCCTCTCTACAGTAACAAAAAGAATTTCCCATGAGGCAGATTTCTTAGAGAAATGAAAAGTTCACGGCTAATTTAGATAAGCCTGATCCATGCGGCAACATTGTACCAGGGTAAAAACATAAGCCAGATAGTAAATATGAAGTATACTTTATCATGCAAGGAGTCAAATATTTGACAGCCATTCTCACAAAAATTGCTAAGAAGGCCCATGCATAAGCATATAAATTTACCATGCGTCAACTACCAGAAACAGATATAGTTATGTCACAAGAAACATAGAACCAAGCGTCACTAGGTTGGCTAGTGGCATAAGAGTGCACACCCAGTCCAGAGTTTAATGTTAAGCCACATAGAAACGAACTAGAGTAATATATTCATAGAAATAGACAAGGTAACTGATAAAGAAGATTTACTGCCTCCGACTTAACTAGTCAAACATATAAGGGCTATAAGTATAACAAGAGACCCCCGGGAATACCTTCCGCGTTCATGTGTAGATCTGCTTTTCAGAACTCCCTCCTGAGAGTTACTTTGTTCTGTCTTTATAAAGCCAAATCTGTCCACGGACCGAGAAGAATCTGGTCCAGGTTCTATGTCATTGACTTCTTTCTTCTTGTCCATTTCAGTGAGCACTTGATGATACCTTCACTATATAGCGAGAAAGATACCCCGTCATTTATTTTGAAAATAACAGTATATTACTATAAAGTTGCCTGGCCTATGAATTTGAGTAAACTTGTGTCTGCGAATCGTATGGACTATATAAAATCAAAGGGAAATAAATTACACAAAAAGCACGTCGGCAACTAAATGCAGCTAGCGGATGACATCAATTCAGATTACTACATTGTTTCTCGTTGTCAAAATTAATGACGAAGAAACATCAGATGTGCAATGGATACGTGTGTCCTCCTTTGCAATGCTGCAACAGATTTAAGGTTAAGCTAAACAAGGGGTGTATGAAGGTTATTGAGAGT
Source organism: Lolium rigidum (assembly GCF_022539505.1). NCBI lineage: Eukaryota > Viridiplantae > Streptophyta > Magnoliopsida > Poales > Poaceae > Lolium > Lolium rigidum. The sequence continues at coordinate 104,560,375 of NC_061514.1, forward strand.
CGTCCTACTAATCACTGCCTGAACAAAAAATCAAATACTAGTAGCAAATCATACTTTAACTACAATCAATATATATCCACCAGGTATGAGTGGGGCATGGGGTCAGCTGAACCCTCAAAACCTTGAGAATGAGCATGCTGATATAAGCTGTGTCAGTTGATGGTAACAGATTGGGCACCCAAATGCAATGTGCATCCTAGGAATGGACATGGGGTCAACTGGGATCGAACAAACAATGGAATATAACAGTATAGTATAGTTCCAATCCGGAGTTGCTCATAAATGGAATACTAGAACAAAACTCGATCTTAATAACAACATTCTAGGCAAACTCCATACCTTCGGTGGAAGGATCAGGAGCGGGAGACCTTGTAGGAGACAGGCCGGGGAGGTGATGGGGGCCTCTGAATCACACGGGGCACGTGAATCTGTGATCAGAAGAAGAAAAACGAACCCTCTACTTGCTGCGCTAACAGCCCCCGCCCGCGTCGATTGTTTCTTGTCCGGCGACCGGAGCTGCCCGGCGGGGGGTTAGGGTGAGGGTGAAACGGGGACCCCGAATAGAGAGGGAGGCGGGGTGGGCGGTTAGCGGCAGTGGCGGCGTTGAGGCCGCAGGCCGTGGTTCCGGAGGAGGGGGCCGGCCGTGGTGGACGCCACGGGCAGCTGTCGGGGGAGGTAGGTGGAGCCGGTTGCGGGGAAGAAGAAGCAATTTGTTTTAAGAAGAAGATCTGGTTACATCTGACGCGTCCGCGTACCGGACTATACTCTAGTTTCTTTTCGTGAGGTTCCGGCCTGATTTTAGGTCTGGCAGACCGGAAAAAAAAATCCTTTACGACAGAATCGGTGGACCAACTCGAGCGGACGACGCGTGGCAATCCCAATTTAAAAGCACCTTAGCCAAAACCGAGCTGATACCCCACCTACCTTTTTTTTCCGAAGAGGCGAGGCCCCAAGAGACCTAGACTATGCTGCATTAGTCAAAGCGGTGGTACAAATTACATAAAGGAATACAATAGAAAAGAAAATTACAAACTAGTCCCTGGTTTTTCCAAAGACAGCCTCCAAAGTAAGTGTAGAAACGCAATCAGGCCCCTCTCTCACACCGCAGCTTGAGGATGAACTGCGCCGGCAACTGCTGTCTTCCTCGCCGGGGACAGAGCCACTTGGGAGGAAGAAAGTGTGAAGTGTCACCATCGCATCATCAAGATCAGGCCTCCGAAGGAGGTTGTTACGACGCCTACCTCGCGTCGGTTGATGGCTTCTCTGGGCATCAGAGATTGATGACCCGTCAGTGGTCACCGTGGGATAGCTCGAAGAAGAAGCAGCATGAGTCTCACCGGCCGCCAAGGAGTCCAAGTCACTACCGATGTCATCTCCCTCGCCGCCACGGCCGGCCAAGAGGGATCCAGGAGAAAAAGAAACTTGAGCTGCCGGCGGCAGCACTTATTGACTGAGCTCGCCTCGGATAGAAGCAAGGAACCACCGGGGACTTCTCCCTGATGCTACGCCATCGCATCGGGGAAGACGAGCTCCAAACCGCCTTATTTGCTGAGATGCCTGGGCCGAACTCGCGCATCAGCCACCACCCCCGCCACCGGGGCCGCGCCGCCGCACCACCCAACACCAAGAAGCTCTAGATCTGGCGCAGGAGAATTGGAGGCCTACTCCTAGACGCCACAATGGGACAACTACACCTAGCTACCTCTACTCCGGCGCCTTCCCCTCGCCATCTCAGGCCGGCAGCGCCGCTGGATATGGGTCGAGATCAGCCCGGCTCTCTTGAAGGGGCCTGCAACTAATGTTCACGCGTGGGAGAGAAGAGGGGGAATGAGAGCCTTTACTACTAGACTATACCCCACCTACCTCAGCCAGTCATCGGTTCGTTACGAGATGGGTCTCCGGCCGACGCACCGGCAAGCTCACGGGACGATCCGTCGGCGGTGTCGTGCGTAGGTGTGTCGAGGATGTAAGGGTACATTGCCCCTATGTGTGGTTTTGGTAACTAATGACAACCCCTATGGACTAATGTTTTCATTGAGTTTATATGAAGGAATATTCCATAGGTACTACTTGTTCTCCATGTGTTGGATTCAAGTATGGATGCCATGAAGATAAAGGTATACCTTGTGTATTGGCATCAAGATCATCGGTTTGAAGATACATATGTGATATGATCAAGAAGAAGAAATGAAGATGGAGTTCTTATGTGGAACTCAATATTAGCCATGCTCTATCTTATGTAAGTATGTGAAGATACAAGGTTGAGTTGGGCAAGTTCAAGATGAGCGTCTCAAGTGAATCACATACTTGAAGCTTGCCGTCCATTTGATGATAATGGACTTGTGAAGATGTGCATCAATGGAGCTTTCCCATCATAGTGTATGGGGGAGCATTTGTGAGTCGTCACGAAGCAACATTGGTCAAGAGAGGAATTCCGGCTTGAGTGAAGCTTGAAGAGTTATCATCAAGATCAAGCGGGATGCGCAAGGCAAAGGTATGGCCTTGCTAGGTTTTTCTTTTACCGGTCTCAAGGTGGATGTTGGGAGACCGGATTATAGGATAGATAGCCGCACTATTAAGAGGGGCTTTCGGTTGGGTAACTTGATCACATCGTCTTAGGGAGCTCAACCCTTTGCATACTTTGCATATCCTTATTGCCTCTTGGTGTTTCTCTATGTGAGGTTCTTGAGCTTGTTGCTAGCTTTACAACAAGCCCAAGTTCATCGAAAACGGAGTTCGCATGCATCTTCTATTGCGTTTTCGAGGTTGGGTGATTTTACCTGGTTATTCATGATATAAGGTTCTACCCTTTTATATTCATGATAAAATCCCCTCCTACAGTTTCTTGAGTTTGGACTTTCTATTGGATGGCATTTGTTATTATCTTTCCAACGGAATTTGTTTCATGTCAATCGGAGTTCGGGAGCAATAGTTATTAAAGAAAAAGGAAAGATGAGAAAAGAATAAAAAAGAAAAAGAGAAAAAGGGGAGGGAGCCGGTCGGCCGACCGGCCCAGCAACCGGCCCACCCGGTCCGCGACCGGGTCCGCGCGCCGGTGCCATCCGGCCGCCTCCGGGGCCTTTTGGCCTAAGTCCGTGCCGCGAGCCCGGTCCGTGGCCGGCCTGCCGGCATAGGCCCCGCCCGACCGGCCTCGCCCTCACTCCGCGGCCGGCAGGCCAGCTGCCCCCCCGGCCCGGCCGGATCCGCTCTGGCTGCCTTGGCCGCCGGAGGTCCACAGCCGGCCTCTCCCGCGCGGCTGAAGGATTTCCGCCGCCCGGCGCGGCATCTCGCCCGCCCGGTTCTTGGGCCGGTCGGACCGGGCAGGCCGCCGGCCTCCCCAGCCCAGGCTCCGGTCAACCGGCCTGGCAGCCGGCCTGGGCACCTTTTTTGCCCGATTTTAATGCGATTTTCACCCTACTTTTTCCCCAACGGTTATTTTTCTCCCTTGACTATAAATAGCCCTTCTTCCACCTTGAGCAACAACTTCTTCCCCTTTCTCTCACCTCCATTGTTGCATTTGAAGAAGTTGCTCTCTCCCTTGATTCCTCCAACCATTCTTGCTCATATTTGAGGATTTGAGAGAGGAGATCTAGATCTACACTTCCACCAAACCACTTCTTCTCTAAGTGAGGGAATCTCTTGGGATCTAGATCTTGGAGTCTTTAGTTGACTTTCCCCCTTGTTCTTCCTCTCCAATCTCATCCTACCATTCGTTGCTTTGGTGAGATTTGAGTGTGAAGGACTTGAACACCTCCGGTGTTCTTGCTTTGCATCATTGCATAGTGTTGAGCTCTCCACCACGATTTGTTCGAGTGAGAGACCGTGAGCTTGTTACTTGTGGTGACCCGGCATACCACTGCATGGTGTAGTATGCAAGTCTGATATAACACCAATGAAACACCGTTCCACTAGTATTATATCGCTCAGAGTGGTACAACAGAAACATATGCGGGTCCAAGGCATGTCTATAGAATTACGGCATTGACTCTCGTTACATAAGATCATCACGGCCTCCTACTTTACAATGAGGTAAAGCTGCAAATAAACTCCGG
>NC_061514.1:104564526-104598880 GCF_022539505.1 Lolium rigidum
GACCTAATTGAGCCACGCCGATAAGTCCAGTTACTCTTTAGGAACAGACTCACTCAGCGACTGCGAGGCAGCAACGTCTTGTCTCTCGGGAGGCCGCGGCAATAGCGACAGAAAGCTCGACCCTGCCCGCCATGCATCTGTGTGACGACTAGACGAGGTAACTCGATTTATTCTCACATCTTCCGTCTTCTGAGCTAATCGTTGATCAGCAAACGTTGTCATACCGATAATCTCTTCGATTCTCTAATCTCCAATTTCCCGATCAACAGCACTGAAACTTCGTCACTTAATCAGTACACGTGCAAGGAGCGAGAGGAAGAATATAGGACTCGAGAAGAAGACTCGGAAGATGAATATGAGACCCTAGAAGACGAATATAGGACCCGAGAGGACGAATACGAATATGACGTCGTTGAATTATCTAATAGCCAAACAAATTAGCAACTTAGTTAGTGATGATACCACATTTTATTACTTTTATTACTTCATCTTTTATATGCAGTTTTCCAAAATCAACGGTGCATGATTCCAGTGCCAAAAGGCCCAAGATGAAAGAAAAATAAACAAGCTAGTGTAAGATATTAAGACATGTATAGTACTATACAATTATTTAACAATGGAGATGGAGTATTATATTTGTTAAATAATTTTACCGGCTCGGCCTGTCTGCTAGAGATACTCAGAGTACTAATCAATTTTCCAAACCCAATCCCTGAATAAACTCCCATCTCTAAATTCCCATGCCCATTCCCTCAAGCAGCCAAACACATTGATACTGGGCTGGCCAGGATTACGCGCCTCTCAGTTCACCGCCCTGCCCCCACCACCAATAGAGAAGCAGTTGCGCTCCATCTCCATTTCAGGCGGTAACTACACAACTAGAAGCAGTTGCGCTCCATCTCCATTTCAGGCGGTAACTACACAACTTCGACAGTCATATCACTCAGCTGTTCAACGGTTCAAGCAAGAAAGTCTACTTCCTTCAGATTGTCAGTACATTATTGCAGGACTACAACGGGAAAAACTTGTCCACTGGTGGAGCACACCTCCTAGTACACCCTAAGGAAACAAAGCAAAGTTACATGTATGATTTATATACATGACGAACTGGATGCTGCCGCGACGCCAAGGCAGGGTGCAGTCAGTTGACAGACAATTTGGACACGAAAATCTCGTTCTTTTGCATGCAGCTCTCCTCTACCCTCATTCTAGTATTCCCACAATCCTTATAAACTTCAATTTGCATATGTTGGGTTCTCAACCAATGGAGCTAAAAACTGAAACATGACTGACTACTGCTATCGATGTTGTTGGTCACAAGCCTGGCAAGTCTTGGCAGATTTGGGGTTTACATATGTACACTGATCACAAGTCCAAATGTTGCTATCATCCACACCACGGCTGGAGCTGCCTGACTTGGAGCTGGCAGCCTTGTTCTTGCCAGTTTTACTCTTACCACCAAGGTTCTTAGAAGTAGTATTCTTTGTGCTCATGCTTTGGCTAGTAGAAGGTCCAACGTCATTTAATCCAGTCTCCAAAGCCCGGACTAGATTCTCAAAATAATTGCGGGTCACGCTGTAAAAGGCCCCCCAAAGAATGTCAATAGAGCATACCAAGGAGAATTTAACTCGCACCCCATCAAAATTGGGGATGATCAAGATGTCAGTAGAAGCAAATAACAACTTCATAGGATGCATAGAATCACAACAAAGGATAGAAGACATGGAAAAAAAATGATCCATGTTACCTAGTTAATCCAGCCAACTTTGTACGGAAGTCATTAAAATCTTTTGAGGGGAGTCTGCTTCAAGGAATATTTGAAGTTCTTTCTCTGCACATTGATGCAACCGCTCCAAACCTGATTCCGCCTCACCTAGATACATCCACAGAAAGAAGATATCAGATGGTGTAGCATATGCTTATATATGAGTACTAATTATGCTAGAACTGCAAACCTTGCAAATATTCAAAAAACTGTCTTTTGGCATGTTCATGCTCTGGGAGGTAATAACCATAGGCATATGTCCACTTCAATACCCTCCTACATTCGACAATCTACATTCCAAAATTAAACCCTGTCATGAAAAAGCTAGAAGACTGAGAAATAAACTTGGGATAATAACAGTCATGAAGCAATACCTGTAGCCATGCCTCTATGATGAACTTGAGCTGTGACTCAGGTTGGCTTTGTATATCACTTAACTTCTCAAGCTGAGAAACATTTGCATAACTGTCTTAGGAGTTCTGCACAGGCTGAGGTAGGCTATAACAAAGGCTGTCAAATGAGCACTGAGTCATATATTCATATACCTTGTCATTCTGCAGGCTCTGAAGGTCGCCTAATGCCTTGTGCCTTGACTGCATCATGAAGAAAAGAAGTGTCAAAGCAAGCAGAGTTACCAGATTAAATGTTCTGACAGGTCACGATGTAACAGCATATCTAGCACCTAAATACTGAACCAAGCATATTGAGTCCAAACATAAGATTTCATCAACTAATAAAAGGAAGCAGCAAATTCCCACATGTAACCTCCTTTCTGTACTCTAAACTATCTCTTTACGCGATGAAATGAAACGCAAAGTCTTTTTGCGTTTTCCCGAGAAAAAACCCGCATTGCGACAACTGATCATAAATTCTTAATAGGTTTGGCATGGGACAAATAACTGAAATTAAGGAGAGCACTGCAGCCCAATGCCACTACCAAGATATTTGGTGAGAAACAAGTTTGTGATCTCCCTTTTTTCTTAACTCAGATTTATTCACAAAAATTGATGGCACAATGCGAAAGCAAAATGAAAAAATGGCCGACCCCAGCTACCAGTATAATTGTCCACTTGAAAAATTGCAAATTGTCAGTCTGAATCCTACTAGTGTTCCATACATGGCAATTTTTTCACGAGTAACTTACTGACTGATTGGCTGCCCATCGTTCGTAATAATGTGTGTATCTCTCAAGTGAGTTTTTCGCCATTTCTCTTCTCCTTTCAGATTCATCATACTGTAAACACAACAAAAAAGAAAGAACATGACATCATATATTTAGGTAATGAATAAACATCTCGGATCATGATAACTACCGCTCCTTCTTGTCTTGCTGCTTCATAACGGTTACAAGCATAAAATCCACCGGTCCTCTCGCCATGCTCCGACCATGATCCAAGACAGAGCCTACATTATAATAACACAATTACTGTATCAGCTATATGAGATTCCAAGTAATAAAACAGAGAGAAGAAAAGAAGAATGGTTGTATACCAGCAGAACTCAAATTTACATGGAGGTGTGCATGTAATGTGCATGCATCCCTGGTTTTTCTCAATAGGCCGCTTACACTTAGGGCAAGGCTTTGAATTAGCCAGTATCCTGAAACCATAACCAGCAATTAGGAAGACAACAACACAGTTCACACCTCATGAAACCAATATTAAAAAACATATAGTTTCAGATTTTCTTTACTTATTGTTGATGAAATGGATGCAAGGTGCTGAACTGCTGAAGGTGTGGAGATAGATTTTTTTATAATTGATTAACATGCCAAGTGTTAAAAATAATATTTAGCTCCAGATCAACAATAAGTAAAGGAATCATCAAATAGCAAAAGGGGTATTCTACTATACCAGTTCATATTCTCGGACTCCGCGCTGTTCTTGAGGATCCACTTTGAAACAGTAGCACAGTCTACTGGACGATGAGCTTCCTCAGTGCACTGCATAATTTATTCCACATAGTTAATATTCTGCCTATTATGTGATAGACAAATTAATCAGTCAAATACTCACATTCCAACAGAACCCATATGAACAGTTGCAATTAACATCATAACTACCACTGCCCACAACGAATTCTACTGCATATTCACATCCAGGAGCAGGGCACCACTTTGTCTGTTCCACACAGAAATACCTTTAATCAACTAGAATAAAATATTAAATATCAACTCAAGAGTTGGCTAAAACACTGAAAATGTTCAACATCCACATTGTCCAATAAATAAATATCTTTGGTAGAAAAGGAAAATCTGGATATCAGTTCCACGCCTTTTTTCATTGTTAATGGCATTACAATCCTCTAAATCAAACTATAGCAACTTACCTTTCGATTATCTTCGATGTAAGATCTGCGAAGATATCGCCCATACTTTTCCTTATCCTCTTCATTAGCCAGGGAATTGATCATATTTTGCCCAACCGCGGCAGCACAGGACGGATCAGGACATCTCAGCATCAGACATCCTGGACCATCATTTATAGCAGTGCTAATGTAACCTGCCAATATATATGAAAGTTTAAGCAGTTGGCACATCATAATATCGTCTAGGCCGATTCTATATTTATTGGCAGTACATCGCTCATGGTACCTTGGAATAACATCAGAACGCAAAAGGGTAAACAGCCAACCAAGGAACAGAGAAACACGAACAATCTATCACGGTAAATCTTGTTTAACTGATGATTCTCTAGTCTAAGTCATCAGTTTCTTCATTTAGGACTACATTGTAACATCCAAAAGCTTTGACTTCTCCCTCGGAAAAGCATGAAAAATCTCACAACAAGATGTAACTCATTTACAGTATAACAAAGAAGTAACTGATGCTAGTCACTTCAAAGACCTTAAGCATAGTGAGCATTTTGCTAAAGCACGCTTTTTGGGTAACCATGACATCAGTGAAATGAACATTTGATAAACAAAATGCACAAAAGAGTGCCAGCAAGAAAAGTGGTTGCAGAAGAAAAGATGTATGTACAAAATATTCTACCATTGACTATCACCACCCCAGTATAAGGCTAGGGAGAAATGGCAGTCCATGGTTTGTTACAATATGAGCTATATAAACGGAAGCATGATTCCGCACAACAAATAATCCAAGGGTCATATACAGAAGAGTATTCAATGTACAGATTTACCAACCTCTCCAGCATGCACTACAGAAAGGATGTCCACATGCGGCAGCACTCATTGATGCACGAGGGCAACTTTCGAAACAAATTCCACATGTCAGCTGTTATGAAGTGTGCAAAAGGTATAAGCATTGAATATTTAAGAGCATCAAATGTTGCGCATGAGATTTGTAGAGGCCATTGAAAGAAAGGCAAGAGAGATGGCATATAAATGGTAGATGAACATACTGCTGACCAATGCATAGCAAGTGCTACAAAAATAAAACCAACATCCTTTCCCAAACAGTCTGAGCTGGTAGTCATATATACTGATAAGACTAGGTGCTAAGAGATACTGGCAAGTAACAAATATGAAATCTTGTATCAACTAATTGACTGACTATGGTAAGTTTGTTTGTATTTTTCGCAAAAATAAGTTTGTTTGTATTTTACGTGCTTTAAATAGACATTTCCACCATTGAGTACTCATCCTACATATGGGGGTGAGAGCGTGGAAATATTGAGAGGTCTTTGTAGCTCAGAAATGATTGTACCATAGTCACTTCCAACAACTACTTTATGATTAAAAAAAGAATATGCTTAGTCAAGTGGAGGAACGAGTTTAAGTAATTGAGGTGGTGCTGTACTTCTCTGTCATTTGGCATTTCAATGCGCTTTTCTGGAAAACCAACAACCTTACGAACACGCTCTTCATCAGCGAACCATTCATCGTGCACCTTACTAACACTCCTGTGGGGAAAAGAATTAAATGAGCATGGAATTAACAATCGTCGTACATTGCAGATAACCACCCAGTGATCTGCGTCCAGATGGAAGAAATGAAGTGCAAATATATGGGCAAGTACCACTTGACTTCATACAACTATGACCACTTCAGTTAATGGGCTAAAAATCAAAAGCAGTACAGAATAAACGTCCATGGATGAGCTATTTCAAGGATAGCTCTTGGACAATGACACAGTTTCCAAAGTACCAATATCTTTGTCATAATATGTTGTCCTAAATCACAAACCTAAATATTATGGAAATATGTTCCATGATGAATCTTAATTATGGGGTTGGTCCAGATTATATATATATACACATATATATATGGTGAAAGTGTTGGCAAACACGGATTCCAGGACATCTTATATTTGCAACATGAGTAAGACGAGGATAACTAGCAGCCTGATAAACCTGGCTTGCAACACTTTTGCACCTTAATAACCTTCTGCATGCATACCACCTTCTGTATTCAAATCGGGCAATCATTACTAATTTATTATGCCAACACAGAATGTAACTTTGGTCGCAAGTACGAGAATCTAAGCCATGACAATATGCAATACCCCCAAAAAAGAGCAGATCACTAGAAGGCATGGTGAAAATAAGCGGGTGATGTATATTACCAATTATAGCTGCGAAGGAGGGCACATGCTTCCGACTTTGAAATGGAAAGAACAGTTGAAACCCTGTTTATGTCATCCCCTTGACGCTGCTTTATACCAGCATCACTCAATATGCAGTAACTTTGCTGGGGCACAAAAAGAGTGAATGATGGTAAGAATAGCAGGGCATGAAGGTCAAATAAGTAATAACAAACATTAAACAGGCTATTTAAAGGTAAAACAAATAAAAACTATGTGATTATCAGAAAAATAAACACATTACTTGAAGGTTAAACAGGCTATTCGACTTGGCAAACCAACTTTTCTGATGTGATGCCTAAAGAGCTTCTCAGTTCTTTGAATATTGTTGGCCAAGTTTGGCCCACATGTAGCTTCTTTAAGAAACTATCTTTTTTAGTTTACAGGCTTATGTTGTAAAATACAATATTCGGAAATAGCCAGCGGTTGGATCTGCCTATAGGGAGCACACAGGAGTTAACGGTGTTATATAGAGTAAACATATAGGAGAAAACTCAAACCGTGACAAAAAAAAAGTTGAAAAAAATGAAAAATTTCTTGTGCCGTAGACAAAAAAGTGACAAAAATTCCACGTGCCATGGAAAAAAAATTGAAAAGAAAATACTTATGTCGTGGACGAAAATTCTTGAACAAAAATTTGACAGAAATTCCTCATGCCATTGACAATAATTCGATTACTCTACGAAGGCTAGGGTCTCCAAATTAATTAGCTCTTTATTTTCAGTTGGGCCAAGTATTTTTCCACTACAGAAGCCAGCCCACGCGCTCCAACAAGTACTAAATGTTTCGAACAAAATATTCGGACGGTGACCACATATGATTTTTCACACAAAATATTCAACACCAGTTACAAAACACACGTACGGATGACAAAACAGCGTTGGCAGAAACTAACGGCCAGTTTTCGAATAGTGAGGATAGGGAGAAAATATTCTCTACATCGGATGACAGCTAGTGCATGGGTAGCTACCACCATCGGTAGTAAATCCGCGTTGATACAATATTTCAGCTAAACCCAAAAGCTATTTCCTAGGGAGTTTGTTTTTCAAAGTACATATATGTTTAAGTATGCTCACATGTTTGGGAAGCCGGAAAAGCACAAAGCAACACCACACTCAAGGAACAAAAAGGATGTTGTCAGGTTATCCTTCCATAAAGCACTCCTTATATTCCAACACGTATACCAGCCAAAGCAGACACCGATACCCAAAGGCATTTGAAACTTCTTTTACTCTTTACAAGAACCTGGTTGAGTGGGCAAGGCAGGGTGGGGCTGGCCAAATGACCGGAAGCCTCGATGGACAGGCGGTCATGGATCAGTGGATGGCAATGCCATTTGTCTACATACACAGGTAGAGTAAAGACAGCAGGTGCCAGCAACTAGTGGTGAAAATGGCAGGGCAATGGATTGCCTCAATGGCTGGAAGCATGGAAAGGAGAGAGACAAAGGGTTTAGCGGAGGCGGTGATGACAACTGACGGACGATGAGAGGGTCGGTGTTGCTGGGTAAATAAGGAAGGTACTGGACGGAGAGAAGTCAGAAAACAGTAGAAACCACGTAAGGCCACCTCCAACGGTGGACCAAAAATGGACACAATGTGTCCATCGGTATCCGCGCGGCCTAAAGATGAGGCCCAACGACGAACCGCAAATGGACCGCCGTCTTTTGTGTCCATCTGGCCCGCATTTCGAGCCCAAGTTTGGGATGGGTTTGCGGTTGCCGCGGACAGCGCGCGTGTCCGTGCAGGTTCTCTTGGAAAATAAGCAGGTCCACCCATCAGAGACCGAGGGAGGCGAGGAGACGCGTGGCCCACGCGGTACACCAGCACACGCGGTCTTCTTAAATGGAGGCCGTCGTTCTATCAGGCCCCATTCACTCCAGTCCCCAGTCCCCCTCGAAACCCTAGCAGTAGTTGCCATGGCCAAGGGCGGCGGTTGGTCCAAGCCTGGCCACAATGACCACGAGGCTTCTGGCTCTGGTGGCAGCAGGTGAGCAATTTTTTTGCCATTGTCAAGTTTTACGTGCAACATACTTCAGTAGGCCTTGGTCATGGCCATATGGTAAAAGAAAACTAAAAACAATGACTGGCTCTGTTTAGGACTTTAGGGCATCCAAAAACTTACACGTTGTCATGAACTACTTGTGGTAGCTCAAACTCTATGAATTGACATATACTAACTAGTAGGGTACATGCAAAAGCCGTAGAGCCTTGTTTTAGTTCATCGTGGCTTTAAGAAAAAATCCGACTAAGCATTTGCTAGTAATAAATAAACTTATGTAAAGTAAAAATTTACATCTCCAACAAAATTCTGGTCATAATTCAGAGTATTGTATCATCCCCCTGTTTAAATATTTCCGGAGGCCCTAGCTTGCAGTTCGGCCGAGCCACAGCCAACTAAGGTTATAACTGTAGCATAGCAACAGCAATCTCGTCGATGGTCTAGATTCGCGCCCCTGCAGTTCCCGCATTCCCGCATCAAAAAATGATGAAAGCACAAGCTACATCACTGCGGCACTCCAAGCGCACACGTCATACCGGGGCGGCGAACCGAGATCACCTGCTGCCGGTGGGAGAGGAGCTCGGCGGAGTCGTCCGAGTCGTGGTCCGCGAAGTCGTAGTCGGCGTCGCCGTCGTCGCTGGCGGCGAGGCCAGCCTCCCCGCCGCTGTAGAAGTCGTCATCCGCGGAGTCGTTGGCGTCGTGCATATCATCCTCGGAGTCCATGGCCGCCCCGCCGCCGCCGCCGCCACTGCTCGCCTCCGCGCGCCGGAGCCTCAGGAGCAGCGCGGATCGGGCGGATCGGAGCGGCGCCCACCACGACGAGGGAGCAATCGGGCCCGGGGCGCGGTGCGCCCGCGCGGATTCGAGGTCAGAGACTGGGCGCGGGGAGGAGGATGCGCCGGTGGTCGCCGGGAGAGGAGGGTGAAATGGAGAGGAGGGATTGGTGGAATGGTGGATTCGGCGCTACTGCCTACAGATGAATAGCTAGGAATGCAAAAGCTTCTCCTCTCGTTTTCCTATAGCTTTCTCCCCCACTTTGCTTTCACTTGTTTATCCCTTCTCACTGTCACTCATGCTTGTGCGTTTCTTACAGTTACTAGATTTAGACGTGCGCCTTGGCGCACGATCCCGTGAAATTTGCGTCGGTTAAAACTTGGAGAAATCACATACATTATGAACAAAGTAGCAAACTCTTCTATACAATCAGGAAAGTAAGATAATATACTGCGATAACTAACGCTCAAGGTTCTGTCAGAACTCAGGAGCAATAGAAGTGTAGAAGTAACATCAACAGAAACATACACCTAAGTTGCCTTGGCCATTGTTGCAGCATGGTCTATGGAGGCCATGACACGAATCACTAAAGTAAAGTACCACTTAGGAGTAGAAAAGGCCTCAGAAGAAAGAAAGAACATAGCATGATCCTCCAAGTTTGCGAAGAAGACCCTAAAATAGAAAAAAATGTAATCCGGTCTTGTTCTTTTCGTCGCTCCTTCTCCACCGTTTGAACATCGTTGTCGGGCACGACCAATTGCTCCATCATCGGGGACAGAGCAGCGGGAGCACGACGTCCCAAAGCTAGAAGACCTTTGCAGCGGTGTCATGGCCTGGAGGAGGAACACCTTTCGCCGGCACCACAACGAACCGGGAAGGAGCAGCTGCCCTACATCCATTGACTTCAGCAACAAAACGGAGACTTGCCGTCGATGTGTTGCTGAAGAAAATCTCCCAAAGCACTGGACGACAGCCCTTCAGCTAATGTCGTCGGTGGGGATCATGCCGTCGAGGTTTCACTTCTGCAAGACGCAACATCCTCGCCACCACGCCTCCAACCTTCCCAATCCATAGAGAGGCCAGATGTTCTTTTTCCTCTCATCGGCACCACGGCAGGCTAGAGGATGCCCATCGCCACGGATGCTCCCTCGCGGAACCATCCGGGAGAAAACGATCTTATTCGAGGGAGCGCCGACGCGACCTCTCGTCTTCCACTCTGACCGTTGGAGCAAGAACACGAAGAGGAGGAACCCTACCCTCTAGACCGGATCGAAATATGGAGATCCACTCCAAACTATGGGCACAAGGCCCATTACAGGCACACATTCGAGATCCCTACTACTTCTACTATGCAAAGGCCAGCCTTCGTCCATCCATCCCCTCCGGCCAGCAAGGCCGCTGAAGAGGGTGGAGGTTAGGACTCGGGGTCTCATGGTCGACTCTCAAGGGGATTGGAAGCGAGAGCGGTGAGGGGAGAAAGTGTTTCAAGTTTAGGTCCTTCAAATACTGGTCGTTACTATAAGTAAATGGAGTAACATCTATAATATGAAGTACATACAACACGAAAAATATATTTGCTAACGATTCCAGTACAATAGATTTCATTTCAATAGTGTTAAAATTATTCCGGAGATATTTGATCATAGCTTACAAAATTTCATCTTGACCAAATCTAGAAAGAATTGAACGATGCGCATGCGCTGCTAGTAGGTTGCAAGGCGCAGACGATCTCACATACTTTTTGGCAGAATAAGCGATGGCACCCAATGGCGATCAAACATCATTTTAATAATACCGTGAAGGTTGGCCAAATGATCATCGGGTAGGAAAGAGGAAGGGCATAGCAAATAAGAGCAAGCATGTACCAGTAAGCAGGATTAAACCACCAATATTAGAAACGTAGCATAAACAGCCTAGATAAGGCAGTCTTTTTTTTTCCATAGACATAGACACGATCATAACATGCATATAGTGACGCTAGACCAGGAATTTACAAAGTCTTCCTCCTGACACATCCATATAGACTAACGTGAAGCACATACCTACTACTAATAATAAGAGCAGAGGAGTGGTAAACCAGGAATTCAGAGAGATCTCTTTCACGACTAAACATACCACATGGTGAAACAAACTACATAAGTAAGTAGCTAGCAATAGAACAAACCAAAAGCAGTTGCATAGAGCTAATGTCATCAAAGGGCGCCATCCAGACGAGATGCACAAGAGGATTGTTGCACCAGATAACTGGTTCATATGTACATGACCACTACAAAAGGGAGGGACATAACCCTCAAATTCTCCGATAGGTAGACAACGAGGGAGTAAACGGCTACCAAAGGCCACCGTCGTTTAGAGGCAGCGATCCACGAAAATGGAACCACAAGGAAATAAATGGTAAATCGCAGGCTGCAGCCAGATGGTAAGTATGACAAATTAACATATAGTAAAGTTTCAGGCAGGACAAAGTGTTTGCTCCCTAAAGTTACAGGAGCATGCATCGCTAAAGCATACAAAACCCCACCTCTTTAGACTGAATTTGAGGAGGCAGCTCTTCCATTGGGCTGTTCAGGCGACGTTTCCGTGAACAGGGCCCCCTCGACTTCTGAGCCAATCTCACTCTTGCCATCGCTGCACAGCATACGAGAATATATTAATCACTGAATCAAAGTAACCATGTATGTAACAAAAGTAACACACGAAGCTGGTGCACACACCTAGGTCCAGGATGTCTCGTGACCGATGGCGTTGTCTGCAGGAGCAACATTTCAGAGCCTTTTGTAACATACTTGAACAAGTATTTCATCACCACAACTTTATTGCACCACTCAACATTCATGTGGCGCTGGTATTTTTTAAACATAGGCAAATTGTAAGGAGCGATCCACTGGCCATTAAACCATTTGCCATTTTTAAACACACGCCGACCATTATCACAATGCATATAAAGTGCATAACCATTCTTATCAAGAACAGTCTCCTGCTAAAAATCTTTTGCAAATGCTTTCATGCAAACACACTTATTGTTAAGATCCCCACATGGACCATGCACCATGAACTCAGAAACCAAAATGAAACTAAGAGAGTCCTCACTGGGTCCGGAATCTCAGCGGAAACAAATGAATCAATGAACGCCATACCGACCTCGGTGTCCCTCATCTTCGGACAAACGAGGATGTGTACGTGCGGGAGACCTCGCTTTTGAAACTCTATGAAGAACTGTAAAAAAGACAAGGATCGGGTACACAACGAGCAAAGACAACGAGACAAAGGAAGCACAGAAATCATAAACAAGCACACAAGAACACTACCGGCCTCTACGGGGCCGTATGCGTACTCGATTAAGTTTCATGTTATACGGTCTAACAACAATATCGGCCCGATCCGAAGGCCTCTACCGAGGCTGAAGCAAAGAGCCTCAGTGATCTCAGACCATTTGAGATTACATGTAAAGGTAGAAAAAAGATCAGGAGCACCATAAACACGTGAAATGGCAAGAGTATCTTGAAATTTTTCCTGAAAGTAACGACCACCAATATGGCCAGAAGGGAAAATCACCGAGTCACCAACATCGCAACCATCCACAAAACACTGACCAACAACATCGGTAATACCCTGCACATGCTCAGACCTGGGTTTTTTTATTTCTCATTGAACCACAAGCGACATTCATCTATGCCCTGCAAAGACAATAAACCGTAGCATATCTTGAAAAAAGATGGGCAGAGATCACTACCTGAGAAACAAGGAGTCCCAGCAACACGGCACGGACAGTCCCAGCAGCAGCTCACAACATCAAGTAACCTGAAGAACGACAATAGCAAACCCATGTGACAGCCGAGAAACACACACATGTGGTAACATGATTAAACCCTAGAACAAATTGAACACAATCAAAGGGTTAGGCGCAATCAGGGAAAAGCAAGAAAGAAATGGAAGATGGCACCTATGTAGGAGCAAAAGTACAGAGGGTAAACGAATCACCACATGTAAGCAGGAATAAAAACAAGACGTGAGGAAACCAAGCCCATGTACTTGCATAACATAAAAGGCTAGAGAGGAGCAAACGCGGTGGCAAAATGCAGCAAGCACGTATAATCTGCAAGCTAATACTTTTCGCCGGGAAATCTTGAGCCACCTAACAGCATTACCAATTCAGGCGATTTTAGTGAACAATAGGTTGATACTTGTTGTGACATGGTCATCAAAGACAAGCTACCTTAACCATAAAAATAGGCTGAACCGATGGTACTCGAGGGGATGAAATGCAAGAACCAGGTGTAATGTCTAAACTAAACAATTTTTACTGGTAGTAGTGATATCAACCAACAACTGTTTGATACATTCGGGGACGCGGGTAGCAAAGGCAAACCAAAAAACCCAGAGGGCGCACTTTTATGAAGAACATAGCAATATAGCTAAGTAACAAAAATAAGATGCATGTAAATAAAAGAGATAAACACGCGTCGATACAAGATGGGCAGAGATCACTACCTGAGAAACAAGGAGTCTCAACAACACATCACAAACAGTCCTGACATGACTCACAACAGCAAGTAACCTGAAGAAAATGACAATGGTGAACAATAACACGGTAAAAATCTTGCACACACCTGCACACCCGTGCCACTTATATGGCTATGGTGAATTATATGGCTATATCCTTTCAGGGAAAAAATAAAATGCATGTAAACAAAAAGGTAAACATGTGCTGATGCCGAACGGGTAGAGATCGGTACGTGAGAAATAAGGAGGCCCAACAATAACTCGCGTACGGTTCCAGCAACAGCTCACAACAGCAAATAACCTGAAGTACACTGACAAGCTTCTTCTAGTTGAACTTAACACTATATCACAGCTGAGGCACACACACGCTTTTTGTAGCTGAACCAAAGGCAGCGGCAACTATGAAGTGCTACTTCTGAATAAGCGGCTTGAGACCTATTACGGAAAGGCAAGCACCTGAACATATACATAAACGTGAGCTATATCCTTCCAGCTTTTATTTAAGTAAGCAAGCGGAACATAAGTAGTGTGATCGGCAGGAAACAACAGAACCAAAAAACACTGTAGCGAACCACTTGCAGGAGAATTATTTAAACGCGGTCACAACGAAGGTCCGTTCGAAGATAAAGGAGCAGTAACCAACAACACAAGTATAAGGTAGACAAAGGACTATGTTTTTCGACACGACGGCATCACAAGTCGAGAGTCCATAGTAGAAGTTTTGTTCAGAAGAGGATAACTTTGAACAACCAAATCAGAAGCGGAAGAATGCAGGCACACTTTTATCAGAATCAGTAACAAAAATAAGATGCATGTACATAAAAGAGATAAACACAATGGGCGGATGAGGCGGCAAAGATCAATACCCGACAAACAAGGACTCCCAGCAACAACTCACGTACGGTTCCAACAACAGCTCACAACAGCAAATAACCTGAAGCACACAAGAATGGTGAACAATCAGACGGTAAGAATCTTGCATACCCGAGGTACTTCAGAAGTATACCATGGCTATTGTATAATCTTTCTCTTGATTGCATCTTAAATAAGCTAAATGTTATTCTTAGATGGCACACAAACCAAGTGAAACTGGGTAAATATTTCAGGACATTCAGGTCTCGGCCTTTCATGACATTTGAGTAACAAACTTCTTCAAGGTGAACCTAACAGTATACGACAACTGAGACACACACACACACACGTTGGGTACTTCAGTGTTTTTTCCTTGGCCTGAGCCTGTGGTTTTATTTGTAGCTGAACCAAAGGTAGCACCAAAAATTAAGTGGTACTTCTGAATAACTGTCACAGAAAAGCAAGCACTGAAGCATATACATAGAAGTAATTCATTTTCCAGGTTTGGTACTGCCTAACAGAGGTCTGCATATTTATTTGTGGAAAAATCCCATTAACCCATATGGAAATTTAGTTTCCCACACCTATGACGTATACTTTATGCCAGATTACGGAGACTTGCATCCCCTTATGGACGTACTTCCTGATGAGGAAGTATTAGCAAATTGATGCAAGTATTAGCGATGTTTCTCTCCAGAGACAACAACTCAGAGTACAGCCCAGGGAAGTAGGCAATGCTCAGCCATCTCCATATTCAGAAAGAGCCTTAGTAAATATAGGAAAAGAAGCAATAAAGGTATTTCCACATGCTGAGTTCTTTTATTATTTAAATGTGTGGATTTTCTGTGCTATTTGTTCAACCATTATCTACCCTTGATACATTGTCTTAGTACCATTAATTGGCAGACTGCAAATTGTGGAATTAGGCCAGATTTTATGCTTACATAACTATTAATATATGACCAACTGCAGCTCAGTAAGCTACCAAGTCAAAGAACATGTGGTGTATGTAGCATTCATTTATACCTTATACTTTAAAGGTGCACGAAGATAAACACATGCAGGTCATTCAATTGAATTAGTTGGTAGTAGATCCCTGTAAATTATTTTATCTTGAAATTCTCCTTATTTCTACACTGTCATGTTAATATAATTTGTCTTTCTAAATACAGGCTAAAGAGATCCACAACATCCCTTTACAAAAAAACCGAGTAATAAACTAAACCATCATCGTTGCTGAATGGCTGTTTTGCTAACCATACATGAACATGATAAAAATCTGAATGTACATGTTGTGCTGTTGAATGGTGTTCAGTAAATCCTTAATATAGCACTTCGCAAACCAAATAGAGCACAATTTCTTTCTGAAAACTGTAGATGCACACCTTAAGGTATGCACCAGGCAGCTAGAAGGAGAGGAGACGAGCCCTCTCTTCGTACAGGACTTTCTATCCTCCACGCAACATGACGGAAACTAAGATAAGATATGGGTTGCTCCGTGGGTACAATGTATTATGGAGGTTTCTTTTTGTCTGATTCAACACACGCACTCATGGTTTGTTGGATCTACCGATGCACCCGTACACGGCCGATCTGGAACAACCGTACAGAGGAGGATGGAACAGAGGGCACTCACCGATAGTACAGGCGAGCAGAAATCCAACAGATGCAGCCGCTCAACCCCACGCGGCAATCCCAGCGAGACGACGACCTGGAAAGGAAGAAACAAAATTCAAAGGAAACCACGTCAGGCGTAAGATGCGAAGATAGGATAGTAAAAAAGAGAAAAAACGAAATCTCTCCAGCGAATCGAAGAGGAATCGCAAGAAGGAAAGAAAACCAAATCCTGCCAGCGAGTAGATCGAGATGAGGAAGGAAACATCTGGGAAAAAAAGAAACGGAAAGAAGAGGCCCGAATCAGGCGGCACAAAATCAATCTCATCCATTCCGATTCGTCCGCCCAGAGATCAGCCGAACCGCAGTACCAGTCGCTCGCTGTAGGAGGGGAAGGGGAAAAGGGACGGAGGTCACCTCAACCAAGATGACGGCATAGCGCCGCCATGGAGCACGCCTGCGGTGGCCGCCGACGCTGAGTAAGCGGTTGACACGGGCGCGGCGGATCGACGGCACAACGACCGGGCGGACGAGGCGAGCAGGAGAGGATAGCGTGGGCGAAGGTAGAGCGGCGAGGGAGAAGTGAGGCGGATGGGCACGGGGGTCGACGCCGGCGCACTAAAAGGGCCTCTCTCCCAGGCAGAGCTCCTCCGCGGGCGAATGCCGTGCCGACAGCGGCCGAGCGCACTCACCGGCCGAAACGACGCGGGAGGAAATGTCGAATCTACCCTTGGTAGTGGAGATATTTCGACGGGCCGACAACAAGCTGGACGGAAACAAATCCCACCCGCAGCGATCGACAGATGGGCCCGGACGATGGTGGGGTTCACAAGCAGAGTGAGGTGGGTAGACCACTGCCGTTGCATTGCTGTATCTAGCAGAAGAAACGCCCATGCGCGGGCAGGACCAACCGGAAGGCTTCACAGCACGCTCGACCGGATCTAGTTTCACCCACAGCAACCGACGAGCGGGTCCGCACGGAGATGGGACCCAAAAACAGCCTGATGCGGGTAGAAGACTGCCGTTGCATTGGTTTATCTAGCTGCCTGCGAACCAGAACGAACGGACGAGATTTTCCTGGCTGTGAAGATCGGACGGTCCAGAATCGAGAATCGCTGTGAGAGCCCCATGGGGGTGCAACAATCATACCTTTAGATTTCTCTCTCTGTGTTTTTTTAGCTGTTTTTGTGGATTTTCTATTGACAATAAAAGCATCTTTTCCCAAATAGGCGCCCCGATTGGCAAGAGGTTACACACCGGCGATTCCACACAGCCGATCCCGATAGCAAACAAAACAATCTCAAATTTAAAACTCCACGAATTTCATTATAATTTGTACAAAGTTTGACAAATTTAAACTAAAAAGCAGTAAATCCTAATCTGGTGATGGCGATCAAGCGCCTTTGAAGTCCAGGTTGTCGTCGTCGTCACCGTCGTCGCCTTCGGAGGAAGAGCCGAAGTCCTCGTCGTTGCTCTCGTCATCGTCCTCCATCTTTACCGTCGATGGTGCTGGTCCAGGGCCATCGAGGTCGATGACGTTGTTGCTATCGAACGCAGACCACCACACCGCTTGTCGTTGCGTCGCCAATGTTGCCTCCCTTTTTATCGGCGCCAAGAAATAACTTAGTGGTGCATCGCGGATGCCGCCCCTGTGCCTCGGCGGCGGATTGGGCGCGGAACGTTGCCGCCTTGAGGAGCCCGATGAGCCGGAGCGCGACGAGGCGAGGTACACCGGTGTTCCGATGGACTTCATCTTGGGGAAGCAGATGGCCCATCGAGGAGGATCGTCGGCAATTCGCAGGTGATAGCCGTACGCCGTGAGCGTGGCGTCGACTTTGCACCCACACTACCAAGAGTGACGGTCAATTCTGTTGAATCGTCCGGCACCGGGGCCAGCGAAAGGCGCAACTTCCGGGCTGGAAGATGACCGGCTACTCCGGGTTGTTCGGAGCCCACACCAGTTGGTTCCGCTACGCCGCTGGAAGTTGTACTCGTCGCTCCGCGATGAGGGCCCAGAGCTCCTCGACTTTCGATGCCAGCGGGACAGGGTAGCCGGCGTTGGACAGGTGCTAGCCGTGTGTCAGCCTATAGCCTGGCAGCACCAGTAGGTGCGCACGGCGGAGTGTTGTACGGGCGGTCCTCACCAACGCAGGTGCCGCTGAAGCCGGCTTCGTGGTTGTGCGCCATGGCGGTGGAGGATGAGGTGGTCAGCGTTTAGGGTTTTTCGAGGAGAGAGCGATGATATGTTACAAACGTATCTATAATTTTTGATGCTCTATGCTTGTTTTACACCAAATCCTATATGTTTTGCTCACACTTCGTTGCACTTGTATACATTTTCCGGCACTAAACTATTGACAAGATGCCACAGTGTCAGTTCTCTGTTTTCTGATATTTTGTATTTCAGGAAAGTCGTACAGGAAATATTCTCGGAATTGGACGAAACAAAAGCCGAAGATCTTATTTTTCCGTAAAGAAGAAGAAGTCTCGAGGAGAGACGAAGGGGGGCCACAGGGTGGCCATACCATGCCTAGGCGTTGTCTGGGGCCACCAGGCCTCCACCGACCTCGCCCTTCCGCCTATATAAAGCTTCCAACGCAAAAACCCTAAATCAACCAGCCTCCGTCCACGAAAGTTTCGTAGCTCCGCCGCCGTCGCAGACAAGATTCGGGGGACCGAAGTCTCTGTTCCGGCACCCTTCCTGGACGGGGAATTGCCCCCGGAGCCATCTCCATCGACTCCACCGCCATCTTCATCGCCATTGCTGACTCCCGTGATGAGGAGTGGGTATTTCTCCCTCGAGGCTGAGGGATTTACCGGTAGCTATATGGTATATCTATCTTCCATGTATGATCTTTATGTGATCATGAGCTTTGTAATCTAGTTGAATAAGTAGGTGTTATTCTTCAACTATTGTGCTACTCAAATGGTTTTATTATGTGATCTCCGGGGACACCTTGTTGAACGGTGTGAAGGTGACAGTGTGCACACCGTGTTTGTTTTTATGCTTAATTTATAGAAATACTTATGAATTTTCGTGACTAGTTAGTACTTTCTTTGTATGCTCAAAGTGATAGTGTGGGGTGTCCATAGATTGGGAATGCGAACTTTAAGGAATGCTTTTGCAGACCTACGCAATGTATTTGTGTTTATTATCAAACCAGAGAGTGGTTAGCATAGTGAAGTGATAATATCTATGTATTCAATTATGGTATCATTCTAAGCATTGAAACACCGTTTACAACCAGTTCTGCTACATGTTTGCTTGCTGCCATTTTTATTTCAGATTGCATTTACCGCTCATAATCATCCATATTACTTGTATTTCATTATCTCTTCGCTGAAATAGTGCACCTATACACCTGACAAGTATATTGGGTGTGTTGGGGACATAGGAGACTTCTTGTATCGTAATTGCAGGGTTGCTTAAGAGAGATATCATTGACCTTTACCTCCCTGAGTTCGATAAACCTTGGGTGATCCACTTAAGAAAAAATTTCCGCTGTTATACAAACCTCTGCACTTGGAGGCCCAACACTGTCTACAAGAATAGAAGCGTGCGTAGACATCAAGCTCTTTTCTGGCGCCATTGTAGGGGAGGTAAGGTAAAAGGTACTCACATCCTATGGCTACTAAGGCCCCCTTTGTTTGGGCTTTGAACTCTGAGATTCTGCTGTAAATCCAGATTCCTGATAATCAGCTGTGATTCTTGATTTCTGAGAATCAGAAGCAGTCTGTTTGTTTACCCTACTGTGGGATCTGAGAATCAGAATCTATCTGTTTGTTTACTTTGTTGTTTGGGCAGCTTTACGGACCGTGATTAATCTAAAATGTATGTTATGTCTTCATATGTAAAATGTATGTTATTGCTTCTGTCGGGGTTTCATCGAAATGACAAGTATGTATACAAATATTTAAGAAATTGAAACTATCATCCGAAATGCACGTTCAATTACCAACCATCATTCAAAACGTACATCAACCATCACCCGAAAGTAGTGCGTAAAACTAAACTCCATCTGTAGCTGCTAATAATCCATCAGCTATTCTCTCCCTGGTTACTTTCATGAGAGTGTCATCACCATGCACAATGTTAGATACCCGACCAATAGGTGGAGGCAGTAGATCCCCTGGCATGTAGTACTCATCACGGTCACATCTATCAAACTCTTTATCTCTCAAGTGGCTGTCCCTGATAAAATTATGAAGTTCCATACAAGCAACGATGATCAAAGCTTGATTGTCATAGGGGTAAGATGGCATATGCAATAAAATACGCCACTTCATCTTTAACACACCAAATGCACGCTCAATGACATTGCGTAGCGACGAATGGGCATGGTTAAATATTTCTTTTTTTACCATTGGGTGGTCACCATGGATAGGCACACGGTATTTTGTCGACTTGTATGGAGCTAGATACCCCTCACAATTTGGATAACCCGAATCAACAGGATAGTACCTACCTGAAAAAACAACACGTGTATTATTATGTAATATAGTATTGTATTATGGTAATATAATAATACAAGAAATAATTGTAATGTCACCTTTCGGCGGGTGTGGAAACTTAGCTGCATACTTCACCAAAGTGTCCTTAAATATCCTTGTGTCATGTGATGACCCTGGCCGTCCCGCAACTACAGAGATGAATCTGCCATGATATTCTGTGTTGGATACCCATGCCAACCAACATGGTTCACTATCTCATCAGCTCGAACAACCACAGGGATATGTGACCCATCAATTGCACCAATGCAATCATCAAAGTGAGGTGAAAATCTAGAATCCCGAAGCCTTTTATGCACGTCTCTGAAATCCGGATCTTTTAGCTTAATAGTATCTACATCCATCGTATTCAAGCACTCTAGCACATGACTGAATTTCTTGTGTATTACCTTGGTTGACCGCTTGAATCGATTCTCCACTTGGCTAACGGATTGAGGACCACCAACTATCCACAAGAACATACCCAAGTACTCCTCTGAGCTCATGTTTCTTGTTGATGTCAAACAATAATTTTGCACAAGAATCTCATGCAATCTATCAAAACACGGTCTGTACATCCTAAACATGGCATAACAATCTTTGTTTGTACTCAAATTTTCAGTAACCCATTGTTGACCGGCCATGATATGATTTCTCCTATTTCTTTTTGTTAAGAACTTCTCACCATACATCACTGCAACATGTGCAGCTTGCATGTAGTACTCCCTCTTTTTCCTTTTTGTCGTAGCTGCAACCATTTCAGAATTAACTCCACCCGAATCACTCTCTCATCTAAAACACAATATAAAAGCAAATAAAATGTCATGACACATAGCCACAAATTAAACATAACAACAAATAAAATGTCATCATACATAGCCACAAATGAAACGGAACAACAAATAAAATGTCATCATACGTAGCCACATATGAAACGGAACAACAAATAAAATGCCATCATGCGTAGCCACAAATTAAACGTAACAGCAAATAAAATGTGATCGTACATAGCCACAAATTAAACGTAACATCAAATAAAATGTCACGATACATAGCATAGATCATCTAATTCTTCCTACGGTCCTCATACATCCTCCTCAGCCAATTCATCTTGCCTTCATTTGTCTTGAATGTACGTAAAAAGGCACGGTTCTCCAACTTAGCAAACAACTTTGATGCTATGTAGTGCTCATCACTTTCTTATTTTTCTCCACACATCAGTACTTCTTCCATTATCTTTTCAATTTCAGTAACAATGGTTATTTTGCTAGAAACAGCTGACGCATCTTCATTAATCATATGATCAACCATACGCTTCAATTCACGATTGCACAAGATTTTTCTTTTTGGGGTTCTCAAGATGTCCAATGCCTCTCTTTCCACGACTTCTTGGAGTAATGTGTAGGTCATCATCTTCTTCTTCTTCAAGATTATGAAGCTCTGCACCCTCCGGCAACACCGTACCAGATATTGTACCAGGCATGAATGAGCTCTCTCCAGTAACAAGGACATTCTCAAACATCCTGCTCATCTCATCCAAATGTTCAGGTCCATGTTTACGAAATGCCAGAAACTCCTTGTTTTCCTGAAAATATAATAGTAGGTATAGTGTTTTGTTGTAATCAGACATTCTCAAAATTACTAAAGTAGAGTAAAACTTACTTCTGTCATTTTCTTCCACCAATCATCATCAGCTACAATAGTGTTTGCTTCATCATTCCAACCTAAACCCGTTGTCTTGTTCTTGAAGGTCATCCAATTCGTGTACTCCTTATTCATACTATCCCATTTATTTTTGAATTGTTGTTTGTTATAATCTCTCTTTGTTTCTCTAAAAAAAACCAACAAGGTTTTTGTAACCAACGGGACTCAGAAACTTGAGAGGCCTATTCCCCTTTTCTTCTCAATCACACAAAGTTTGCAAAAAAATGCACTTTCCCCATCCCAAATCGCTTTCTCTTTTGCCATCTAAATGTGTATACTATTAAATTAAATTTACACAAATGAGAACTAGCAGTGAACAATATAGCGGTAGTATTCATAGTTTCTAACAGCACTCATATTACTTTCTAACAAACATTGCAGTACTCTTCGTAGTTTCTTAACAACACTTCATATCTAACAGCAAATAAACAAACAAGAGTACATGGTTTCATAAAAAACAGTACGTACCTTCATAGGACGCGCTGGATGGAGGGGCGTGCTGGAGCGGGGCGTGGCTGGTTGATGGCGTGCTGGAGAGGGGCCTACTGGAACGGGGCCTGCTGGAGCGGGTGGGAGGCGCGGCCGCGCGGGTCGGCGGCCGGGAGGACTAGGTCGGCGGCCTGTAGCAGCGGGGCGGCGAGCAGGTGCGGGTCAGCGGCCAGGACGCGCGGGTCGGTGGCCGGGACGCACGGATCGGCGACCGGGCTCGAGGCGGCGGCCGTCCGAGCAGGGCTGCGTGCGGGCGCGAGCCGGCGGCGGGGGCCTCTCGAGCGGGATGGGAAATCGCGAGGGTCAGGGTCGAGCGAGGCTGCGGACGTGAAGAAAATGGTTCGGCCCAAAAAAAAAGCTCGGGAATCACCTATTTTCTCAATTCTTAGATTATGGTACTCTGTGTGTATTTTTTAGAATCAATTCTGGACGGTATTATGGAGGGATGTTTGTTCTTCTAATTCTACAATAGCTAGAATCCAAGAATCAGCAATTTAAGCCCAAAGAAAGGGGTACTAAGTATTTTAGTTATTGGTGAGTGCTCGAAGTTATTTCCTTTAGATTCTGCAATTATATCTTTTTGTTTCTTGTTTTTATTTTCACTATTTAGCCTTAATGGAAAACAACAACAAAATTAGAGATCTTTATAGTATTTATCTTGAGTTAGGACATGAGGTGTTTGAAGATAAAATTAAAAAACCTATGGAACTTTACCTGCATGCTAGTAGCAATGTTATTAAGTATGAATTCTTTAAACACCATTATTGCTACTACTATGGAAAAGTCTAAGTTTGGGGAAGCTAGTTTTTATGATCTTTTTAGTCCCCCAGCTTTTGAGGAGGAAATTTACTATGATGATACTATGCCTCCAATATATGATGATTACAATGATGATTATGTTATTTTCAGTCCACCTACTATCGAGGAGAAAATTAATTATGATTACAATATGCCTCCTATATTTGCTGATTATGGTGATGAGAAAAACAATGATAGCTGTTTTGTTGAATTTGCTACCAGTACAATTAATAAGAATGACTATGCTTACGCGGGGAGTGATACTTATTTTATGCATGTGGCTCAAGATAAGAATGTTTTATATGATAGTTATATTGTTAATTTTATTCATGATACTACTGGAAATTATTATGAGAGAGGAAAAAATGTCTGTATAAGTTTTCATGGTACTAAAACACCTCTCTATATGCTGAAAGTTTTGAAGTTACTCTTGTTTTATCTTCCTATGCTTGTCACTTTGTTCTTTGTGGATTTATTTGTAGGGATACATTGCATAGAAACAAAAAAATTCCTACCGCGAGAACGCAAACCAAGCCAAGATGCAATCTAGAAGATGGGAGCAACGAGGAGATGATCGAGACTCACCCTTGAAGATTTCCAAAGCCTACAAGATGAGGCTCGTGTTGCTGCGGTAGACGATCACTTGCCGCTTGCAAAAGCGTGTAGAAGATCTTGATCACGGCGCCACGATCGGGCAGCACCTCCGTACTCGGTCACACGTTCGGTGTTGATGAAGACGACGTCCTTCTCCCCGTTCCAGCGGGCAGCGGAAGAAGTAGCTCCTCCTTGAATCCGGCAGCACGACGGCGTGGTGGCGGTGGCGATGGAGAACTCCGGCGGAGCTTCGCTAAGCGTTGCGGGAGAGGTGGAGGAGGTGGGGCGGCTAGGGTTTGGGAGAGGGGGTGGTCGGTCACTATGGGGTGCGGCCTCCTTGAGGGCTTGTGGTGGTCGGCCCCCTCCCCTATGCCCCTCATTATATAGGTGGAACACCCAAGAGTTGGTCTACAAGTCTTCGAATAAGACCCCAAACCAAAACCTTCCATATGGCATGAAACCTACCCAAGGTGGGATTCCCACTTGAGGTGGGACTCCCACCTTTCCTTGGGAGGGGGTGGCCGGCCACCTTAGGTGGAGTCCACCTGGGACTCCACCCCCTAGGGTTGTCCGGCCATGGTGGTGGAGTCCCTTCGGGACTCCGCCTTCCAAAGTGATTTCTTCCGGACGTTTCTATAACCTTCTAGAACCTTCCATAAATGCACCGGATCATTTCCAAACTTGGAATATGACTTCCTATATATGAATCTTATTCTCCGGACCATTCCGGAACTCCTCGTGATGTCCGGGGTCCCATCCGAGACTCCGAACAATATTTCAAACTCCATTCCATATTCAAGTTCTACTATTACAACATCAAACCTTAAGTGTGTCACCCTACGGTTCGTGAACTATGTGGACATGGGTGAGAACTCTCTCCGACCAATAACCAATAGCGGGATCTGGATATCCATAATGGCTCCCACATATTCAACAATGACTTAGTGATCGAATGAACCATTCACATACGATACCAATTCCCTTTGTCACGCGATATTTTACTTGTCCGAGGTTTGATCATCGGTATCACTCTATACCTTGTTCAACCTCGTCTCCGACAAGTACTCTTTACTCGTACCGTGGTATGTGGTCTCTTATGAACTTATTCATATGCTTTCAAGACATTAGACGACATTCCACCGAGAGGGCCCAGAGTATATCTATCCGTCATCGGGATGGACAAATCCCACTTGTTGATCCATATGCCTCAACTCATACTTTCCGGATACTTAATCCCACCTTTATAACCATCCATTTACGGAGTGGCGTTTGATGTAATCAAAGTACCTTTCCGGTATAAGTGATTTACATGATCTCATGGTCGAAAGGACTAGGTAACTATGTATCGAAAGCTTATAGCAAATAACTTAATGACGTGATCTTATGCTACGCTTAATTGGGTGTGTCCATTATATCATTCATATAATGATATAACCTTGTTATTAATAACATCCAATGTTCATGATTATGAAACTACTCATCTATTAATCAACAAGCTAGTTAAGAGGCTTACTAGGGACTCTTTGTTTGTTTACATATCACACATGTATCAATGTTTCGGTTAATACAATTATAGCATGGTATATAAACATTTATCATAAACATAAAGATATATAATAACCACTTTTATTATTGCCTCTTGGGCATATCTCCAACAGTCTCCCACTTGCACTAGAGGCAATAATCTGGATTACATTGTAAGGTACCTAACACCCATGGCATTCTGGTGTTGGTCATGCTTTGCCCTAGGGAGAGCTTTAGTCAACGGATCTGCTACATTCGGATCGGTGTGTACTTTGCAAATCTTTACTTCTCCATCTTCGATGTACTCGCGAATCGAATGATAACGCAGTTTGATATGCTTCAGCCTCTTGTGTGACCTTGGTTCTTGTGCATTGGCGATGGCACCCATGTTGTCACAGTAGATGACTAGTGGGTCCAATGCACTAGGAACCACACCGAGCTCTACAATGAACCCTCTTCATCCATACCGCTTCGATGAAGCCTCTAAAGCCGCTATGTACTCCGATTACGTTGAAGACTTCGCCACCGTGCACTCTGCTTCGAGCTTGCCCAGCTTACTGCAGGCACCATTTAATATAAACACGTATCCGGATCGTGACTTAGAGTCATCAGGATCAGTGTTCCAACTTGCATCGGTGTAACTTGTTACAACGAGCTCTTGGTCACCTCCATAACAAAGAAACATATCCTTAGTTCTTTTCAAGTACTTCAGGATATTCTTGACCGCTGTCCAGTGTTTCATTCCTGGATCACTTTGATATCTGCTAGTCAAACTAACAGCATGTGCTATATCCGGTCTTGTACATAGCATGGCATACATGATAGAGCCTACTGCCGAAGCATAGGGGATCTGACTCATCATTTCTCTTTCTTCTGCCGTAGCCGGACCTTGAGTCTTACTCAAGACCTTGCCTGGTAACATAGGTAAGAATCCTTTCTTACTTTCGTCCATTCTAAACTTCTTTAGAATCTTGTCCAGGTATGTACTCTGTGATAGCCCTATTAGGCGTCTTGATCTATCTCTATAAATCTTGATGCCTAATATATACGATGCTTCACCAAGGTCTTTCATTGAAAAACTATTATTTAAATAACCTTTTACAATGCTTAATAGTTCTATATCATTCCCAATCAGTAATATGTCATCTACATATAATATCAGGAATGCTACAGAGCTCCCACTCACTTTCTTGTAAATACAGGCCTCTCCATGACACTGTATAAACCCGAAGTCTTTGATCACCTTATCAAAGCGTCGGTTCCAACTTCTCGATGCTTGCTTCGGTCCATAAATTGAACGCTGAAGTTTGCATACTTTGTCGACATTTTTAGGATCGACAAAACCTTTGGGTTGTACCATATACAACTCTTCCTCAATGTCTCCATTAAGGAACGCCGTTTTGACATCCATCCGCCAAATCTCATAATCGAAAAATGCAGCTATTGCTAACAAAATCCTCACAGATTTTAGCTTCGCTACAGGTGAGAAAGTCTCATCGTAGTCAACACCTTGAATTTGTCGGAAACCCTTTGCGACAAGTCGAGCTTTATAGACGGTAATATTACCATCAGCATCTGTTTTTCTCTTGAAGATCCATTTATTCTCGACAGCCTTGCGGCTATCAGGTAAGTCTACCAAAGTCCATACTTTGTTATCATACATGGATCCCATTTCGGATTTCATGGCTTCTTGCCATTTGTTGGAATCTGGGCTCATCATCGCTTCTTCATACGTCGCGGGGTCTTCATCATTGTTGTCCACAATCATGACATTTAGACAAGGATCATACCAATCAGGAGTGGCACGTTCCCTTGTCGATCTGCGAGGTTCGAGTAGCTATCTCATTCGAAGTTTCATGATCATTATCATTAGCTTCCTCTGTTGCCGGTTTAGGCGGCACGAGAACAACTTCCGATCTGCGCTACTCTGATCAACAAGTGAAGATTCATCAATCTCATCGAGTTCTACTTTTCTTCCAGTCACTTCTTTAGTGAGAAATTCTTTCTCAAGAAAGGTTCCGTTCTTAGCAACAAAGATTTTGCCTTCGGATTTGTGATAGAAAGTGTACCCTATAGTTTCCTTAGGGTATCCTATGAAGACGCATTTCTCCGCTTTGGGTTCTAGCTTGTCCGGTTGTAACTTTTTTTACATAGGCTTCGCAACCCCAAACTTTTAGGAACGACAGCTTAGGTTTCTTATTAAACCATAATTCACACGGTGTCGTTTCAACGGATTTTGATGGTGCTCTATTTAAAGTGAATGCGGCTGTCTCTAATGCATAACTCCAAAATGATAAAGGTAAATCAGTAAGAGACATCATAGAACGAACCATATCTAAGAGAGTTCGATTACGATGTTCGGACACACCGTTTCGTTGAGGTGTTCCCGGCGGTGTCAATTGTGAAAGTATTCCGCATTTCTTTAAATGCATGCCAAACTCATAACTCAGATATTCACCTCCGCGATCGGATCGTAGAAATTTAATCTTCTTGTTACGTTGATTTTCTACTTCACTTTGGAATTCCTTAAACTTCTCGAAAGTTTCGGATTTATGTTTCATGAAATAGATATACCCATATCTACTCAGATCATTGATGGCGTGTATTTCACACGTTCGTTGGGCAACCCCAAGAGGAAGGTATGATGAGCACAGCAGCAAGTTTTCCCTCAGAAAGAAACCAAGGTTTATCGAACCAGGAGGAGCCAAGAAGCACGTTGAAGGTTGATGGCGGCGGGATGTAGTGCGGCGCAACACCGGAGATTCCGGCGCCAACGTGGAACCTGCACAACACAACCAAACTACTTTGCCCCAACGAAACGAGTGAGGTTGTCAATCTCACCGGCTTGTCGTAACAAAGGATTAACCGTATTGTGTGGAATATGATTGTTTGCAGAGAAAACAAGTAGAACAAGTATTGCAGTAGATTGTATTTCAAGTAAAGAGAATTGGACCGGGGTCCACAGTTCACTAGAGGTGTCTCTCCCATAAGACGAACAAGTATGTTGGGTGAACAAATTACAGCTTGGGCAATTGACAAATAAAGAGAGCATGACAATGCACATACATATCATGATGAGTATAGTGAGATTTAATTGGGCATTACGACAAAGTACATAGACCGCCATCCAACCGCATCTATGCCTAAAAAGTCCACCTTCAGAGTTATCATCCGAACCCCTCCAGTATTAAGTTGCAAAGCAACGGACAATTGCATTAAGTATGGTGCGTAATGTAATCAACAACTACATCCTTAGACATAGCATCAATGTTTTATCCCTAGTGGCAACAAGCACAACACAACCTTAGAACTTTCGTCACTCGTCCCGGTGTCAATGCGGCATGAACCCACTATCGAGCATAAGTACTCCCTCTTGGAGTTAAAAGCATCTACTTGGCCGGAGCATCTACTAATAACGGAGAGCATGCAAGATCATAAACAACACATAAGCATAACTTTGATAATCAACATAACAAGTATTCTCTATTCATCGGATCCCAACAAACGCAACATATAGAATTACATATAGATGATCTTGATCATGATAGGCAGCTCACAAGATCCGACAATGATAGCACAATGGGGAGAAGACAACCATCTAGCTACTGCTATGGACCCATAGTCCAGGGGTAGACTACTCACTCATCACTCCGGAGGCGACCATGGCGGTGTAGAGTCCTCCGGGAGATGATTCCCCTCTCCGGCAGGGTGCCGGAGGCGATCTCCAGGATCCCCCGAGATGGGATCGGCGGCGACGGCGTCTCGCAATGTTTTCCGTATCGTGGCTCTCGGTACCGGGGGTTTCGTCACGGAGGCTATTTGTAGGCGGAAGGGCAGGTCAAGAGGCGGCACAGGGGGCCCACACCACGGGCCGGCGCGGCCAAGGGGGGCCGCGCCGCCCTAGGGTTTGGCGCCCCGTGGCCCCTCTTCGTCTCTCCTTCGGACTTCCGGAAGCTTCGTGAGAAAATAGGCCTCCGGGCTTTTATTTCGTCCAATTCCGAGAATATTTCTTTACTAGGATTTCTGAAACCAAAAACAGCAGTAAAACAAAGAATCGGCACTTCGGCATCTTGTTAATAGGTTAGTTCCGTAAAATGCACGAATATGACATAAAGTGTGCATAAAACATGTAGATAACATCAATAATGTGGCATGGAACACAAGAAATTATCGATACGTTGGAGACGTATCAGCATCCCCAAGCTTAGTTCTCGCTCGTCCCGAGCAGGTAAAACGATAACAAAGATAATTTCTGGAGTGACATGCCATCATAAACTTGATCATACTATTTGTAAAGCATATGTAGTGAATGCAGCGATCAAAACAATGTGTATGACATGAGTAAACAAGTGAATCATAAAGCAAAGACTTTTCATGAATAGCATTTCAAGACAAGCATCAATAAGTCTTGCATAAGAGTTAACTCATAAAGCAATAATTCAAAGTAAAGGTATTGAAGCAACACAAAAGAAGATTAAGTTTCAGCGGTTGCTTTCAACTTGTAACATGTATATCTCATGGATATTGTCAACATAGAGTAATATAATAAGTGCAATAAGCAAGTATGTAAGAATCAATGCACAGCTCACACAAGTGTTTGCTTCTTGAGGTGGAGAGAAATAGGTGAACCGACTCAACATAAAAAGTAAAAGAATGGTCCTCATAGAGGAAAAGCATCGATTGCTATATTTGTGCTAGAGCTTTGATTTTGAAAACATGAAACAATTTTGTCAACGGTAGTAATAAAGCATATGCATCATGTAAATTATATCTTATAAGTTGCAAGCCTCATGCATAGTGTACTAATAGTGCTCGCACCTTGTCCTAATTAGCTTGGACTACCTGGATTATCACCGCAATACATATGCTTTAACCAAGTATCACAAAGGGGTACCTCTATGCCGCCCGTACAAAGGTCTAAGGAGAAAGCTCGCATTTGGATTTCTCGCTTTTGATTATTCTCAACTTAGACATCCATACCGGGACAACATAGACAACAGATAATGGACTCCTCTTTTAATGCTTTAAGCATTCAACAACAATTAATTCTTTTCTCATTAGAGATTTGAGGATGTTTGTCCAAAACTGAAACTTCCACCATGGAACATGGCTTTAGTTAGCGGCCCAATGTTCTTCTCTCACAATATGCATGCTCAAACCATTCAACTCAAAAAAAGCATAGCAACTCACATGAAATTCAACAACAAGTTGATGGCGTTCCCCAGTAAACATGGTTATCGCACAACAAGCAACTTAATAAGAGATAAAGTGCATAATTACATATTCAATATCACAATAGTTTTTAAGCTATTTGTCCCATGAGCTATATATTGCAAAGGTGAATGATGGAATTTTAAAGGTAGCACTCAAGCAATTTACTTTGGAATGGCTGGAAAATACCATGTAGTAGGTAGGTATGGTGGACACAAATGGCATAGTGGTTGGCTCAAGTATTTTGGATGCATGAGAAGTATTCCCTCTCGATACAAGGTTTAGGCTAGCAAGGTTATTTGAGGCAAACACAAGGATGAACTAGTACAGCAAAACTCACATAAAAGACATATTGAAAGCATTATAATACTCTATACCGTCTTCCTTGTTGTTCAAACTCAAAACTAGAAATTATCTAGACCTTAGAGAAACCAAATATGCAAACCAAATTTTAGCATGCTCTATGTATTTCTTCATTAATGGGTGCAAAGCATATGATGCAAGAGCTTAAACATGAGCACAACAATTGCCAAGTATCACATTACCCAAAACATTTATAGCAATTACTACATGTATCATTTTCCAATTCCAACCATATAACAATTTAACGAAGGAGAAACTTCGCCATGAATACTATGAGTAGAAACCAAGGACATATTTGTCCATATGCTACAGCGGAGTGTGTATCTCTCCCATAAAGTGAATGCTAGGATCCATTTTATTCAAACAAAACAAAAACTAAAACAAAACGACGCTCCAAGAAAAAGCACATAAGATGTGGCCGAATAAAAATGTAGTTTCAGGGAGGAACCCGATAATTTGTTGATGAAGAAGGGGATGCCTTGGGCATCCCCAAGCTTAGACGCTTGAGTCTTCTTGATATATGCAGGGGTGAACCACCGGGTGCATCCCCAAGCTTAGAGCTTTTCACTCTCCTTGATCATGTTGCATCATACTCCTCTCTTGATCCTTGAAAACTTCCTCCACACCAAACTCGAAACAACTCATTAGAGGGTTAGTGCACAATATAAATTGACATATTCAGAGGTGACACAATCATTCTTAACACTTCTGGACATTGCATAATGCTACTGGACATTAGTGGATCAAAGAAATTCATCCAACATAGCGAAAGAGGCAATGCGAAATAAAAGGCAGAATCTGTCAAAACAGAACAGTTCGTATTGACGAATTTTAAAATGGCACCAGACTTGCTCAAATGAAAATGCTCAAATTGAATGAAAGTTGCGTACATATCTGAGGATCATGCACGTAAATTGGCATAATTTTCTGAGCTTCCTGCAGGGCAGTGGGCTCAGATTCGTGACAGCAAAGAAATCTGGAACTGCGCAGTAATCCAAATCTAGTACTTACTTTTCTATCAACGGCTTAACTTGGCACAACAAAACTCAAAACTAAGATAAGGAGAGGTTGCTACAGTAGTAAACAACTTCCAAGACACAAAATAAAAACAAAGTACTGTAGGTAAAAACATGGGTTGTCTCCCATAAGCGCTTTTCTTTAACGCCTTTCAGCTAGGCGCAGAAAGTATGTATCAAGTAACATCGAGAGATGAAGCATCAACATCATAATTTGTTCTAATGATAGAATCATAAGGTACCTTCATTCTCTTTCTAGGGAAGTGTTCCATACCTTTCTTGAGAGGAAATTGATACTTTATATTTCCTTCCCTCATATCAATAATAGCACCAACAGTTCGAAGAAAAGGTCTTCCCAATATAATTGGACAAGATGCATTGCATTCAATATCCAAGACAACAAAATCAACGGGAACAAGATTATTGTTAACGGTAATGCGAACATTATCAACTTTACCCAAAGGTTTCTTTGTAGAATGATCAGCAAGATTAACATCCAAATAACAATTTTTCAGCGGTGGCAAGTCAAGCATATTATAAATTTTCTTCGGCATAACAGAAATACTTGCACCAAGATCACATAAAGCATTACAATCAAAATCTTTAACCTTCATCTTAATGATGGGCTCCCAACCATCTTCTAGCTTTTTAGGAATAGAGGCTTCGCGCTCTAGTTTCTCTTCTCTAGCTTTTATGAGAGCATTTGTAATATGATGCGTGAAAGCCAAATTTATAGCACTAGCATTGGGACTTTTAGCAAGTTTTTGCAAGAACTTTATAACTTCAGAGATGTGGCAATCATCAAAATTCAAACCATTATAATCTAAAGCAATGGGATCATCATCCCCAATGTTGGAAAAAATTTCAGCAGCTTTATCGCAGGCAGTTTCAGCAGCTTTAGCAGTTTCAGGCAGTTTTTCGCGCTTTGCATTAGAAGTGGAAACATTGCTAACACCAATTCTTTTATTAGTATGAGTAGGAGGTGCAGCAACATGTGTAGCATTAGCATTACTAGTGGTGGTAATAGTCCAAACTTTAGCTATATTCTTCTCTTTAGCTAGTTTTTCATTTTCCTCTCTATCCCACCTAGCACGCTAGTTCAGCCATTAGTCTTATATTCTCATTAATTCTAACTTGAATGGCATTTGCTGTAGTAACAATTTTATTTTCAATGTCCCTATTAGGCATAACTTTCGATTTCAAAAGATCAACATCAGAGGCAAGACTATCAACTCTAGAAACAAGAATATCAATTTTATTGAGCTTTTCCTCAACAGATTTGTTAAAGGCAGTTTGTGTACTAATAAATTCTTTAAGCATGGCTTCAAGTCCAGGGGGTGAATTCCTATTATTGTTGTAAGAATTCCCATAAGAATTAGCATAACCGTTACCATTATTATAAGGATATGGCCTATAGTTATTACTAGAATTGTTCCGGTAAGCATTGTTGTTGAAATTATTATTTTTAATGAAGTTTACATCAACATGTTCTTCTTGTGCAACCAATGAAGCTAACGGAACATTATTAGGATCAACATTAGTCCTATCATTCGCAAGCATAGACATAATAGCATCAACCTTATCACTCAAGGAGGAGGATTCTTCGACAGAATTTACCTTCTTACCTTGTGGAGCTCTTTCCGTGTGCCATTCAGAGTAATTTATCATCATATCATCAAGAAGTTTTGTAGCCGCCCCCAATGTGATGGACATAAAGGTACCTCCAGCAGCTGAATCCAATAAATTCCGCGAAGAAAAATTTAGTCCCGCATAGAAGGTTTGGATGATCATCCAAGTAGTCGATCCATGGGTTGGGCAATTTTTAACCAGAGATTTCATTCTTTCCCAAGCTTGAGCAACATGTTCAGTATCTAATTGTTTAAAATTCATTATGCTACTCCTCAAAGATATAATTTTAGCAGGGGGATAATATCTACCAATAAAAGCATCCTTGCATTTAGTCCATGAATCAATACTATTCTTAGGCGGAGATAGCAACCAATCTTTAGCTCTTCCTCTTAATGAGAAAGGGAACAATTTTAGTTTAATAATATCACCATCTACATCTTTATATTTTTGCATTTCACATAGTTCAACAAAATTATTGAGATGGGC
>NC_061514.1:104598980-104653713 GCF_022539505.1 Lolium rigidum
TGTTGAAGAAACCTCTTCCTTGAGTGATAAGATTGATGTGATTATGTCTATGCTTGTGAATGGTAGATCTAATGTAGATCCAAATAATGTTCCTTTAGCTTCATTGGTTGCTCAAGAAGAAAATGTTGATGTGAATTTCATTAAAAATAATAATTTCAACAACAATGCTTATAGGAACAACTCTGGTAATAACTATAGGCCATATCCTTCTGCTAATGGTAATGGTTATGGTCATTCTTATGGGAATTCTTACAACAATAATAGGAGTGTACCCTCTGGTCTTGAAGCTATGCTTAAAGAATTTATTAGTACACAAACTCGCTTTTAACAAATCCGTTGAGGAAAAGCTTGATAAAATTGATATTATTGCTTCTAGAGTTGATAGACTTGCCTCTGATGTTAATCTTTTAAATTTGAAAGTTATGCCTAATAATGATATTGATAATAAGATTACTACTACAGCAAATGCCATCCAAGTTAGAATTAATGAGAATATAAGATTAGTGGCTGAATTGCGTGCTAGGTGGGATAGAGAAGAAAATGAAAAACTAGCTAAAGAGAATAATGTAGCTAAAGTTTGGACTATTACCACCACTAGTAATGATAATGATTCACATGTTGCTGCACCTCCTACTATCAATGGTAAAATAATTGGTGTTGGCAATGTTTCTACTTCTAGTGCAAAGCAAACAAAACCGCCCGAAATTGCTAAAACTCGCCGAAACCGCTTGTGATAAAACCGTCGAAATTTTTTCCAACCTTGGGAACAATGATCCCATTGCTGTAGCTCATAATGATTTAGATTTTGATGATTGCCACATCTCTGAAGTTATAAAGTTCTTACAAAAACTTGCTAAAAGTCCTAATGCTAGTGCTATAAATTTAGCCTTTACAAAACATATTACAAATGCTCTCATAAAAGCTAGAGAAGAGAAACTAAAACTTGAAACTTCTATTCCTAGAAAGTTAGAAGATGGTTGGGAGCCCATCATTAAAATGAAATTCAATGACTTTGAATGTAATGCTTTATGTGATCTTGGTGCAAGTATTTCGTTATGCCTAAAAAGATTTATGATATGCTTGACTTGCCACCATTGAAGAATTGTTATTTGGATGTTAATCTTGCCGATAATGTTAAAAAGAAACCTTTGGGGAGGATTGATAATGTGCACATTACGGTTAACAATAACCTTGTCCCCGTTGATTTTGTTGTCTTGGATATCGAATGCAATGCATCTTGTCCTATTGTGTTGGGAAGACCTTTTCTTCGAACCGTTGGTGTTGTTATTGATATGAGGGAAGGTAATATTAAATATCAATTTCCTCTCAAGAAAGGTATGGAACACTTCCCTAGAAAGAGAATGAAGTTGCCTTTTGATTCTATTATTAGAACAAGTTATGATGTTGATGCTTCTACTCTCGATGTTACTTGATTTGCACTTTCTGCGCCTAGCTGAAAGGCGTTAAAGAAAAGCGCTTATGGGAGACAACCCATGTTTTTACTACAGCAATTTTTTGTTTTGTTGAGTCTTGGAAGTTGTTTACTACTGTAGCAACCTCTCCTTATCATGTTTTTGTGCCAAGTAAAGTTTCTATGTCGAAGTTGATGTTTTATTTGGGATCGCTGCGCAGAAACAGCATTGCTGTCTGTCACGAATCTGGGCACAGTTCTCTGTAGAAAATTCTAAAAAATCTGCCAAATTACGAGCGTGATCCTCAGATATGTACGCAACTTTCATTAGTTTTGAGTTTTTCCATTTGAGCAAGTCTGGTGCCAGATTTAAATTCGTCTTTACGGACTGTTCTGTTTTTGACAGATTCTGCCTTTTATTTCGCATTGCCCTCTTTTGCTGTGTTGGATTTATTTCTTTGATCCATTAATGTCCAGTAGCATTATGCAATGTCCAGAAGTGAAAATAATGATTGTGTCACCTCTGAATGTGTGAATTACTAATTGTGCACTAACCCTCTAATGAGTTTGCTTGAAGTTTGGTGTGAAGGAAGTTTTCAAGGGTCAAGAGAGGAGAATGATATACTATGATATACTATGATCAAGAGGAGTGAAAGCTCTAAGCTTGGGGATGCCCCCGTGGTTCACCCCTGCATATTTTAAGAAGACTCAAGCGTCTAAGCTTGGGGATGCCCAAGGCATCCCCTTCTTCATCGACAACCTCATCAGTTCCTCCCCGAAACTATATTTTTATTCAATCACATCTTGTGTTCTTTACTTGGAGCGTCGGTTTGTTTTTGTTTTTGTTTTTGTTTGAATAAAATGGATCCTAGCATTCACTTTGTGGGAGAGAGACACGCTCCGCTGTTGCATATGGACACATGTGTCCTTAGGCTTTACTCATAATGTTCAAGGCGAAGTTTCTTCTTCGTTAAATTGTTATATGGTTGGAATTTGAAAAATGCTACATGTAGTAATTCTAAAATGTCTTGGATAATGTGATACTTGGCAATTGTTGTGCTCATGTTTAAGCTCTTGCATCATATGCTTTGTACCCATTAATGAAGAAATACATAGAGCTTGCTAAAATTTGATTTGCATATTTGGTCTCTCTAAGGTCTAGATAATATCTAGTATTGAGTTTTGAACAACAAGGAAGACGGTGTAGAGTCTTATAATGTTTACAATATGTCTTTTATGTGAGTTTTGCTGCACCGGTTCATCCTTGAGTTTGCTTCAAATAACCTTGCTAGCCTAAACCTTGTATCGAGAGGGAATACTTCTCATGCATCCAAAATCCTTGAGCCAACCACTATGCCATTTGTGTCCACCATACCTACCTACTACATGGTATTTCTCCGCCATTCCAAAGTAAATTGCTTGAGTGCTACCTTTAAAATTCCATCATTCACTTTTGCAATATATAGCTCATGGAACAAAATAGCCTTAAAAACTATCGTAGTATTGAATATGTACTTATGCACTTTATATTTTATTAAGTTGCTTGTTGTGCGATAACCATGCTTCTGGGGAACGCCATCAACTATTATTGAATATCATGTGAGTTGCTATGCATGTCCGTCTTGTCTGAAGGTCTATCATTTTAGTGGTTGGAGCATGCAAAATTGTTAGAGAAGAACATTGGGCCGCTAACTAAAGCCATGAATCATGGTTGAAGTTTCAGTTTTGGACATATATCCTCAATCTCATATGAGAATAATAATCATTGCTACATGCTTATGCATTTAAGAGGAGTCCATTATCCGTTGTCCATGTTGTCCCGTATGGATGTCTAAGTTGAGAATAATCAAAAGCGAGAAATCCGAAATGCGAGCTTTCTCCTTAGACCTTTGTACAAAGCGGCATGGAGGTACCCCTTTGTGACACTTGGTTGAAACATGGCATGCGAAGATCCGGTAGTCCAAGCTAAGTAGGACGAGGTGCGAACACTATTAGTATACTATGCATGAGGCTTGCAACTTGTAAGATATAATTTACATAACTCATATGCTTTATTACTACCGTTGACAAAATTGTTTCATGTTTTCAAAATAAAGGCTCTAGCACAAATACAGCAATCGATGCTTTCCTCTTTGAAGGACCATTCTTTTACTTTTATTGTTGAGTCAGCTTTACCTATCTCCCTCCACCTTAAGAAGCAAACACTTGTGTGAACTGTGCATTGATTCCTACATACTTGCATATTGCACTTGTTATATTACTTTATGTTGACAATATCCATGAGATATACATGTTATAAGTTGAAAGCAACCGCTGAAACTTCATCTTCCTTTGTGTTGCTTCAACACCTTTACTTTGATTTATTGCTTTATGAGTTAACTCTTATGCAAGACTTATTGATGCTTGTCTTGAAAGTACTATTCATGAAAAGTCTTTGTCATATGATTCACTTGTTTACTCATGTCATTACCTTTGTTTTTATCGCTGCATTCATTACATATGTTTTCAAATAGTATGATCAAGATTATGATGGCATGTCACTTCAGAAATTATCTTTGTTATCGTTTTACCTGCTCGGGACGACCAGAACTAAGCTTGGGGATGCTGATACGTCTCCAACGTATCGATAATTTCTTATGTTCCATGCTACTTTATTGATGATACCTACATGTTTTATGCACATTATATGTCATATTTACGCATTTTCTGGAACTAACCTATTAACAAGATGCCGAAGAGCCGATCTGTCATTTTCGCTGTTTTTGGTTTCAGTAAATCCTAGTAAGGAAATATTCTCGGAATTGGACGAAATCTTCGCCTGTGGTCCTATTTTTGGACGGAGCTTCCGGAAGACCGAAGAGTCAACGAAGTGGGGCCACGAGGCAGCCGGGGACAGGGCGGCGCGGCCCAAGCCCCGCCGCGCGGCCTCGTCATCCGGGCACCTCGTGTGGCCCCCCGACCTACCCTTCCGCCTACTTAAAGCCTCCGTCGTGAAACCCCCAGCACCGAGAGCCACGATACGGAAAACCTTCCGGAGACGCGCCGCCGCGAATCCCATCTCGGGGATTCAGGAGATCGCCTCCGGCACCCCGCCGGGAGAGGGATTCATCTCCCGGAGGACTCTTCATCGCCATGATCGCCTCCGGAGTGATGAGTGAGTAGTTCACCCCTGGACCATGGGTCCATAGCAGTAGCTAGATGGTCGTCTTCTCCTTGTTGTGCTTCATTGTTGGATCTTGTGAGCTGCCTAACATGATCAAGATCATCTATCTGTAATACTATATGTTGTGTTTGTTGGGATCCGATGGATAGAGAATACTATGTTATGGTGATTATCAATCTATTGTTTATGTGTTGTTTATGATCTTGCATGCTCTCCGTTATTAGTAGAGGCTCTGGCCAAGTTTTTGCTCTTAACTCCAAGAGGGGGTATTTATGCTCGATAGTGGGTTCATGCCTTCATTGACACCGGGATCGTGACGAGTAGGTTCTAAGGTTGTGATGTGTCGTTGCCACTAGGGATAAAACATTGATGCTATGTCTAAGGATGTAGTTGTTGATTACATTACGCACCATACTTAATGCAATTGTCCGTTGCTTAGCAACTTAATACCGAATGGGGTTCGGACGATAACCTCGAAGGTGGACTTTTTAGGCATAGATGCAGTTGGATGGCGGTCTATGTACTTTGTCGTAATGCCCAATTAAATCTCACTATATTTATCATATCATGTATATGCATTGTTATGCCTTTCTCTATTTGTCAATTGCCCGACTCGTAATTTGTTCACCCAACATGCTTTTATCTTATGGGAGAGACACCTCTAGTGAACTGTGGACCCCGGTCCTATTCTTTACATAGC
Source organism: Lolium rigidum (assembly GCF_022539505.1). Classification (NCBI taxonomy): domain Eukaryota; kingdom Viridiplantae; phylum Streptophyta; class Magnoliopsida; order Poales; family Poaceae; genus Lolium; species Lolium rigidum. The sequence goes on from NC_061514.1 coordinate 104,604,255, forward strand.
ATACAATCTATCGCAATTGTTTTTACTCGTTTTCTTTGCAAACATCTTCCACTCGATACGCTTAATCCTTTGTTACGACAAGTCGGTGAGATTGACAACCTCACCGTTTCGTTGGGACAAAGTACTTGGGTTGTGTTGTGCAGGTTCCGCGTTGGCGCCGGAATCCCCGGTGTTGCGCCGCATCACATTTCGCGACCATCAACCTTCAACGTGCTTCTTGGCTCCTACTGGTTCGATTAAACCTTGGTTTCTTTCTGAGGGAAAACTTGCTACTGTGCGCATCATACCTTCCTCTTGGGGTTCCCAACGAACGTGTGAGTTACACGCCATCAACTCCGTGCATCAGCAATGGTCCGACCAAGATCATCAGCAGGCTCATCACGTGCCTCTTCTTGATCACCTTCCCCTTTACCTTCCCCTTCACCTTCCCCACCTTCAGCATCATCCATGAAAGTATCACCGAAATGATCAAGATAGCTGTCATCGATGTCATCCCCTTCTTCATCTTCTTCCATTATAACCCCTCTTTCTCCATGCTTGGTCCAACAATTATAGCTTGGCATGAAACCATGCCAAATCAGGTGCAGGTGAACTTCCCTTGAGGAAGAGTAACCCTTCTGATTCTTACAGTCAACACATGGACGAGATAACAAAACCCCCCGCTTGTTCGCATTAGCCACTACGAGGAAATCTTTCAAACCCGTAGTGAATTCGCCGGAGAGTCGGTTAGCGTACATCCATTGCCGATTCATCTCGCATTATTATAATACAAAATATATAATTAACCATCATGCATTTGTTAAACTAAATAGAAATTAAACAATGAACTACACACATATGCATATTTTATCAATGACACATATATATGAAAGGTTCAAGTTGCTAACCGCGATCGAGGAGGAAAAAATAAATGAGGAAGCTCGATCAAGTGTGGCTCGACACTTCATATCATGTTTGTTTCATGCTCTTGGGGCATTTCATCAAACACCTTGTGTGCATAAGAGGAGCCAAAAGCAAACCTACACCCCCTTGTGAAGTTTGTGAAGAGAAGTGGCACCAAATGGCTAAGTGTTGTGGGCTGAATGGTATATATAGGGAGGGGCTTTAGTCGCGGTTGGCCTCGGCCAACCGCGACTAAAGGCCTTTGGGCCAGGCTCGAGGACATTTAGTCGCGGTTGGCCTGGCCAACCGCGACTAAAGCCCCTCCCGTCCACCAGCTGGCCACCGAGCGCGCTGGACCCAGGCCTTTGGTCGCGGTTCATCACCCGAGCCGCGACTAAAGGCCCCATTGGTCGCGGTTCTTACATTTTCGCGACTAATGGGGCTGGACGGAAGGCCTTTTTTCTACCAGTGAGTTCTCGGCATTATTATACTAAATAAAAATGAAGAGCAGTGTGTCAATTCATTTGACCAAATTTTCAACTGTCTTGTCTTTTTTTTAAATTATTAACGCTTCCCACTACGGGAAAATATGCCTTTGCCGGCAAAGGGCCCTATTTGCACGGCAAAGGCTTTGCCGTGCGGGGACACACGGCAAAGGTCGCACGGCAATGTCATTGACGGCAAAGGCTTCTTTGCCGTGTGACTCGCCAACGTTGCACGGCAAAGGCTTTGCCGTGTGACGCCGCACGGCAAAGGTAGCTTCTTTGCCGTGTGCCAAACATGTTTTATCGAAAAAAACACCCAAATGGCTGGTCTAGGAATCGAACCTAGGACGCGGAGTAGGGAAAGCATGTGACCTTGCCACCAGGCTAAGTGTTCATTTGTTGATAACTATACCACGCCACACCTTTTCATATGAGAAGAAATGCAGTTTTCGCTTCTTTGCCGTGCGCTTACACTAGGCAAAGCCTTCTTTGCCGTGCGTTTGTTAAAAACACTAGGCGAAGGATGCTTTGCCGTGTGCCAACGTTGCACGGCAATGCCTAACGCCTTTGTCGTGCACCGAATCTTTGCCGTGCGGCGTGTTGGGCCATTGCCGTGCATATTTCTTTGTCGTGCGGCCTCTTCTATCGTTGCCGTGAATCGTATCTTTGCCGTGCGCTCGTGTCTATCTTTCCCGTGGCCAAGATCTTTGTTGTGCGTTTTTATCTGTGCGCATCTTTGCCGTGCGGGGACACACGGCAAAGAAAGGCTGCACGGCGACGCCTATTTTTCCCGTAGTGTCCGACGCTCTGGCCATCAGGATCGATTATCTTGGGCATATGCTACAAAATAGCGATCTTGCAAATTCCTTTAAGAGCCCGTTTGGAAGGACTTCGCTCTACCGAAATCTACGGAGCGATGCAGAGCTTGGTTTTACCAACTCCGTGAAAATGAACATACCTCCGTCCCGCTCCGGGAGCGCCGTCCATGAGCGGAGAGGATCCAAACACGTCCTAAATCTACATATATACAACTACACATGTGTGGTGTGGCTATGAGGTTATGGAAGTTGACCGCACAACAGGGAGTAGTTGGCTGGCTTTTGCACTTTAATTTCATCATCCATCCATTTTGCTCTCGTCAGCCACAGATGTCGCCTGCCCTCGTGCAAAAGATAAGAACAGGATTGGGTGGAGTGAGAAAGGGGAAAGGAAATACGAATGCATCTAGAAGGGAGAGCTAACTTTTGTTGGAGTTGCTCCATGAATCACGATGGAGTCGTACGTGGGAAGCCAGCTGCATGCATCCATCCATAGTATCCTAGCTCACCTGCTCCCCTCTCCTGGCGTCACGTCAGGGTCTTCGACTCACGACTTCGTCGCTCTTTTCTTGGCAGACAAGAGACCGTGGAGTCGTGGTGGCGATCCGAATCGCACGACGGCAGGGCATATGCCGGTCGTCATACGCTTTTTTTAGCCACCAAACGCACGTACGCCGTTGGCTTATTGTCTAGCTCCCGGCCCGTTTCACATCGAAATGAGAGATGGAGCTTTGGCGCGCGCGTCACGCGTTCGTTTCTGTTTGTTCCGATTCGGACGTGCATCCACCGACAGGGGCAGGAAACCACCATGACATAGGATAGTCTTACCCTTCCATCCAAAAAATAACTGCTCAATTTTTTCTTAATACGGGATCTATCTATCACTAAAAATATGTCTATATGCCTTCATTTCCAGATAAATTGAGCGGCCTTTTTAGAAACGGAAGGAATACTAGAGACCAAGCTACCTGGAGCCCTTTTATTTAAAAAAAATGAAAAAAAATATTTCAAAGTTTTCAAAAAAAAATCAAAAAACCTGGATGAAGTCGATTATTATGTACACTATGCCCGTGTAAATTTTAGTGTGAATACCATGTATATATTTTAGGCTCGGCAAAAAAGATTCAAAAGTGGCACTATTCATGTTCCTAGATCTACATTTTTGTCATTTTTGCCGAGGATAGAATACAAGGTAAAGTTTGCCCATGGGAAGAATAAATAATTGACTACGCTGGATATTTTTGTTGAGGCATTTTGGAACTTTAATTTGATTTTTCGAAGTTTTCAAACACGAGCTCCATGGAGCTCGTGTGCTAAAACAACGCAATGGTAATCAACTACTGCTATTCCCTCCCTCCTCAAGTAAGTATACTTTACCTCTTGTATTAAATTAAATATTGTAAAGTTTGATTAACTTAATGGGCAGAGTAAAAATATTTATAGTACTACCTCCGTCTAAAAATATGTCTCTTAATTTTGTGTAGGTGCGGATGTATCTAGACACATCTTACTTATAGATACATCCGTACATAAAAAATGTTGAGACGCCTATTTTTAGACGGTACCAATTTTGGTATCACTAGACCCATTTTTAAATGTAGTTTCATATGTACCAATTTGATGTATTATATGTTGTTAATATTTTTGATAAAATTGGTTAAAGCCATTTTATTTAGACCAAGAGTTAGAATACACTTATTTGAGGATGTGAGGAGTGGGCGTGGCCAGGGTGACAAAGATATTATTAAGGATAGAACTGGGTAGGGTAGAGCAATATTATATCCATAGACATATATACTAGTAGAAAACATGGATTTCGTTCAAAGTCCCTAGGAGCTTTAGTCCTGGTTTTAAAACGAACCAGAATCAGTGGGGGGCATTGGTCCCGGTTCGACCGGCGCGGGGCGACGCCACCCTCTAGTCCCGGTTCGTTTGGGGCCTTTGGTCTCGGATTGTATTACAAATCGGGACTAAAGGGGTTGCAGCAGAGTGCTTTAGGCCGTGTCAGGTCCCGAGCACCAACCGGGACCAAAGGTCTATCCTTTAGTCCCGGTTTGCCTTCCCAACCGGGACTAAAGGCCCATCTCTCTATATATACCCCTGCCCTACCTAAGTGTGAGCCACACTTAGCATTTTTCACTTCTTAGCATAAAAGAGGTGTATGTTGCTTTGCTCTCTTCTTATGCACAAGAGGTGTTCGATGAAATGCCTAAATGATTTTGCCACTTGAGTTCACACAAAACAAGCCATACTCAAAGCTTGCTCCTGTCTTTTTCCTTCTCCATCGAGGGTAACAACTTTATCCTTTCATCCGTCATTGATAAAATACATGTGTATATAAATACATTGCTTCACTAATCATGATATTCTGTAATGGTTTTTGATAAGCTTAATTATATCATGTAGATGAATCAGAAATAGATGTACATTGGCCGACTGATACGGCTCAAACGTATCTATAATTTTTGATGCTCCATGCTTGTTTTACACCAATTCATATATGTTTTGCTTACACTTTGATGCACTTTTATATGATTTCCGGCATTAACCTATTAACAAGATGTCACAGTGCCAGTTCCCTGTTTTCTGTTGTTTTTATATTTTAGAAAAGTTGACCAGGAAATATTCTCGGAATTGCACGAAACAAAAGCCGAACTCAATATTTTACCATAACGAAGACAGAGTCCGAAGGGGGGACGAAGTGGCGCCGCGCGCAGGGCGGCCAGACCACCCCACGGCGCGGCCTGGGTGTGGCCCGCGACTAGGGTGGTGTGAGCCCCCCAGGCGGCCACCGACCTCGCCATTCCGCTTATTTATTCACGATCTCGGGAAAAACCTGGATACCTGAACCTCCATCCACGAAAAGTTCCGTCGCGGCCGCCATCGCATAAGCCATCTCGGGGGGTTCTAAAGCTCTTCTCGGCACCTTGCCGGAGGGGGAAATCATCACCGGAGGCATCTACATCGCCATGCCCGCCTCCAAAGTGATGCGTGAGTAGTTCATGATGGGGTTCGTAGCATAGAAAACAAAAAAATTTCCTACCGCGAGACGAATAAATCCAAGATCTAATCTATGGAACACCCAAGATCTAATCTACAAGATCGGAGCAACGAGATTGATGTAAGACTAACCCTCGAAGATTTCCAAAGCCTACGAGATTAGATCTCATTGTTGGTGTAGACGATCATCCCCGTTGCCGCAATCCGGCAAGCACTTCCGTACTCGGTCGCGCGTACGGTGTCGATGAAGCCCTTCCTCTCCCCGTTCCAGCGGGCAGCGAGAGGTGTGGTAGATCTCCACGGAATCCCAGCGAAGCACGACGGCGTGGTGGTGGTGGTGGAGAAGAATTGCTGCGGCGGCTTCGCCTAAGCCTCGCGCAAAGATATGGAGGAGGAAGAAAGGGGGCGGCCAGGGTTTCCGGATGGGGGGCCTTGGCCGGCCACCCCTCCCCTCTTTATATAGGTGGGGGTCGGCCTAGGGTTTCCCCTAGGGCCCACCTACCCCCTTTGGCCGGCCACATGGGGGCAAACTCCTCCCCCAAGTTTTCCCCCTTATCTCCTAATTTAAACCATTTATTTTAGGAGATAGATCTTATCTCTAGATTTAAACCATTTAAACTAGAGATAGATCTTATCTCTAAGGGGGCCGGCCTAGGCCCACATGTCATGGTGGGTAGGACCCACTATGCTATGTGGCGCCTATGTGGCCTCTCCGGGGTGGTGGGCCCACCGGTGGCCCTCTAGAACCTTCTAGAAGCTCCGGTCAAAACACCGGACTTTTTCCCGAACCCCGGAAATTGACTTCCCATATATGAATCTTATTCTCCGGACCATTCCGGACCTCCTCGTGATGTCCCGGATCCCATCCGAGACTCCGAACAAAAACTTCGGACTCCAACTCATATTCCGAATCTACTTATGCGACATCGAACCTTAAGCGCGTCACCCTACGGTTCGCGAACTATGCGTACATGGTCGAGACTCCTCTCCGAGCAATAACCAATAGCGGGATCTCGGAGATCCATAATGGCTCCCACATATTCAACGATGACTTAGTGATCGATTGAACCATTTACATACGATGCCGATTCCCTTTGTCACGCGATATTTTACTTGTTCGAGGTTCGATCATCGGTATCTCCACACCTTGTTCAACCTTGTTACTGACAAGTACTCTTTACTCGTACCATGGTATGTGATCTCTTATGAACCATTCATATGCTTGCAAGCTAATCAGATGACATTCCACCGAGAGGGCCCAGAGTATATCTATCCATCATTAGGATGGACAAATCCCACTATTGATCCATATGCCTCAACTCACACTTTCCGAATACTTAATCCCATCTTTATAACCACCAATTTACGCAATGGCGTTTGATGTAACCAAAGTACCCTTCCGGTGTAAGTGATTTACATGATCTCATGGTCAAAGGACTTGGGCAACTATGTATCGAAAGCTTATAGCAAATTGAACTTAATGACTTGATCTTATGCTACACTTATTTGGGGGTGTGTCCATTATATCATTCACCTAATGACATAACCTTGTTATTAATAACATCCAATGTTTATGATCACGAAACCATGATCATCTATTAATCAACAAGCTAGTTATACAAGAGGCTTACTAGGGACTCCTTGTTGTTTACATAACACACATGTATCAATGTTTCGGTTAATACAATTATATCATGAAATGTAAACATTTATCATGAACAATAAGATTTAACAATAACTAATTTATTATTGCCTCTTGGGCATATCTCCAACAGTCTCCCACTTGCACTAGAGTCAATAATCTAGTTAATATTTGTAAAGATATAACACCTTGGCCTTCTGGTGCTTATCATGTTTTGCTCACGGGAGAGGTTTTAGTCAACGGATCTGACACGCTCAGAAACGTATGTATTTTGCAATTCATTTGCGTCTCAACGCATCACTTATTTTCCAAATAAGTCGGCATTAACTGTATATGCTTAGTCCTCTGGTGGAACCTTAATTCCGCGGTCTGAAATAAGTCACTAATATTGTCACACACAATATAGCTTCAAAATTCTGACACTGTCGGAACTACACCAAGTTCTCAAAGAACTCCTTGACTTAACATCCTCAGTCATTGTCAAAACAATGACATACTCTGCCTTCGTTTGTAGAATCCGTCACAATATTTAGAACTGATCTAAATCTAGCATAGACTTCTTCTAGCTCATTGTGATACCTTATAAACAACACTTAGCCTAATTGAGATTGAAATTTTATTTTTATATGTGACCAAACTAATATCGGTGCAACACCTTACAGCGATTTGTTTGTCACTATCCCATATAAAAACTATATATATATCCTTGGTTCTTCTAAAGCACTCGAGGATATTCTTATCGTTGTCCAATGATCATTACATGAATCATTCCGGTATATGCTCGTAACACTTTAGAGCACAGGACATCCGACTTTGTACATATTATTCGTGATCTAAAATCACTCATGTGTATTTACTCATCGAGTGTCAAATACACTCAAGTCTTGTTAAACCTTCACATGAAAAGAACACCTTCTTAATACTTCTATATTGAACTACTTCAATATCTATTCTATGTACTTAAACTTAAACTTATTATGTGTTTCTATCTATCTTCATAGATCTTGACACTAAATATGTTTCAATTCATATCCTTTCATTGATGTTAATTCTCAATGAAACTTTTTAAATCAATTATATAATTACACTATTTATAATCAACGATATGTCATCTACATAAAGTATTATAAATATGTCTCAACGCTCCCACTTAATTTCTTGCAAATGCAAGCATCTTCATCGTTTCTGATGAAATCAAAACTCTTTGATTATTTCATTCGGTGAAGATTCCAACTCCGCGATACTCACTTCATCCAATTGAAGTTTGTATACCTATCTAGTATTCCACGGACCAGCAAAACTCTTGGTTGTATCTAGTATACATCCTTCATACACACTTCTAGTAAGGAATGTATTTCTGCCATCCTACTATCATATCTCATAAAAGAAATATGTAGCGATTACTAGAATAATCCACATAGACTATAAGCATTGCCACGGAAGATCTAATCTTATCGTAGTCAACTCTTTGAACTTTTTCGTAAACTGCTTTTCGATAAGTTGTTACCACCCGATTTTGGCCAAAATCAGGAGATGGGCCGTAAGCGAAGATGGGCTTGAAGGACGTACACATGGAGCATCTTCGAAGCGGCCTTGCGCTAAGAGTTTGGGCTAAGTTGCCCATGTATCTGTAATATAGTAGATCGTATCGTGTTTAGATTAAAAGATAGAGTCTGGCCCGTGCACGGTTAGGTGCACGCCTCAATTAGAAAGTCCCTTGGACTATAAATATGTATCTAGGGTTATCGGAAAACAAGGACAATCATCGTTCACAACAAACACAAATCAGGCGCATCGCCACCCCTTTCTTCGAGGGTTTCTTCCGGGTAAGCACCATGCTGCCTAGATCGCATCTCGCGATCTAGGCAGTATACATTTATTCGTCTACCTTGTACTACTCGTGCTGAAGCGTTGTTGATGGCAAGCAGTACTACTTATCATTAGGTGTTTAGGGGCTTGCATTGATGCTTTCTCGTGCATATCTGCGTGGCAATGCCGTCCCTCGACACCTAGCTGTCCTTACACCTATCCAGGTGTAAGGGCAGCATCTTGCTTGTTCATTACTTAGTAGATCCGATCCGTTATAGTTGCTCCTTGCTTCGCAGGGATTAGTTTAATATCTGCATAGTTAGGCCTTATGCTGGGGTCGGACGATCCGGTAGTGCGTTAGGTGTTGTTTACCGTCCCTGCAAGGGATGTTCCGGGAATCAACGTTATGTTGGTTTTTAGGCCTCTTGTAGGGGTAGTTTGCATCACCTTCCGTAGCTGCTAGGCCCGATCACACGTAGGACGTTCTGGTTATGCGGTGAAAACCCTAAACTGTCGTAGATCGGTTTAGCTTTGTTTTGATCAAGCAGGATCCCCATGTCATTGTAAATCCAACGTGAACCATGGGGCGATCGGCTCCTTGAGCCGATCCACAGGGCAACCTGAGAGCCGATAGGGCTCGTATTTAATGTTTACGTGTCTACCATGCAGGAACAATCGAAGCACTCTAACACCTTCCTGATCGGGTCTAGGTCGGTGGCACGCCCTAGCAACCGCCGGGACGTGGGCTGGAAGATTTGCGGGACGACGCGAGGTGCCGGGGTCCACTAAGCGGCCTTGGGAGCCTCCCGGCTCTTCGTGTTGCTTAACCATTGCCCGTCGGTGGGTTTTGGAGGGTAACACATTCTGGCACGCCCGGTGGGACAATCTTCTGCAACATCCACGTCAACACCGACACCCGAGATGGCAGAGGAACAGGTCACATACGAGGATCTTCCTGCTGAACACAAGAGGAGGTACGATGAGCTGAAGGCCATCGTTGAAGCCGAACTCATCGGCTCCTCTGAGAAGACCCGTTCGCACGGCTTCAGGTTCAAAGGATTCACGCCACAAGGCGTCCTCGAAGGGTTGGATCTGTCTCTCCCTTCGGAGGAACGTACTAGAGCCCTGCGACAGAAAATCAACTACGTGGTGGCTCATTCGCTACATCGGCATTCTGAGAGCCTGGTGAATACGTTGGAGCGCGTTGCGCTCCGTGTGGTGCAAGAGATCATGGACGTCGGTACTCCCCTTCAGGACCTGTTCTAGGGACTCACCAGGGAGAGGTGCAACTCCACACCAGGCCACCATTGCCGTACGCGATGGCAGCTCCACAGCAACAAGGTTCACCGGCATACGTTGTCTACAAGGTTGGAGGTGATCCGGGCGACTATCAGTTCTTGTATGAACCGCCCAAGGAGATCCCACACGGATACGTGTGCACGTTTGTGCCGGACTGCAACAACTGGACGCAGGCGATCCAGGCTCCAACAGGAGGGATTGCCGGAGCAGGCGCAATTGTTCCGGCAGGAGGGACGACTGCAGCGGCGGGGAGTTTGGGAGCAGATGCTGAGAAATAGGCGTGGCTAGCCAAGTATGCCACTACACCAGTCCATGAAAATTCAGCTGCTACTACCTCCACCGCGGATCAGATCAGCGCAGTCCTAAGAGATCAGTTCGGCATCCTGCCGAAGAAGAAGATAATCGGCTATTCCAAGCCGTACCCCAATGAGTTCGATCTGATCCCACTACCACCTAAGTACCGGCTCCCGGACTTCACCAAATTCAGTGGGTCAGAAGGATCAAGCTCAATCGAGCACGTGAGCCGATACTTGGCCCAGTTGGGCATGGTTTCAGCATCGGATCAGCTACGGGTGAGGTTCTTCTCGCAATCCCTCACCGGTCCAGCTTTTGGATGGTACACCTCGCTGCAGCCAAATTCAGTGCGATCATGGAAGCAGCTAGAGGAACAGTTTCACACCCAATATCATTCAGAAGCTACCTGAGCTGGTATTGCCGAACTAGCACAGTTCGGCAGAGGCGAGGAGAGACAGTGTCTGAGTACATTCAGCGTTTCAGAACCGTCAAGAACCGATGCTATTCGGTTCATTTAACTGAGAAAGAAGCAGTCGAGCTGGCCGTGGCAGGCCTTGCAGCGTCATTCAAGGATCTGACGTTCCAAGTGGAGTACAACTCGCTGGCGCACATGGTCCGAGATTGACCTTATATGAACAGCGCCATCCAGAACTGTACCAGGACAAGTTCAAGCGCGCGATAACCCTGGTCAATGCTGATGAGGATGAAGATTCTGCGGAAGATCAGGAAGTCGCAGTAGCCGAATGGACTCGGACGCCAGTACCTGTGTCCTGCAAATGGGTGAACCCACCAGGGCCTCCAAGAGGGTTGGACTTTGATGTGAGCAAAACTGAACAGATCTTCGATCTGCTACTGAAAGAGAAACAGTTGAAGCTACCTGAAGGCCACAAGATCCCTACGGCTCAAGAGATGAACAAAAGGCCATACTGCAAATGGCATCATACGTTCACGCACGCCACCAACGACTGCAAAGTATTGCGTGCACAAATTCAGATGGCGATAGAATCAGGCTGATTAACTTTCGGACAGTTTGCCATGAAGGTAGACACGCGTCCGTTTCCGGACGTCAACATGGTGGACCTAGGCCACTCCATAAGGGAGCCAGGGTTCTCTTTCGATGTCAATATGGCAGGACTCGTGAGCCGCCATGGCAAAGATAAAGCAGAGAGCAGCAACTCTCCTGGCAAAGATAAAGAGGAGGCCGTTCCACGCGACCGGCCCCAAGATGATGATAGACGGTACCTAACCGAGGAGGAGGTGAGAAGCATACGGTATCAGCGCCCACTCTCCGTGCATCTCCTCAACAAATATGAGCAGCAGTACGACCGACGTCGGCACTACGACGAAGACGAAGAAAGATATCGTCGGTCTGATGCGGAAAACAGGAGGTATCGTCAGCATGATGGAAACAACGACGGGTACGAACGTCGCGCTAGAGGGAGGTCAAGGGAGCAAGACAACGCGGATAAGCACTGGGACTGTCCTTTCTTCAAACATTGCTGGGACTCCGGAATGAGCCGATTGCCAACAATCGAGAATTGCCTAGAATGCAAACAGCAAAGGAGAAGGACAAATGAGGTTTCAGTGTTCGAGCGTCTAGGGACTCTCCCACTTCAGAATAAACGAGCTGAGTCATCTCAAGAAGAAGACTTCGAGGAGTCAGATGGAGAAGAAGATAGGTATCACCGACCAAGGTGGTGCCCTGATGGACTCAGCCATTCTCAGAAGCGTAGAGTGCAGCGGCTGCGAAACCTGGAAGAAGCCGAGGCACAGTACCTGTACACGTTGAGAAGAGCACGGCCCGATCTGGCCATGAAAATTCAGCAGACATTGGAGACGAAGGCGCGCCCGCCAAAGAAAGTATGGTGCCCAAAACAGGCGAAGGCCGATGCACAGGCATCGGCTGATGCCGATGTAGGAACATCGGCTGGCACAAACATGGTGTTTATACTCCCGTCGGAGTTTCGCGCTCCAAGCGACAAGGAGGTTTCAGTGGATCAATTCGACTGCGGTCCACGACCAGTTATCTTTGAGAAGCCACGAGATAGAAGCTACAGGCATTTGAAAGCCCTATACTTGAGGGGTTACATCAATGGGCAGCCTGTCAGCAAGATGTTGGTCGACACCGGAGCGGCAGTCAACATAATGCCATATTCCATGCTACGACGTTTGGGGCACTCCAGTGATGATCTGATCGAGACCAACATCACATTAAGCGACTTCAACGGCCAGGCGTCAGAAGCGAAAGGTGTTCTGAATGTAGAGCTTACTGTAGGCCGGAAAACCATACCTACCGCGTTCTTCATCGTCGACAGCGAAAAGCAATTACGCCGTCCTATTAGGAAGGGACCGGATTCATGCTAACCGTTGCATTCCGTCTACAATGCACCAATGCATCATACAAGGGATGGAGATGAAGTGGAAGTCGTTCAGGCGGATGACTCAATCGAGATATCGTTAGCTGCCATGAGCGTGTGGGAAGCAGATAACCAAGAGCCGCTCTCTGGAATCAGTTTAGAGGGTTGTGAGCGCATCGAAGCTTCGAAAAATGGGGTAAGGCTGGTTTTATCCACCGGCCTAACAGAGTAGCAGGTTCAAGACATTGGACGTACGTGGCAAGGCCGATCCCTGAGATCGGCCCTCAAAAAATGAAAAGCAAAGGATCTTATCTCCAGCATGCCACGTAGCTGCAGTGGAAGTCCAAGAAGTTGCAAACCATCGTCAAACATTGCAATGGAAAGGGAGGCCGATTCCCGCAATCGGCCAAAATTATCCTCAACATACCTTTGTCTGTGTTCAGCATTGATCCAACAGATGTCTGAAGAGCTGATACCATCAATTACTTGACAGAATCGGCTCGGGGGGCACATAGATGGATAAGACACGAGGATACGAAGCTGAGAATGCATGTCAAATGCCCAGCAGAACAGCTCAAATATGGGGGCCGATACGTAAACAAAGATACGTAAACAAATCGGCCGTAAAAAATGGAAAATCCAAAAATTTTGAGCACAGCCGATGCGTAGGCATCGACTTAAGAATTAAAAGCCGATGCACGGCCATCGACTCAAGGGGTGCGACTGTTACAAGCAGGAGCTTAATGGAGCAGCCATCGAGTTACGCAGCGAGGCTCTACTGAAGGAGCCCCTCAGTGGAATGGTTGGTGGCTCCATTAGCAAATCTCCAAGACCAGCAGCGCCTGCGTAGGCATGCAGATCAGGATAAGATCATGAGAACAGCCGATGACCATTCAATTGGCTGTGACATTTCCTCCTGGGGCTTGACCAAGCAAGGCGCAAGAAGGGAGCTAGGAGGAGTTCAAGGGCCACTACGTTTGAGGCTTCTTAGTTCAAGGGAGCTGCTGATCCTTCCAGAGCCGTCCTAGTGCATTATCTCCTGGGGCGTAAGCTTTCCTGCCCTGTTTTGATGAAGAGCTGGAGTGACTCGGGGGGCAGCTCGCCTTGAAGGTTCTCTGCTATTGAAAGCCGATTTGGTCAGAATCGGCTGATGCTGCGCTACAGTCGGGAAGCCGATGATGGCCCATTCGGTTGGTACATCTTTATCCTCGCCTTGACTGAGGCACGGGGGGCAGCACGCCCTCAGGGTTCTTTGTTCTGAGGAGCTAGAGCCACCAATTGGAAGAGGGAGCCATCATAATTGATAGGCTTTGGGCCAGTTTATTGCTACAAAGAGACAAAGCATCGCGGGGAAAGTTATAGGCAATCAAGATTTTCAGCAATGGTCCTAGAGTGCTCCTAAAGGCATCAATTCTGGAGTCCTGCCGGTGAAAGCTAACATTAAGCTCAGGGGGCTTGGATTTACAAGATTTAAGGTTTGCGCGGTTACGATTTGGTCCTGTTCGACTGGAATTTGAGGATCTGGACTGATCTATCTCGAAAATTATCATAAGAGACCGATGCGTTGCCATCGGTTCATCGAGCGTTGATCAGGCTAACAATCGACAAAATCAACACAAGGGAGAATCGGCTAACAATGTGCAAGGAATCGGCAGAGTCAAATTGGGGAAATTTCCTCATTGATAATCAGATTCCTTACACGAAAAGAGCTGATTGCTCTCAAAAGGAAGGCCTAGGGGGATGCATTACCCCTCCTACTACTACTGATCCTATGCTAAGGGGTCCTATCTAGGGGCCATTGCTGCCCTCGTCATCGCCGTCGCCGCCGCTATCGCTGCTTCCGGCGGGCTCGTCGTCGCTGCTGTCGCGACCACCTGGAGGACCCTCGTTGTCCTCGTCTTCCTCGCCAGCGTCGTCTTCGTCGCTGTCGAGGTCACTAAGGTTGCCCGGCCAAAGGCAGAAGCGCTTGGCCGGCGGCTCGTCGGAGGAGGTGCTGTCCTCCTCCTCTTTTTCCTTCTTCACCTCCTCAGCGGAGGAGAAACCGTCCCAGGAGAAGCCATCATCGTCGCTTCCCTCCTCCGATTCCCCAATGGCGAGGAAGCGGAGGTCGCTCTCCCCGTCCATTAAGGACTGGTCGTCTTCGGACCAGACGGAGGAGTCGTGGCTCGACTCATCCCCGTCGGCTATGGCGCGGCGGATGTTGGCCGCGTGGGCCTCCTGCGGGTCCCACTCCGGCGTCGGCTCGCGGGAAGGGGAGGATTGGGTGGAAAGACCCGATGAGGGAGAAGAAGAGGAAGAAGACATGGTGGCAGAGGAGGGTTTTTGGAAGTGCTGATGCGAGGGGATGAAAAGGAGAACTGTTCGATGCGGTTAAAATAAAAGGAGATGGAAATTTAATTGTCGAGCAGTTTTCGAGGACGTGGTGCCAAAACGGTCAAATCGTGCAGAGAAGTTGGGAAGGCAAGTCGTCATGATGAAGAATACTGCGACGGTTCTGCTCTGCCACGACATGACCCTTCGAAGAAAACAGATGGTTTTGCAATTACCATTATCAAAACCAGGGGGGCATGTGTTACCACCCGATTTTGGCCAAAATCAGGAGATGGGCCGTAAGCGAAGATGGGCTTGAAGGACGTACACATGGAGCATCTTCGAAGCGGCCTTGCGCTAAGAGTTTGGGCTAAGTTGCCCATGTATCTGTAATATAGTAGATCGTATCGTGTTTAGATTAAAAGATAGAGTCTGGCCCGTGCACGGTTAGGTGCACGCCTCAATTAGAAAGTCCCTTGGACTATAAATATGTATCTAGGGTTATCGGAAAACAAGGACAATCATCATTCACAACAAACACAAATCAGGCGCATCGCCACCCCTTTCTTCGAGGGTTTCTTCCGGTAAGCACCATGCTGCCTAGATCGCATCTCGCGATCTAGGCAAGTATACGTTTATTCGTCTACCTTGTACTGCTCGTGCTGAAGCGTTGTTGATGGCGAGCAGTACTACTTATCATTAGGTGTTTAGGGGCTTGCATTGATGCTTTCTCGTGCATATCTGCGTGGCAATGCCGTCCCTCGACACCTAGCTGTCCTTACACCTATCCAGGTGTAAGGGCAGCATCTTGCTTGTTCATTACTTAGTAGATCCGATCCGTTATAGTTGCTCCTTGCTCCGCAGGGATTAGTTTAATATCTGCATAGTTAGGCCTTATGCCGGGCTCGGACGATCCGGTAGTGCGTTAGGTGTTGTTTACCGTCCCTGCAAGGGATGTTCCGGGAATCAACGTTATGTTGGTTTTTAGGCCTCTTGTAGGGGTAGTTTGCATCACCTTCCGTAGCTGCTAGGCCCGATCACACGTAGGACGTTCTGGTTATGCGGTGAAAACCCTAAACTGTCGTAGATCGGTTTAGCTTTGTTTTGATCAAGCGGGATCCCCATGTCATTGTAAATCCAACGTGAACCATGGGGCGATCGGCTCCTTGAGCCGATCCACAGGGCAACCTGAGAGCCGATAGGGCTCGTATTTAATGTTTACGTGTCTACCATGCAGGAACAATTGAAGCACTCTAACACCTTCCTGATCGGGTCTAGGTCAGGTGGCACGCCCTAGCAACCGCCAGGACGTGGCTGGAAGATTTGCGGGACGACGCGAGGTGCCAGGGTCCACTAAGCGGCCTTGGGAGCCTCCCGGCTCTTCGTGTTGCTTAACCATTGCCCGTCGGTGGGTTTTGGAGGGTAACATAAGTCAAGCTTCTTTAAGGATATTCCATCCAAGTCCATCTATTTTATAGATCCATTTACTTTCAAAAAGTATTCACCTATCTTGGATTTCATGGCGCATAGCCATTTTAACGGAGTCGTGGCCCATCATAACTTCTTTGTATGTAGTTGGTTTATCATTGTTCAAAAACAATCCTTTGTCCACAAATCATTTATTTGACCACAAAATAAACCACATCTACAAGGTTCAATAAGTACTTTGATCTCCATGAATATAACACTTTGTAGACATGGGAGCCATGATCTTCGTAGCTGCTTCCGGAACCATTTCCGATGTTGTGCTACTCTGATCATCATGCTCAGGTTCATAAACCTTATCAAGTTCCATTGTCCTCCCACTCAAATAGTTCGCTAGAAACAATTTCTTTGAAATAAGTAAGAAACATCGACAAACACTTTTGTCTTTGACTTCATAGTGGGAAGAATTCCCAATCAATTTCATGGGATAATCAACAAAGACATTTATCCGATTTTGGTTGTAAACTCATTTACTTAATTATGCTATGCATACCAAAATTTATGAAAGGACTATTTAGGGTTTATACCCATGCCATAACTCATATGGTGTCATTTCAATGGATCATGATGATGCTCTATTCAGTGTAAAAGTGATAGTCTCTAAAGCGTAATCCACAAAAAATATAATGGCATCATTTTATATTATCTCATCATTAATCCAACAAGGTTTGGATACGTCTCTTGGATACTCCGTCATCATTATGATACTCCAAGAAACGTTAGGTTGTAGAACAATTTCAGAACTCTCTTAGATGTTCGCTAAAACTCGTAATTCAAATATTTCCACCATGATCCAATCACAGATATTTGACTTTTCTATTACGATGATTTCCACTTCATGCTGAAATTATTTGAATCCATTCAAATGTTTCAAACTTCTTCCTTATCGAATATATCCACATATATATACTCAATTCATTGTTAGAAGTTTTCATGAAGTAGAAGAATCTCCTGCACACAACTATGCCCAGTGAACCATATACATCACTATGTATGTTTCTACTAAGTTAGTTGCCCGTTCAACTCTTGGCCTATGAACGGTATTTAAGTCATTCTCTTTTAGAAGAGATTTGCAAGCGCCAAACGATTCCAAGTCGAATGACTCCAAAAATCCATTCAAATAGAGTTCCTTCATGCGTTCCTTTCTAACATGACCTAAATGGCGGTTCCACTAATGAGTGGAATTCACATCATTTGCCTTATGGCATTTTAGCGCAGTGTTATGTATGTGTGCTTCACCATAAAGATTTATAATAACTTATCCATCGTACATGGAATGCTGTTACAATTTGAAAAACTCATTGTTTTCATTTAACCAGAACAAGAATAACAATTATAAAGTTCTTTATTATAAATCTGAATGGCTAGACATAATGCCAACAACGAACATAATAACACTTTATTTTTGTTCCAGACGTGCATTCCTATCACATTCCTTTTCAGTCACTTAGGTCAATGTGTTCTTGTATTGCGTTGTTTTGTATGACACCTCATACCAACCAATATGGTACTAATACCCAAGAATTCCATTTTGTGACCAAACAAGGAATACATTCATAACATGTATATCATCTATATACACCTGAGCTAGACTTTCTAGTATTTTCTTTCTTTCTGCCAAAATATCTTTTGTAGTTTCTCTTTTAGTTTTCCTCATTCTCAGAAAACACTTCACTTTCAATGACTTCTAAGTTCATTGGTCAAATACCAATAACCTTGAGGTTCTTACTTTGAAGTTGATCATCATATGACAAGTGTTCCTTATTTCACTATTAGTAACTTTGTAATATGATGAACAATTTCACTCATAATTTTATCCATCATATCATGACGACTTTCCGAGACCATGTCTGTACATGCTAGGCTCGTAAAGTTTAACCTCAGTATTCGCATGTGCAAATCTGGCTTCTACCCGTTGTATGCACACGTAGAATCTATCACACCCAATCATCACGTGATGCTTCGAAACGACGAGTCTTAGCAACGGTGCATACTAAGGACGATCACTTCATGGATATGCGAATATCGTTAGTGCCCAACTAGTTGGAGGATTGGGACGCCCGGCGTCTTCAACCTTCGTACATTCCCATAAAACTTATGAGTTTATGTAGTCTCACTAGATTATATTCTATCATCTTGCAATAAGGTCTTAGATATCACATATATCTCATACCTTGCTTATTTCTGAAAACAAAATTTCCAGCTCCTTACTTTTCAAACAGATTTGAACTTCAAGTTTCACGGAGGCAAGATGATTCTAGGTACTAATTGAAACCATTGTTCTTTGAATCATTAATGAGAGGTTTACTAAAAGTTTGCAATAGGACTTAATCATTTCTTGATTCTTTAACAATACGGTACCAGTCCGTAGAGTTACTTGTTAGACTTAACAGTATTTCTATCTCAATTACAAGACTAGCGCATGGTAGATAACGGATGCCAATTCTACAAATTTAATTCAAAATACTATTTAGACTATGTTCATGATAATTAGTTCATGTTTTAATATAATTACTAATGAACTCCCACTTAATACAACATCCCTCATAGTTGTTAAGTGGCACACGATCCACATCCACTACACCAAAACCGATCATCACGTGAGATGATGTAGCTTCAATGGTGAACATCAACATGTTGATCATATCATCCATATGACTCGTGTTCAAACTTTCGGTTTCCGTTGTCCCGAGGCCATGTCTGTACATGCTAGGCTCGTCAAGCAAACCCAAGTATTCCGCGTGTGCAAACATGGCTTACACCCGTTGTATGTGAACGTAGAGTCTATCACATCCGATCATCACGAGATGCTTCAAAACGACGAACCGTAGCAACGGTGCATACGAGGGGAGAACACTTTATTATCTTGATATTAATGTGAGGGATCATCTTATAATGCTACCGTCGCGATCTAAGCAAGATAAGATGCATAAAGGATTAACATCACATGCAATTCATAATATGTGATATGATATGGCCTTTCTTCTTGTGCTTTTGATCTCCATCTCCAAAGCACATGATCATGATCTCCATCATCACCAGCATTGCACCAAGGTCCGTGGCGCCGCTTCATGGTTGTCCATCACTTATAGCTACTATGACAACTACTTGAAATAAAGCTATTACATGATGAATAGACACGCAGGTCTTTAACAAAAATTAAAGACAACCATTAGGCTCCTGCCGGTTGCCATAATACAATAATGAACATCTCATACATCAAATATAATAATCATCACATCATGGCCATATCACATCACCAAACCCTGCAAAAACAAGTTAGACGCCTCTAATTTGGTTTGCAGATTTTACGTGGTTTAGGGTTTTCGAGTAAGATCCAATCTACCTACGAACATGAACCACAACGGTGATACTAGTGTTGACAATAGAAAGTGTAAATTGGAATCTTCACTATGGTGGGAGAGACAGACACCCGCAAAACCACTTATGCAATACAAGTTGCATGTCAAGCGTGGAGCAAGTCTCATGAGACGCGGTCATGTAAAGTTAACCCGGGCCGCTTCATCCCACCATCCCGCAAGATGCAAAGTACACAAAATAAAGCAACAAAAGCATCAACGCCCACAAAACCATTGTGTTCTACTCGTGCAACAGATCTATGCATAGACATGGCTCTGATACCACTGATGGGGTTCGTAGCATAGAAAACAAAAAATTTCCTACCGCGAGACGAATAAATCCAAGATCTAATCTATGGAACATCCAAGATCTAATCTACAAGATCGGAGCAACGAGATTGATGTAAGACTAACCCTCAAAGATTTCCAAAGCCTACGAGATTAGATCTCATTGTTGGTGTAGACGATCATCCCCAGTGCTGCAATCCGGCAGCACTTCCGTACTCGGTCGCGCGTACGGTGTCGATGAAGCCCTTCCTCTCCCCGTTCCAGCGGGTGATACGTCTCCAACGTATCGATAATTTCTTATGTTCCATGCCACATTATTGATGATATCTACATGTTTTATGCACATTATATGTCATATTCGTGCATTTTCTGGAACTAACCTATTAACAAGATGCCGAAGAGCCAGTTCCTGTTTTTTGCTGTTTTTGGTTTCAGAAATCCTAGTAACGAAATATTCTCGGAATCGGACGAAATCAACGCACAGGTTCCTATTTTTCCCGGAACCACCCAGAACACCCGAGAGCCGCCAGAGGGAAGCCCTGGGGGCCCCACACCACACCCTGGCGCGGCCAGAGGGGGGGCCGCGCCGCCCTATGGTGTGGTGGCCCCAGGCCCCCTCCGAGGCTCCCCTTTCGCCTATATAAAGCCCCTGCATCGAAAACCCTTAGGGAGGAAGCCACGGTACGCGAAACCTTCCAGAGCCGCCGCCATCGCGAAGCCAAGATCTGGGGGACAGGAGTCTCTGTTCCGGCACCCTGCCGGACGGGGAAGTGCCCCCCGAAGGCTTCTCCATCGACACCGCTGCCATCTCCACCGCCATCTTCATCACCGCTGCTGCTCCCATGAGGAGGGAGTAGTTCTCCATCGAGGCTCGGGGCTGTACCGGTAGCTATGTGGTTCATCTCTCTCCTACGTACTTCAATACAATAATCTCATGAGCTGCCTTACATGATTGAGATTCATATGATGATGCTTGTAATCTAGATGTCATTATGCTAGTCAAGTGAGTTTTACTTATGTGATCTCCGGAGACTCCTTGTCCCACGTGTGTAAAGGTGACAAGTGTGTGCACCGTGTGGGTCTCTTAGGCTATATTTCACAGAATACTTATTCACCGTTATGAATGGCATAGTGAAGTGCTTATTTATATCTCTTTATGATTGCAATGTGTTTTGTATCACAATTTATCTATGTGCTACTCTAGCAATGTTATTAAAGTAGTTTTATTCCTCCTCGCACGATGTAATGGTGACAAGTGTGTGCATCCGTGTTAGTACTTGGTTTATGCTATGATCATGATCTCTTGTAGATTGCGAAGTTAACTATTGCTATGATAGTATTGATGTGTATTATTCCTCCTACATAAGCATGAAGGTGACAGTGTGCATGCTACGTTAGTACTTGGTTTAGTCGTATTGATCTATCTTACACTCTAAGGTTACTTAAATATGAACATTGAATTGTGGAGATTGTTAACTCCGGCATTGAGGGTTCGTGTAATCCTACGCAATGTGTTCATCATCCAACAAGAGTGTAGAGTATGCATTTATCTATTCTCGTTATGTGATCAATGTTGAGAGTGTCCACTAGTGAAAGTCTAATCCCTAGGCCTTGTTCCTAAATATCGCTATCGCCGCTTGTTTATCGTTTTATCGCGTTACTACCGCTCGAATTACTACCGCTGCGTTACTACCGCTTGTTTACTTCCTGCAATATTACTACCATCAACCGCACGCCAGCCGAGCTATTTTCTCGCGCCGTACTACTCGCTCATATTCATTCATACCACTTGTATTTCACTATCTCTTCGCCGAACTAGTACACCTATTAGGTGTGTTGGGAACACAAGAGACTTCTTGCTTTGTGGTTGCAGGGTTGCATGAGAGGGATATCTTTGACCTCTTCCTCCCTGAGTTCGATAAACCTTGGGTGATCCACTTAAGGGAAAACTTGCTGCTGTTCTACAAACCTCTGCTCTTGGAGGCCCAACACTGTCTACAGGAAAGGAGGGGGAACGTAGACATCAAGTACTTTTCTGGCGCCGTTGCCGGGGAGGAAAGGTAAAAGGCACTCATACTTCGGTTCCAGGTAACAGTACTTTTCTAGCGCCATTGTGTGTGTGCTCGAAGCTATTTCCTTTAGACTCTGCAATTGCGACATTTGGTTTCTTGTTTACACTAGTTAGGCATAATGGACAACAATGACCTTTTTATTCTATTTCCTGAATTTAAGACATGGATGGTTTGATGCGAAAATTAAAAAACCCATGGAACATATTAATATGAATGCTTTGAACACTATTGTTGCTAACGCTATGGAAAATTCTAAGCTTGGGGAAGTCGGCTTTGATGAGCATGATATTTTTAGTCCCCCAAGCATTGAGGAGAAAATTTACTTTGATGATACTTTGCCTCCCATTTACGATGATTATAATGATAGTAGTCTTTTGTTACCACCTGTTATGGAGGATAAATTTGATTATGATTACAATATACCTCCTATATTTGATAGCTACTTTGTTGAATTTGCTCCCACTACAATTAATAAGAATGACTATGCTTATGTTGGGAGTAGTAATTATTTTATGCATGAGACTCATGATAAGAATGCTTTATGTGATAGTTATATTGTTGAGTTTGCTCATGTTGCTACTGAAAGTTATTATGAGAGAGGAAAATATGGTTGTAAAAAATTTCATGTTACTAAAACACCTCTCTATGTGCTGAAATTTTTGAAGCTACACTTGTTTTATCTTCCTATGCTTGTTACTTTGCTCTTCATGAACTTGTTTATTTACAAGATTCCTATGCATAGGAAGCATGTTAGACTTAAATGTGTTTTGAATTTGCCTCTTGATGCTCTCTTTTGCTTCAACTTCTATTTCTTGCGAGTGCATCATTAAAACTGCATGAGCCCATCTTAATGGCTATAAAGAAAGAACTTCTTGGGAGATAACCCATGTGTTTATTTTACTACAGCAATTTTTGTTTTGTTGAGTCTTGGAAGTTGTTTACTACTGTAGCAACCTCTCCTTATCATGTTTTTGTGCCAAGTAAAGTTTCTATGTCAAAGTTGATGTTATATTTGGGATCGCTGCGCAGAAACAGCATTGCTGTCTATCACGAATCTGGGCACAGGCCTCTGTAGAAAATTCGAAAAAATCTGCCAATTTACGAGCGTGATCCTCAGATATGTACGCAACTTTCATTAGTTTTGAGTTTTTCCATTTGAGCAAGTCTGGTGCCAGCTTTAAATTCGTCTTTACGGACTGTTCTGTTTTTGACAGATTCTGCCTTTTATTTCGCATTGCCTCTTTCGCTATGTTGGATTCATTTCTTTGATCCATTAATGTCCAGTAGCTTTATGCAATGTCCAGAAGTGTAAAGAATGATTATGTCACCTCTGAATATGAGAATTATTAATTGTGCACTAACCCTCTAATGAGTTTGCTTGAAGTTTGGTGTGAAGGAAGTTTTCAAGGGTCAAGAGAGGAGTATGATATACTATGATCAAGAGGAGTGAAAGCTCTAAGCTTGGGGATGCCCCCGTGGTTCACCCCTGCATATTTTAAGAAGACTCAAGCTGTCTAAGCTTGGGGATGCCCAAGGCATCCCCTTCTTCATCGACAAAGTATCGAGTTCCTTCTCTTGAAACTATATTTTTATTCGGTCACATCTTATGTACTTTACTTGGAGCGTCTCGTGTGTGCTTTTATTTTTGTTTTGTTATTTTCATTCTCTGAATAAGTTCATCCTTGTGTGGGAGAGAGACACGCTCCGCTGGTTCGTATGAACACATGTGTTCTTAGCTCATAATATTCATGGCGAAGTTTCCTCTTCGTTAATTGTTATATGGTTGGAATTGGAAAATGCTACATGTAGTAATTCTAAAATGTCTTGGATAATGTGATACTTGGCAATTGTTGTGCTCATGTTTAAGCTCTTGCATCATATGCTTTGCACCCATTAATGAAGAAATACATAGAGCTTGCTAAAATTTGATTTGCATAATTGGTCTCTCTAAGGTCTAGATAATATCTAGTATTGAGTTTTGAACAACAAGGAAGACGGTGTAGAGTCTTATAATGTTTACAATATGTCTTTTATGTGAGTTTTGCTGCACCGGTTCATCCTTGAGTTTGCTTCAAATAACCTTGCTAGCCTAAGCCTTGTATCGAGAGGGAATACTTCTCAT
Organism: Lolium rigidum; assembly: GCF_022539505.1. Taxonomy (NCBI): domain Eukaryota; kingdom Viridiplantae; phylum Streptophyta; class Magnoliopsida; order Poales; family Poaceae; genus Lolium; species Lolium rigidum. The sequence continues at coordinate 104,628,477 of NC_061514.1, forward strand.
GCATCCAAATTCCTTGAGCCAACCACTATGCCATTTGTGTCCACCATACCTACCTACTACATGGTATTTCTCCGCCATTCCAAAGTAAATTGCTTGAGTGCTACCTTTAAACAATTCAAAAGTTATTACCTCTTATTTGTGTCAATGTTTTATAGCTCATGAGGAAGTATGTGGTGTTTATCTTTCAATCTTGTTGGGCAACTTTCACCAATGGACTAGTGGCTTCATCCGCGTTTCCAATAATTTTGCAAAAAGAGCTGGCAATGGGATTCCCAGTCCCAAATTAATTAACAAAAATAGACACTCCTCCATAGTATGTGATTGTTGGACGGCACCCGAAGGATTCGGTTAGCCATGGCTTGAGAAAGCAAAGGTGGGGAGGAGTGTCATCATAATAAAACTAAAATAAAAAGGCACTCCTTCATGGTATGAGATTGTTGGCAGTGCACCCGAGGATTCGGTTAGCCATGGTTTGTGAAAGAAAGGTTGGAAGGAGTGCCACCCAAAAATAAAATAAAATGGGAGCCGCTCTTTGAAGGTTTGTCAGGCAAGGGGGTTAGAGTACCCGCTACCATTCGTTGACAACAACAAACACCTCTCAAAACTTTATTTTTATGCTCTCTTTATGTTTTCAAAATAAAAGCTCTAGCACAAATATAGCAATCGATGCTTTCCTCTTTGAAGGACCATTCTTTTACTTTTATTGTTGAGTCAGTTTACCTATTTCTCTCCACCTCAAGAAGCAAACACTTGTGTGAACTGTGCATTGATTCCTACATATTTGCATATTGCATTTGTTATATTGCTTTGCATTGACAACTATCCATGAGATATACATGTTACAAGTTGAAAGCAACCGCTGAAACTTAATCTTCCATTGTGTTGCTTCAATGCCTTTACTTTGAATTTATTGCTTTATGAGTTAACTCTTATGCAAGACTTATTGATGCTCGTCTTGAAAGTACTATTCATGAAAAGTCTTTGCTTTATGATTCACTTGTTTACTCATGTCATTACCATTGTTTTGATCGCTGCATTCATTACATATGTTTACAATATGATCAAGGTTATGATGGCATGTCACTTCAGAAATTATCTTTGTTATCGTTTTACCTGCTCGGGACGAGCAGAACTAAGCTTGGGGATGCTGATACGTCTCCAACGTATCGATAATTTCTTATGTTCCATGCCACATTATTGATGATATCTACATGTTTTATGCACATTATATGTCATATTCGTGCATTTTTCGGAACTAACCTATTAACAAGATGCCGAAGAGCCGGCTCTCGTTTTCTCGCTGTTTTTGGTTTCGTAAATCCTAGTAACGAAATATTCTCGAATCGGACGAAATCAACGCACAGGTTCCTATTTTTCCCGGAACCACCCGAACACCCGAGAGCCGCCGGAGGGAAGCCCCGGGGGCCCCACACCACACCCCGGCGCGGCCGGGGGGGGCCGCGCTGCCCTATGGTGTGGTGGCCCCAGGCCCCCTCCGAGGCTCCCCTTTCGCCTATATAAAGCCCCTGCATCGAAAACCCTTAGGGAGGAAGCCACGGTACGCGAAACCTTCCAGAGCCGCCGCCATCGCGAAGCCAAGATCTGGGGGACAGGAGTCTCTGTTCCGGCACCCCGCCGGACGGGGAAGTGCCCCCGGAAGGCTTCTCCATCGACACCGCTGCCATCTCCACCGCCATCTTCATCACCGCTGCCGCTCCCATGAGGAGGGAGTAGTTCTCCATCGAGGCTCGGGGCTGTACCGGTAGCTATGTGGTTCATCTCTCTCCTACGTACTTCAATACAATAATCTCATGAGCTGCCTTACATGATTGAGATTCATATGATGATGCTTGTAATCTAGATGTCATTATGCTAGTCAAGTGAGTTTTACTTATGTGATCTCCGGAGACTCCTTGTCCCACGTGTGTAAAGGTGACAGTGTGTGCACCGTGTGGGTCTCTTAGGCTATATTTCACAGAATACTTATTCACCGTTATGAATGGCATAGTGAAGTGCTTATTTATATCTCTTTATGATTGCAATGTGTTTTGTATCACAATTTATCTATGTGCTACTCTAGCAATGTTATTAAAGTAGTTTTATTCCTCCTCGCACGATGTAATGGTGACGAAGTGTGTGCATCCGTGTTAGTACTTGGTTTATGCTATGATCATGATCTCTTGTAGATTGCGAAGTTAACTATTGCTATGATAGTATTGATGTGTATTATTCCTCCTACATAAGCATGAAGGTGACAAGTGTGCATGCTACGTTAGTACTTGGTTTAGTCGTATTGATCTATCTTACACTCTAAGGTTACTTAAATATGAACATTGAATTGTGGAGCTTGTTAACTCCGGCATTGAGGGTTCGTGTAATCCTACGCAATGTGTTCATCATCCAACAAGAGTGTAGAGTATGCATTTATCTATTCCGTTATGTGATCAATGTTGAGAGTGTCCACTAGTGAAAGTCTAATCCCTAGGCCTTGTTCCTAAATATCGCTATCGCCGCTTGTTTACTCGTTTTATCTGCGTTACTACCGCTGAATTACTACTGCTGCGTTACTACCGCTTGTTTACTTCCCGCAATATTACTACCATCAACCGCACGCCAGCCGAGCTATTTTCTCGGCGCCGTACTACCGCTCATATTCATTCATACCACTTGTATTTCACTATCTCTTCGCTCGAACTAGTACACCTATTAGGTGTGTTGGGGACACAAGAGACTTCTTGCTTTGTGGTTGCAGGGTTGCATGAGAGGGATATCTTTGACCTCTTCCTCCCCGAGTTCGATAAACCTTGGGTGATCCACTTAAGGGAAAACTTGCTGCTGTTCTACAAACCTCTGCTCTTGGAGGCCCAACACTGTCTACAGGAAAGGAGGGGGAACGTAGACATCAGCGGGCAGCGGAGGTGTGGTAGATCTCCACGGAATCCCAGCAGCACGACGGCGTGGTGGTGGTGGTGGAGAAGAATTGCTGCAGGGCTTCGCCTAAGCCTGCGCAACATATGGAGGAGGAAGAGAGGGGGCGGCCGGGGTTCTCGGATGGGGGCCTTGGCCGGCCACCCCCTCCCTCTTTATATAGGTGGGGGGTCGGCCTAGGGTTTCCCCTAGGGCCCACCTACCCCCTTTGGCCGGCCACATGGGGGGAAAACTCCCCCCCAAGTTTTCCCCTTTATCTCCTAATTTAAACCATTTATTTTAGGAGATAGATCTTATCTCTAGATTTAAACCATTTAAACTAGAGATAGATCTTATCTCTAAGGGGCCGGCCTAGGCCCACATGTCATGGTGGGTAGGACCCACTATGCCATGTGGCACCTATGTGGCCTCTCCCGGGGTGGTGGGCCCACCGGTGGCCCTCTAGAACCTTATAGAAGCTCTGGTCAAAACACCGGACTTTTTCCCGAACCCCGGAAATTGACTTCCCATATATGAATCTTATTCTCCGACCATTCCGGACCTCCTCGTGATGTCCTCGGATCCCATCCGAGACTCCGAACAAAAACTTCGGACTCCAACTCATATTCCGAATCTACTTATGCGACATCGAACCCTAAGCGCGTCACCCTACGGTTCGCGAACTATGCGTACATGGTCGAGACTCCTCTCCGAGCAATAACCAATAGCGGGATCCGGAGATCCATAATGGCTCCCACATATTCAACGATGACTTAGTGATCGATTGAACCATTTACATACGATGCCGATTCCCTTTGTCACGCGATATTTTACTTGTCCGAGGTTCGATCATCGGTATCTCCATACCTTGTTCAACCTTGTTACCGACAAGTACTCTTTACTCGTACCGTGGTATGTGATCTCTTATGAACCATTCATATGCTTGCAAGCTAATCAGATGACATTCCACCGAGAGGGCCCAGAGTATATATATCCGTCATTAGGATGGACAAATCCCACTATTGATCCATATGCCTCAACTCACACTTTCCGAATACTTAATCCCATCTTTATAACCACCCATTTACGCAATGGCGTTTGATGTAACCAAAGTACCCTTCCGGTGTAAGTGATTTACATGATCTCATGGTCGAAGGACTTGGGCAACTATGTATCGAAAGCTTATAGCAAATTGAACTTAATGACTTGATCTTATGCTACGCTTATTTGGGTGTGTGTCCATTATATCATTCACCTAATGACATAACCTTGTTATTAATAACATCCAATGTTTATGATCACGAAACCATGATCATCTATTAATCAACAAGTGTTGCCTGCCAAAGCCCACCGGCGAGCAGTGGTTAAGCAACACGAAGAGCCGGGAGGCTTCCAAGGCGGCAGCGGGCCCTGGTCCCTCGACGTCGTCCCGCAAATGCTCCGGCACACGACCTGGCGGCCGCAAGGGCGTGCCACCTGACCTATACCCGGCCAGGAAGGTGTGGATTGCTTCGATTAATTCCTCGCATGGCGTACACGTAAACATTAAATACGAGCCCTATCGGCTCTCAGGGTTGCCTCGTGGATCGGCTCAAAGAGCCGATCGCCCCATGGTTCATGTTGGATTTTCAATGACATGGGGATCCCGCTTGATCACAACAAAGCTAAACCAATCTACGACAGTTTAGGGTTTTCACCGTATGATCGGAACATCCTACGCGTAGTTGAGCCTAATAGACACGAAAGATAACGGAAAGATAACCCTAAAAGAGGCCTAAAAACCAACATAACATTAATTCCCGGAACATCCCTCTTAGGACTAGCAAACCATATCTAACGCACTACCGGATCGTTCAACCCGTTTGCAAGGCCTAACCATACGGATATCAAACTAATCCTTGATGAACAAGGAGCAACTATAACAGATCGGATCTACTAAGTAACGAACAAGCAAGATGCTGCCCTTACACCTAGATAGGTGTAAGGGCAGCTAGGTATTGAGGGACGGCATAGCTAAGCAGATATATGCAAGAAAAGCATCTACGCAAACCCCAAAACACCTATGGTAAATGGTGCTACTCGCCATCAACAACGCTTCAGTACGAGCAACACAAGGTAAACGAATAAACGTTGTGCTGCCTAGATCGCGAGATGCGATCTAGGCAGCATGGTGCTTACCCGGGAGGAACCCTAGAAAGAAGGGGTGGCGATGCGCCTGATTTGTGTTTGTTGTGAACGTGATTGTCCTCCTTTTCCGATAACCCTAGATACATATTTATAGTCCAAGGGACTTTCTAATTTGGACGTGCACCTAACCGTGCACGAGTTAAACTCTATCTTTCAATCTAAACTACAATGCGATCTACTATATTACGTATACACGGGCAATTAAGCCCAAACTCTTCGTACAAGGCCGCTTCAAAGATGCTCCACGTGTAATCTTCAAAGCCCATCTTCACTTACGGCCCACCTCCTGATTTGGCCAAAATCCGGTGATAACACATGCCCCCTTGGTTTTGGTAATGATAATTTCAAAACCACTCTGTTTTTCCTTCGAAGGGTCATGTCGTGGCAGAGCAGAACCGTCGCAGTATTCTTCATCATGACGTCTTGCCTTCTCACCTTCTCTGCACGATTTGACCACTTTGGAACCACATCCTTGGAAACTGTCCGAACATTAAATCTCCACTATGTCTTCTTTTATTTAACCGCATCGAACAGTTCACCACTTCTTCCCCCTGCTCCAAACCAGCCATCGGCCCAAAAAACCCTCCCCCTCTGACGCCATGTCTTCCTCTTCCTCCTCCCATTCCTCTTCCTCGAGCGAAGTAGAGCCAGAGGTCAATCGATGGCCATCTACGATGCTCTCGCGCCCGAGCACCGGGACGCGGGAGAATGGGACTTCTCCATCGAGTCGGAAGCCGACGAACCCCGCACCATCGGGGAGGAAGACCTCCAGCTCCTCGTTGACGGGGAGCCGGGAAGCAGCCGTGCGAAGACGACCTCCTCTCCCGGGAGATGGATCCTTCCTCCGACGAAGAGGAAGAAGAAGCGGAGGAGTCTGAAGAAGAAGACTCCTCCGACACCGGGTACCCACCGGCCAAGCGCCTCCGAGGCTGGGCTTGGTCAGATGACGATGACGACGATGAGGAGGATGAAGATGCTACTGGCGGCTTTATCAGTAGCGACGAAGAGCCCGCCGGTAGCAGTGCTGACGATGGCGACGACGAGGGCAGTGACGGCCTTTAGATCAGGAAGTAGTATAGGGCTAATAGCAGTGCAATAGCACTCAGATGACCCTTTTTGAGAGCTATTAGCTCTTCGTTGTAAAATTCCCCTTTGAATCAATGAAAAGGGTTCTTCCAATCTATCTTTTAATCGCCCAATCCCATATCTTCTGCTCGTCAATGGTAGTCGACGCCCCCAAGAGCCGATAGCATCGTATCGGCTTTTATCATCAGACTCCCATAAAGGCAATCTGATAAGCAACTGGACAGGTTCAAGCAAACAATCCTCATTCAGACAATAACTTGACACCTGATTATGATACGTTGCACCCCTAAAGTCGATGACCGCGCATCGGCTATTTCTAGTCTAAAGTCGATGTCTATGCATCGGCTGTTTCCCAAAGAATTTTGTTTTAAATTTTCTGCTGGCCGATTTCATGTATCGGCCTCCATATCTTACTGCTGATCATCCCACATGCTTGGGAAGTACTTCTTGAGATGCTGGCCATTAACAGCTACTGGGAACTTCCGGCCGTCCAATGTACTCGAGCATATATGCATTGCCCTTCAAAACTTGGTCGACTTTGTACGGGCCGTGCCAATTTGGAGACCACTTTCCATATATTTTATCCTTAGTTCCCAACGGCAATACAGCCTTCCCACACCGCATCACCCACTGGAACTCCTTTGGCTTCAATTTCTTGTTATATGCACGAGCCACCTTGGCTTTATTCTCCTTGATCTTCTCAAGTGCCCAAAGTCTAAGTTCCGTTGCATCCTCAATACTCGTCGCTCATCGTGGTTGCATATTCTTCAGTAGTTAGATCATTCTGAAATGTAACCCTTCTCGACCCGGCTTGGATTTCCCAAGGTAACACGGCTTCTTGTCCATAGACCAGATGGTATGGCGAGGTTTTTATGGCTCCATGGCACGACATGCGATAAGCCCATAAAGCTTCTGACAATATCTCGTGCCAACGTCTAGGATTCTCATCGATCTTTCTCTTAATCAGCTTGTTCAAACTTTTGTTGGATGCTTCAGCCTGTCCATTTGCTTGGGCGTAGTATGGCGACGATCGGATCGACTTGATTCCCATATCATCACAGAATTTCCTGAACTCCTTCGAAACAAAAACCGAACCTCCATCGGTTGTGATAGTCTGGGGAATCCCGAATCTGTGGATGACGTGCTCCTTCACGAAATCAACCACATCTGACGCGTTCACTGCCTTCATAGGGACGGCCTCTACCCATTTGGTGAAATAATCTGTAATGGCCAGAACACATACATGACCTTTGCTCGAAGGAGGATGTATCTTACCGATCATATCCATGCCCCATCCTCGGAATGGCCACGGATTGACGATAGGATTCATTGCCGATGCGGGCACCATCTGGATGTTCCCAAATCTCTGACACGCCTGACACCCTTTATAGTATTGGAAACAATCTTCAAGCATAGTGGGCCAGTAAAATCCCGATCGCCTGATTAGCCACTTCATCTTATGAGCCGATTGGTGAGTTCCACAAACACCTTCATGTACTTCATGTAAGAGCCGATTGGACTCGGCTGGCCCCAGACACTTGAGAAGTAACCCTTCCAAGGTCCTGTAGAACATGTCATCCCCAATCAGGACGTACTTCATGGCCCTGTATCTTATCCGTTTAGGTGCCCCCCGAGCCGGATCCTTCAAGTAATTGAAGATATCGGCTCTCCAATCATCGGGTTCCATGAGTTGCACCTGAAAATCGGCTTCCTCGACCACATCTTTGTATCCTGACGCCGTCTGTGCAAGGTCGTTTGCCTCGGTATTTTGCGTCCTTGGGATCCAATGGAAGTTGATATACCTGAACTGGGCCATCAGCTCTCGGCATTGCATCCATAATGGGAAAAGTGACCCACTTTCACACTTGTATTCCTTCGTGAGTTGAGAAATCACCAATTTGGAATCCCCAAAGATCTCCACTGCTTCCGCTCCGGCGTCCAATAGTAATTCCATTCCCTTGCATATCGCTTCATATTCAGCAACATTGTTAGTGCAAGGTGAAGATAACCTGATGGAGAAGGAGTATGTTGCCCCCCCGAGGCGACACGAGTAGCATGCCGATGCCACAGCCATCTTCACAGACCGATCCATCAAAGAACATGGTCCAGGACCGCACGGATAGTGCCGCTACGTCCGTGTTTATTCGCTCAGCAATAAGATCAGCCAGTGCTTGTCCCTTGACTGCTTTCGCAGGTTGATACCGGATATCAAATTCCGATAGAGCAAACATCCATTTACCGAGTCGGCCTTTTAATACAGGAGCCGACAGCATGTGTTTGATGACATCTGATTTGCAGATGACGACGATTTCTGTTTTTAGTAAGATGTGCTGAATCTTGGTGCAGGTAAAGAACAGGCAGAGGCACAACTTCTCGATCTCGAGGTACCTTGTTTCCGCATCTAACATCCTTCTGCTGAGGTAGAAAACTACTTTTTCCAGACCATCATAAACCTGCACCACCACTGACGCGATAGAAGTATCAGCCACTGATAGATAAATGTAGAAGGGTCTGTCTTGCCGTGGTGGAACCAACACAGGTGGTTTTGTCAAATATTCCTTGATATCGTCGAATGCTTTCTGTTGCTCTGCCCCCCAGCGAAACTCCTCGTCAGGCTTAATTTTGACCAGTCCCATGAATGGTTCGATTCGTCCTGACAGGTTAGAGATAAACCTTCTGACAAAATTGATTTTGCCAATGAGACACTGGAGCTCCTTCTTCGTGGTGGGTGGCTTCATTGTCCGCACCGCCTCTTGACTTTTCAGGCCGATCTCAATCCCACGCTCATGGACTAGGAAACCCAAGAACTGACCGGCCGTCACACCAAAGGCACACTTTTTTGGATTCATTCTTAGTCCGAACTTTCTAGTTCGGTCGAGGACGCGCCGTAAATCTCCCAAGTGTCCGTCCACTGACACAGACTTAACCACCACGTCATCGATGTAAATCTCGACCAATTTGCCAATCAAATCATGAAAGATGTAATTCATGGCCCTTTGGTACGTTGCGCCAGCATTCTTCAGTCCAAACGTCATGACTACATATTCAAACAAGCCCACCGAGCCTGGCACTCTGAACGCAGTCTTGTTTATATCTTCTGGAGCCATAAAGATTTGGTTGTAGCCGGCATTACCATCCATGAAGCTTAAAACTTTATGACCAGCCGCTGCATTGATCAAAGTCTCTCGCCACCGGCATTGGGTATTCGTCCTCTGGGGTGGCAACCGTTGAGATTCCGAAAATCTATGGCGACGCGCCACCGGCCATCCTTCTTCTCCACGGTACGACATTGGAAATCCATTCAGCGTACCTGCATGGCCTGATGAACCCGGCGTCTAACATCTTCTGGATCTCTTTCTTGACTTCCACCAAGATTTCGGCCTTCATTTGTCGGGCGCGCTGTTGGAACGGCCGAAATCCTTTCTTCAGAGGGAGCCGATGCTCGATAATGCTCCTGTCTAACCCAGGCATCTCCGTGTAATCCCATGCGAAACAATCTGGGTATTCCTTTAACAGGGCTATCAACTGGCTCTTCAGCTGCGGATCCAACTTTTTACTGACAAACGTCGGTCGTGGCTTATCCCCAGGGCCAATGTCAATCTCTTCCAATTCATCAGCCGATGTGAACCCATACCCCAGCTTTCCGTCGCCTGCTAAATCCATGTCGCGTACTGGCAGAAGACGTGTTGAGGTTGGCTTTAGCCGATCGCTAGAATCGGCCTCCTTTTCCATCGTAATGCTTACCAAAGATTCACCACTTTTCATCGTTTGGGGCCGATCGTGTGGATCGGCCTCCTCTTCACCTTTGCCGCGAGATCGACTGCTCTCGGGCTTATCCTCGTCATGGTGATCTGCAAGCCCTGCCATATTGATATCAAACGAGAAACCTGGCTCGCGTCCTATGCACTGACTGAGATCGACCATGTTGACTTCCGGAAACGGCTGCGTGTCAACTCTCATGGCAAACTGACCGAATAGCAATCGGCCTTGCTCTATCGCCATCTGAATCTGTCCGCGAAGGACTGTGCAAACGTTGGTGGCATGGGTGAACGTGTGATGCCACTTGCGTATGGCTTGCCGTTCATCTCTTGTGGCGTGGAGATTTTGTGACCTTCGGGTAACTTCAGTCTGCTCTCTCCTTCGCACAGCAAATCAAAAATCTGCTCCGTTTTGCTCAAATCGAAGTCGAACCCCTTTGCAGGCCCTGGTTGTTTCACCCACTTGCGAGGACACGGGTTTTGCCCCCGAGTCCACTCCGCTACCGGCGACCTCCCCGATCTCCTTCGAAATCTTCATCTTCGTCTGTCTCAATCGGGGCGACGCGCTTGTATTTGTCCCGGTACAATCTCGATGGCGCTGTTCATATGCAATCAACTTCGAACCATGTGCGCCGTTGAACCGTACTCTCGCTTGGAAGGTCGATCTTTGAGCGGCGCTGATAATCCTCGCTACCGCCAGCTCGATCGGCTTCCTTCTCGCTTAGGCGAACCGAATAACATCGGTTCCCGACGGTCCTCGAACCTCTCGGATGTACTCGGATACCGTCTCTCTCGTCTTTGCCGAACTTGGGTTAGATCGGCAAGGCTAGCTTCCGTGGCTTCCGAATGGTATTGTTCATGGAATTGCTCTTCTAGCCGTGCTTCCACGTCCGAACCGAGTTTGGTAGCAACGAGGTGTACCACCCAAAGGCTGGACCCGTGAGAGACTCGCGAGAAGAACCTCACGCGTAGCTCATCTCGAAGCCGAGACCATGCCCAACCGTGCCAGTATCGGCTCACGTGCTCGATCGAGCTGGTTCCTTCGATCCACTAAATTTTGTGAAGTCGGGGAGCCGATACTTAGGTGGCAGCGGGGATCAGGGTCGTAGTCGTTGGGATACGGCTTGGAATAGCCGATCATCCTCTTCTTCGGCAATATGCCGAACTTGTCTCTCATGATGGCGGTGATCTCATCCACCGTAGGAAGGCTGCGAGGCCGATCGTTCATAACTTGTACCGGTGGCATATTTAGTTAGCCACGCCTGTTTTTCAAGCATCTGCTCCGGAAGCCGCTTCCTCGCTCCAGCGACTCCTCCTGCGCCGTGACAGATCCTTCCTGCCGTAACCTCGGGTCATCCGAGTTGCTTGCAATCCGGCACGTATGTGCACACGTATCCATGTGGAACTTCCTTGGGCGGCTCATACGGGAATTGGTAGTCGCCCGGATCACCTCGTCGTCCTTGTAGACGACATACGCCGGTGAACCTTGTTGCTCGTGGAGCCGCAAACGTGTGTTGCGGTGGTGGCCTTGTGTAGAGCGGTACCTCCCCTTGGTGAGTTCCTAGAGCAGGACCCGACGGAGAGTACTTGTGCTTCGTGACTTCTTGCACCACATTGAGCGCGACACGCTCCAGAGTATTCACCAAGCTCTCAGCATGCCGATGAAGAGAGTGAGCAACGGCATAGTTGACTTCCTGTTGCAGGGCTCTGGTACATTCATCCGAAGGGAGAGATAGATCTAGTCCATCTAGCGCGCCTTCGGGTTGGAACCCTTTGAACTTGATCCCGTGCGAACGGGTTTTCTCGAAAGCGCCGATGAGATCGGCTTCCAGGATGACCTTGAGCTCGTCATATCTCTTCTTATGCTCAGGAGGCAGATCCTCATACTTGACTGGTTCTCCCGCAATCTGAGATGCAGATGACGACATGGTTGTTGCGGAAGATTGTCCCGATGTCCCACCGGGCGTGCCAGAATGTGTTGCCTACCAAAGCCCACCGGCGAGCAGTGGTTAAGCAACACGAAGAGCCGGGAGGCTTCCAAGGCGGCAGCGGGCCCTGGTCCCTCGACGTCGTCCCGCAAATGCTCCGCACACGACACGGCGGCCGCAAGGGCGTGCCACCTGACCTATACCCGGCCGTGAAGGTGTGGATTAGCTTCGATTAATTCCTCGCATGGCGTACACGTAAACATTAAATACGAGCCCTATCGGCTCTCAAGGTTGCCCTCGTGGATCGGCTCAAAGAGCCGATCGCCCCATGGTTCATGTTGGATTTTCAATGACATGGGGATCTCGCTTGATCACAACAAAGCTAAACCAATCTACGACAGTTTAGGGTTTTCACCGTATGATCGGAACATCCTACGCGTAGTTGAGCCTAATAGACACGAAAGATAACGGAAAGCTAACCCTAAAAGAGGCCTAAAAACCAACATAACATTAATTCCCTGGAACATCCCTCTTAGGACTAGCAAACCATACCTAACGCACTACCGGATCGTTCAACCCGTTTGCAAGGCCTAACCATATGGATATCAAACTAATCCTTGATGAACAAGGAGCAACTATAACAGAGATCGGATCTACTAAGTAACGAACAAGCAAGATGCTGCCCTTACACCTAGATAGGTGTAAGGGCAGCTAGGTATTGAGGGACGGCATAGCTAAGCAGATATATGCAAGAAAAACATCTATGCAAACCCCAAAACACCTATGGTAAATGGTGCTACTCGCCATCAACAACGCTTCAGTACGAGCAACACAAGGTAAACGAATAAACGTTGTGCTGCCTAGATCGCGAGATGCGATCTAGGCAGCATGGTGCTTACCCGGAGGAACCCTAGAAAGAAGGGGTGGCGATGCGCCTGATTTGTGTTTGTTGTGAACGTGATTGTCCTCCTTTTCCGATAACCCTAGATACATATTTATAGTCCAAGGGACTTTCTAATTTGGACGTGCACCTAACCGTGCACGAGTTAAACTCTATCTTTCAATCTAAACTACAATGCGATCTACTATATTACAGATACACGGGCAATTAAGCCCAAACTCTTCGTACAAGGCCGCTTCAAAGATGCTCCACGTGTAATCTTCAAAGCCCATCTTCACTTACGGCCCACCTCCTGATTTGGCCAAAATCCGGTGATAACAACAAGCTAGTTATACAAGAGGCTTACTAGGGACTCCTTGTTGTTTACATAACACACATGTATCAATGTTTCGGTTAATACAATTATAGCATGAAATGTAAACATTTATCATGAACAATAAGATATAACAATAACTAATTTATTATTGCCTCTTGGGCATATCTCCAACAGTTCATCCCTGGACTATGGGTCCATAGCAGTAGCTAGATGGTTGTATTCTCCAATTTGTGCTTCATGTATAGATCTTGTGAGCTACCCTACATGATCAAGATCATCCTTATGTAATCCTACATGTTGTGTTTGCTGGGATCCGATGAATATTGTATACTATGTTGAGGTCGATTATATATTCATGTCATATGTTATTTGTGATCTTGCATGCTCTCCGTTGTTGGTAGATACTCTGGCCAAGTAGATGCTTATGACTCCAAGAGGGGGTATTTATGCTCGATAGTAGGTTCATGCCTCTAGTTTTCTAGAAGAGTGACAATAACTTCTAAGATTGTAGATGTGCTATTGCTGCTAGTGAGAAAACAACAATGTTTTATCCAAGAGCAATTCTATTGCTTACTGTACACACATTGCTTAATGCGATAATCTTTTGATTGCAACTTAATACTGGAAGGGGTTCGAACGATAACACTACACGATGGACCAAGCATGGAGGCTATAAAACTGCCGGCGTAAGCAGCTTGTGGAGGCGAGTAGTCTGTCGGCACAAATGTTGTGCCGGCAGACAAATCTGCCCTCTATAATGCTGACGGTAAAGACATATGCCGGCGTATCAGCTTCAGTACCGGCAGGCTAGCTGCCCTAGGATAATTCTTTGCCGGCACATACCCTACGCCGGCAGCTATACTGCCCGTACATTTATACCGGCAGTTTGTGTGACACAAATATTTCTACCGGCAGTTAGATTGCCTGAAACATCCTACTGGCTGTTTTTCCACCACAAATATCTCTACCGGCAGTTAGATTGCCCGAAACATCCTACCGGCAGACAAATCGCCACAATTTCTACATGATGGCCATTCTAGGCCCACTGCCAATATCAATTCACATATGTGGTCATCTAAGCCCACTGCCAAAATCAAACATGTCGCATACAGATGAATTCAGAAACAAAATCAGGTCATCAAACATTTCACCACATGAATTCAGAAACAACATCAGGTCATACGGAATAGTCTGATCACATAGATAGATTCATAGTCTGATCATACAGATGTAGATTCAAAGTCTGACTCGACATTGCATACATATGCCAGTTATATTGCGACTAATACATCAGCCCACTAGCAGTGCAACATTCATGAATATTTCAAGACACTTCAGCTGGAAAACAAAAAGAGATCTCATAGGGGGGAAAATTACCTTCTTTGCGTATTGGTCTTGCTAGGACGGCAACCTAGAGCTCTCCTCGGACGGCATCCTGGAGCTCTCCTCGGACAGCAACCTGGAGCTCTCCTTGGACAAGACCTGCAGTGCACCAAATCGGAATAAAATGGTCAAGCTCGAGTGTGGAGGGCAGGAGAAGACGGGGAAGAGTGATTTCGGAGGGAGAGGACCCCTTGGATCAAAGAGTGGTTCGCTCGTCCTCGCAGGCTTTCCCGTCCAGCCACGCACCAGCGGGAATTGCCTCTGGTTTCCCTAAACATCTACTCCGTACTAAATATCTACTACTCCCTACTACTGGTGATTTCTATCGACGGCTAGCTCGCATGTGTTTCTAGCAGGGGAATCCATCGTTCCTCAAGTTTCTTTTTCTCTTGTCAAAATGTCCAGTACGAACACGTACAAGAGAGAAGGAGGGGACGGGGAGGAAGAGGGTGGAAGAAGGAGGTACCGCGGCCGGCTTAGGGCGGAGGACGAGGTGGCGGCGGCGGGCAGCTGCAGCGGCGACACCGGCGGGTGGGCGACGGCGGTTGGGTGCAGTGTGCGAGCGCGGCCACGAGCGGGTCGGCGGTGTGCGAGCGCGGCCGCGAGCAGGTGGGCAGCGCGCGGAGGCGAGCGGGTGCGCGACGAGCAGGTGGGAGGAAAGCAGCCGGTGAGCGGGTGTGCGCGGCGGCGAGCGGGTGGGAGGAGAGGTGGGAGGAGAGCGGCGGCGGTAGGGTTTTATGGATTTGGGGATTTGGGGATTTGGGTACTTTGCTATATTTCGCTCGCCGCCCGTCACGCGCCACAATTTCATTCACGCGCCAAAATTTTCCTCCCGCGGCGCCAATAATTTCTCTCCCACGTGCCTAATTATGTGCCGGCAGATGAGGCGCCTCTAATGCATCTGTTCCGGCAGTTTCCCCGCCACAACTTGCGCCGGCAGTTAATTGCCCTTAATCCAAAACCTTTAGCGGCACTTCACCTGCCACCTTGCTTCTATTCCGGCAGTAAACTTGTACCGGCAGTTAAATTGCCTCTGTAAGTCAACCTTTCCCGGCAGTTGTTTGCCTCCATGCTTGGTCCATCGTGTAGTGTAACTGGAAGGTGGATTATTAGTCATAGACGGCCTATGTATTATGTTGTAATGCCCAAACAAATCTCATAGTAATCATCTTGTCATGTATGGTCGATATTCTGTCAATTGTCCAGCTGTAATTTGTTCACCCAACATGCTATTATCTTTATGGAGAGACACCTCTAGTGAACTATGGACCCCGGTCTTTTCCTTTACACTGATAAATTCATCTACTGCAATCATGTTCTATTTACTTTCCGCAAGCACTGTTCTTTTTAATTACTGCAAACATCTCCTTCCACTCGATACATTTAATCCTTTGTGTTCAGCAAAACTGGTGAGATTGACAACCTCACTGTAAGTTGGGGCAAAGTATTTTGGTTGTGTTGTGTGCAGGTTCCACGTTGTTGCTAACGCCGGTAGTGCGCCCTGCCGCTAGTCAGCTAGCAATACCTTCAGAAGCTACGCATTTCCCCTACTGGTCGATTAAACCTTGGTTTCTTACTGAGGAAAACTTGCTACTATGCTCATCATACCTTCCTCTTGGGGTTCCCTAACAGTGTGAAGTCGGCGTAACGATAAGCACCATCGCCGACGCCTTCACGAGTTCACTTCGGGCCTGAAACTTTTTATCGATGTTGCTGAGAAAAACAAACGGGATGGTTTTATATATTGTCCATGTGGTAACTGTTCGAATATCATAAATTACTCTTCCTCGAGTACCATTCACACCCACCTGCTGCGGTCCGGTTTCATGCCCCACTATAGTTGTTGTACCAAGCATGGAGGAAGAGGGGTTATGACGGAAGACACTGAAGAAGAGGATGATGACAACTATCTCATGTTCGTTGAATACGGTGATACGACAAAGGGGGGTTGTTTTCCATCAGAAGACAATGAAGCAGAAGATCAAGATGCATCAGATGAGCTTGCTGATGATCTTGGTCGAGCCATTGCTGATGCAAGGAGAGACCGTGAAACTGAAAAGCAAAGATTGAACTTCGAACCAGATGTTAGAGGATCACAACAAATTGTTGTACCCAACTTACGAAGATGGCCAGAAAAATCTAGGTAGCACACTAGAATTGCTGCAATGGAAGGCAGAGAATGGTGTGACTGACTCGGGGGACTCTTTAGTCCTGGATTATATTTGAACCGGGACTAAAGGTAAAGAGCTTTAGTCTAGATTGTGCAATCCTGGTTGCATAACCAGGACTAAAGCCCCAAATGCGCCGGGACTGAATCCCTGTTTTCCACTAGTGATAATCAATGGATACAAAATTCTAACCATAACCATACCCGTGGGTATAAAATTTACCCGCATCAATACCCACACAGTTACATGTGCCCATTGGATACCTAACAGGTAGTCAAATAGTACACACTTTATTCACAATTTTACATTCATTGATAACGCATTTGAAAAAAAAATCAATTGTCTCAACTTAATAATAGATAGTTGAGTATATGACAATTATCAAAATTTAAAAATCAAAATCTAATACTCATAACTCATTATTCAACAAGCTAGAGAAGGCGATTCACACAATATACTGACAATTGATGACATCTTAATATAGGTACACAAACTCAATAACTAGGCTACTGAGTTGTATAGGTCCACATGTCATTATAGGTCCACATGTCATTATAAATAGATATGGTATGGGTATACTCATGGCACAAGGCTATAACTGTGTTGGCACTACCCATGACTTAATGGGTAGGGTATGAATACTATCCATGGGTATAGAAGTGTGCTCATGCCCTACCCATACGGGAAGGTTATCCATGGTTACCCGTACCTACGGGTAAATTGCCATCCTTAGATATTATGTTCTCTTTTAATAAGTTATGAAACGTTCATTTTCTATGACTTTATTTTTAGAACTTCAAGAAAATGTAACATCGATTTTCAGAAAATCCAGCCTAATGTTTCAAAGTTCTATTTCTTAAAAGAAGACTTTTGGAAAATCAAACTCTCGAAATTTACAATTTTTCAGAAATTGCAAACTAAAAATGAACTTCTGGAATTTCAATTTCAGAAATTTTGAAAAAGAATCAGACTTTTGAATATTTTAAAATTTGACTGGACTGATAAACCGTTGGGGCGATGGCTGCAGGCACACGAGGCAAACGAATATCCTAGAGACCATTGGCCCATAAATATTTGGCAGTTCCTGTTTTTCACCTACACAAGTCTATTATTTCAGTGCACCTGATTATATTGAACACATACAAAAACATGGAGTACATGACATCGGTTCATTCATCTAGTAAATCAACCACATAAATATTCTCTTGGTCCCATGAAAATTATCTTAGACTTGTCGAAATTTGATACATACACACACTATTTAGTGTCTACGTACATCTAAAATTTGATAAATATTTTAAGACGAGTTTGATGAGAGGGAAAGAGTATGATTGTTTCTCTCTTGCAGCAGATCATTCGGCATTGCACAGTTCCATGAACATGCTCAGTCGCAGCAGATCATTTCCCTAACCCGGAGAAGCCGGTGGAACCATGTGTAAACAGCTGGTGCAACACCCGGCGCCGTTCGTGTGGGTTGGCTTTGTTTACATACCCTAACAGACACTGGTAGTACTAAACAAGAGCGGCGACGCAGTGGATGTCAACCGAAGATTAATTTTTGTTATTCTATTAGTTGGGTTCATCATCATCGATCGTGCAACAATAAATAATTAACCAACGGATTACGCATGCATGCATGTTGCATGACCAGATCCGGTCATTCGGGTCACAAAGGCAAAGTAGGCAGCTCACGGCACAAACCTGACTTTATCACTTCGCTGGCTTAAACTGATCTTGATCAATGATACTCTCTCTATTGGCTGTTTGACTTTGAAGAGTCCGTTGCCAATAATCATTTTTATACCATCCATAATTATTAGTAGCAGACAACATTAAAAAAGAGCTAATATATTATGTATGACAAGTTTTGCCTGGCTCCAATTAGGATGTTGGAGTGCTTGTAGTCGTAGGCGAGGAAAGACACATGGTAAGGGAAAGATGGGGTAAGGGAAAGATGGGAGGAGACACAGGAAAGAACGCTGGTGGGGAATAAACCTTTTCCACGAGAGAAGTGGCTGATAACATTATCTTTGAACTTGTGTAGTACATCATACAGGTACTACCAATATACAGATGCATGGTGTCATAAGGTTGAACTTTATGTTGTAATCTTTGACGGACTATTATGATGAAATATCAATATATAAAAAATCAAATGTACATGATATGATAGCATATTGCATTAACGAAATTCACTTTGGAGCTAAGGTGTCACATAGCTCCTTTTTGAAATTTGAAAACAATATTTCAAAGTTTAAAAAAATTCTTTAAAAAAACTAGACATAGATAATGGTGTACACTACCAGCATAAAAATTCTCAACTCAAAGTACCTTATATTATGGGCTTCACAAAAATGGAAAAAAAATGATGGAATTGGGAGTACATTAGATGACCAGAAGGTCGTAATATCCGTTGGGATTCTCAGCGCAGGCGATCCACAGGAGTTGACCCCAGGCGCCGGTGGCTGGCCGGCTTTTGCCAGATGCCACCGCAGAGCCAAAGGGCTGCCACTTTTCCAAAAGGCAAAACTCGGCTTCCACACCAGCAAGCCCAGCACATCGAGGTGTATCCAAGGGGCAGTACGGTAATTACGCCGCCACCGTGTAGGGAGAGGGGGCGGGCTACTATTCTTCTACTCTGGTGAGTACAGGAGCAGCCATGGCAGAAGCAGCGCCGAAGTTTCTCTCCCAACGCCCGCCGGTCCACGCCTATATATACACCGCGCCCGCGCACGCACGCCACCTCGCCGAGACCCAGCCCGCTCTTCTCCACTCCAGACCTGGCGGTTTGACTTTCTGAATCGAAGAACCGAACGCGCCTCTGCTCGGGAATTTCCAGTACGAGAAGCCGATTCGTCGCGATTCGTGGTGGGGAGGCGAAGGAAGCGCGTTGGATTCAGGGAGGAGCGGCAGGAGGAGGCGCGTCTTCGTCGGAATTTCTGCGCTCCCTCTGGCTCCGATCGAGGAGGTAACCTACTAACCTCCGCCGCTCGCTCTTTGATTTGTGTTGGGTGGGTTCCGTGGGGATTCCGGCGTCGGTCGTGCAGTGATTCGTCGTCCTGCTGCTCGTACCGCGGCGTGATCCGGCGGGAATTGGGTGGGAAGGTTGGTGGGCTGTCCCGCTGGGTTTCAGTTAACTTGAGACGATTTGGATCCTCGCAGAGTCCACCCCTTTGCTGGACGACCTCTCTGATGTGTCGGCAGTAGCCATAAACAAACAAATCCCCTGCCAAAGCATTTCTGCGGATTGCGTCTGCTATCTCTGGTTCAGGGGTTTAGCGGTCACCGATCGGGGCCGTGCTTGATCTGCACTGCCAAATCTCCTTGTCCCCGGAAGCTGAATCTGGGTAGACTGAGCTTTGCTGTTGTGGAGTACAGTTTCTCAATCCTGGACCTAGAGACGATGCGAAGGAAGGTAGCTTGGGCTGCTATTCCACCTCTGTGTCGGTTCCTTTTAGTTCCGGCATCGTGCACTCTAGAGTTCCGTGAAGGTGACAGAATTGTGCAGAAAGTTGGTTCGGATTTTGCTATAAGCATGATGTGGTGTTTGTTTTCTGTTTCTAGGAAAAATAATACAAGTGCTCTGTCCATACCGGGCTTTTGGAAGGTTACATTGGGTATGGAAATTGCACGCTTCAGACCTTAGCATTGAATTTCTCATAGAAGTGCCATACTAGGTTGCAGAGTAGAGAAAGTTCCATTTCGTTGGTTACCTGTTCTGATTAGAGAGTAGCGATATAGATGGTCCATGGAATAGTTTGGCGCCTGAAAGATCTCCGGTTGGGTTGATCCATTAGTTAGTACATTTGCACATGGCCTCCTCTTTGTAGTTCCATTTTTGAGACTGTAGAATCTGTTAAGAATTGTTGTATCGCTCGCAACTGGTTGATTTTTGTACGGTGTGTATTGTTCTTAAATAGCTTTTGGTCATCTGATGTTTGGTCACTCCTATTGCTGTGTTATTTTACTGTACTTAGCTAGACACGTGCGTTGTCTTCTGAAATCAGAATGTCAGCACCTCTGTATGTTCAAAACCTTGTCATATGTACCTCTCTTTTTCTAAAGAAATACGTAGTACATATTTGTGTTCTTGCTTGAAGAGTTGTGGTGTAGCCAATTATCTATTCTTCTGTCAAGGCAAAACCTAATTTCAATTGTATGTCTTCAGCTTTCTTACTGAAGTTAACAGGTAGCGCAATGAAAGCACCATCGCTACTTGTTCGGTGTTTCCCTGGCTTGGTTCCAAGCAAGGCCACTAGCTGTGTGCCAGTGGTCTCAGAGAGGGATCTGCATCTGCCATCACCAGCTGTTGAGATAATCCCATCAAAGGTAATACTTGTTTGATCCTTCATACATGGACAAACAGCTTTACTACTTGTGCCTACAGAGGGTCTTTTGAACTGTAGATTGGTAACAATAAATTATATCAGTATTATTGTTACAGATAGTGAAATAAAGTATGCCTTGAATCTTTTTCAGAGTGCTCATCCTTACAAATATGCTGGAGAGAAGGTCGATGTCCAAGGTCTTGATGTTTTCAAGGTAACACAAAAAATTGTATTCTGGCTGTCACTAAATTTTGTGCGGTTCTGCTAGCAATTTATCAAATATTCAAGTTATTAGTTTTAAATTTCAATGCGGGGTATTCTTTGTTCTGTTTCAGGGGAAGGTCAGTGTAGCGGATATGATAGCCTTTTCCCCTTCTGAAGTACCATCATCAAAACATGATGGTAAGCTTGTAACCAGTATGCAATATTTTTTCTCTCTGAATGTATTTTTGGAAAAACTTGCTCATTCTTGTTTTTCTTTTCTCAGGGAGTCTCAAATACTGGGAGAGCTCCATTACTCTTGTGAACATTGTTAAAAATGAGATCCGGGATGGGCAGCTGAGCTTCAGGGGCAAGCGAGTTCTGGAGGTAACTTGCCATTTTATACATTTTATGTTAATGGTGCTCTTTAATTTCGTAGTAGGTGTATGGCCCTGCTTGCTTTTATAGAAACAGAATTCGTGCTGCGCTGTCTGGATTTCTGCAGGCCACTAGTGTTAGGTTCTTAATTTATTCCGATTTCCTATAGGAAAAATATTTTGAGCTTGATGTCTATGTACCCAAAGCAGCTGCCAAATTTGTTTTTGACTATGCCTACTGCACTAGCTGTATAGTTTTCAGAGATCTTCAAAATTAGGCCTTATGACTAGCAGCATGTACTCTATTTTTAGTGCATTCATGAATCATTAATTTTATTTTGACAATTGATGCAGCTTGGATGTGGATCTGGCCTAGCTGGGATTTTTGCCTGCTTGAAGGTGTGTTCATTATCTCTCTACTGCTTTGGACTTTTATCAAATCTATTCAATACTTCTTATTTCAAAATTTATTTACAGTTTTCTTTAATTTTGGAGACTGCATGTCTTTGCCTTTTCTTGTCATACATAAACCGTGGATTGACTTGTTTCTTAAATTCCACTATAGGGTGCATCAATAGTTCACTTCCAGGACACAAATGCAGAAACAATAAGATGCAGAACAATGCCGAACGTGCTTGCAAATCTTGAGCAGGCTCGGGATAGGCAGAACAGACCATCGGAGAGCCCTGTAACACCATCTCGACAGCTGTTAGCTCCCGTTGTCCATTTCTATGCCGGGGAGTGGGATGAGCTCCCTACAATTCTCTCGGTTGTGCACACACCTGCACCACCAACAAATCTTAGCTTCTCTGAGGATGATTTTAATGATGGCTCCAGTAGCTATGATGGAAGCAGTATAGTTGGTCAGGACCCTAGGAGATCCAGAAAGCTTTCTGGCAGCCGCGCATGGGAGAGGGCCACCGAGACTGACCCGGCAGATGCAGGGTACGATGTAATTTTGATTCCAGAGATCCCGAATGCTGTGAACTCCCTAAAGAAGATCTATGCCCTTGTCACAAAGGTCAGTTCTTCACTCATTTTTGCCCTTCCATGTGTCATATGCACATAGCCAGTGTTTAAATTGTGAGTGCCATTCCTATTCCTGCAGTGCCTACGCCCACCTTATGGAGTCCTGTATGTGGCTTCAAAGAAGAACTTTGTTGGTTCCAACAGCAGCGCAAGACAGCTTAGAGCTTTGATGGAGGAGGAAGGTGTCCTTAGTGGCCACTTCTTAACTGAGCTATCTGACAGGGAGATATGGAAGTTCTTTTTCAAGTAACCAGCAAATCCAGGAACTTGAAGAAGATGAGTCATGGCCTCGTACACACAATTTTTTGATGTCTACTCCCGCAGCGCTGTACATACCACGACGCTTAGTTCCATTAATTCTTTGGTAACAGGTTCAAAATATGCGTCAGTTGTTAAACTTGCAAATGAGTTGGCATTTTGACCCTTTTGTAGATCTCCTGTTTCGTACCTGTTAAGTAGCGACATCAAATTGTGTTGACCTTTTGTATACCGAATCTATGATGCTGGCCTTCTAGTCGCAGCATGATATCAGCAATATGTACAAATCGTTGTTACACTTGCTTGTCAGTCTTACTTGGACGGTGTCTATGCCTCTGTAGTTGGGTATTTTGTGGTTTTGTCAATAAATTTGGACTGATCTATGCCATCCAAACTCTACAAATTGAAATATTGACACCCATCAAATATTGAACTCAATCACTTCGTTTATTTTCACGACGTGTGCATGCTTGCCACCTTATGCTAGAAGGCAGAAAACTAGAAACACAGTTTTCAAATTAAATTTTGTGTGTTCGTCACTTTGTTCGGCCCATCCGTATGCAGATATGTGGAGTGATTGGAGTCTTCTTGAGCGTGATTGGTTGCTCGCAAGCTCGTTTTCTGCATTCACTACGCCAAAAAGGGTGTTTGGTAGGTTCGGTCACACGGAATTGCTTCAGCGCATGAAAATTAAAGCGGTCCAAAAGTTAGCCGAGAAGGCACGCGTTGGCGAGCCCAAATCGATATAAGGTTTGCGCGGGAAAACGCGGGGGAGATGGCGGGAGCTGGAAACTGGTTCCGCGTTTAAAGTGCGCAAGTAGCCTCACTGCCCCACCAGTTTAGAACGAAATCCACTCTACCATTGAAGGAGGCGGCGGCGATCTGCGCCACCGGCAGTTTGGACTGGGGAGATCTCCAGCACCGGCTCCGCCAGCAACTCCGTCACCGGCTCTATCACTCTCTTTGTCATGTTTTCCAGCGGGTGTGGTTGTAACATATCTGCAGGACCGGTGAGCCGTCTCAGCCTCCATCAACCTCTGATCCCTATCATCTCTGGCTTCGGCAGAATGAGGCCTCCATCGAAGAAGACTGTAAGCACCTATAGCCATATCCCACCCCTAACGTTAGTGCTTTAGCTCGTTTGCTTAAACCTCAGGCTAATTTAGCTCATATGTATGCCACATCGAAATAATTAGGCCGAGCTGCTGAGGCTATTTGTTCAAGAAGGTGCCTTTGTAGCTGTGTTTCAGGCTTGGATCCTTTTGATGCTTAAGAGAGAGAGAGTCGTCGACACGCTAGACCCCGGGTCACATATGCACCAATATTCGAGCGTGCTAGAGAAAGGATGACAAATCTGAACTACATCTACAACAATGGCGACATAGAAGTTGTGAACATGCTTACGATGAAAAGAGCGACTTTTAACCAACTTGTGCATACATTAAGGTCAAGGCAGTTGCTCAGAGATAGCATCCGCATATGCATCGAAGAGCAAGTGGCTATGATCCTTCATGTTCTTCGGCATAACCAAAGACTCTGAGTAATTCACAACTCATGGAGGAGATCAAGTCTCTCAGTACTTCAAGGAAGTCTTGTATGCTATTGGAGAGCTCAGAGGAGAGATGATCACACCGCGATCTGCAAGCACTCCCACCAAGATCAAAGATAGTTACAACTCATTTCCATATTTCAAACTGAGCAACACAATCTTTCAGACGATTACACACTTGTATTGCACTAACGTCTAACAATTTGTTCATGTTCATGTCAGGATTGTATTGGGACCAAAATATGCTTAACATTGTTGATTTTGATATGAGGTTCACATCTGTGCTTGCTGGATGGGAAGGTTTAGCTCATGAGGCAACGGTTCTTGCTGACAGCTTGGAGAGACATGACAACATCCAAGTCACTGAGGGTAAGTTGTACCTAGTTGATACCGGATATGCTTGCCGCTCTAGATTTCTGCCCCCCGTACCATCTCAATGAGTTCTTATCAAGGTTCTACCCAAAAATGCCAAGGAGCTAATCAATCTTAGACACTCTAGCCTTAGAGTCACTATCGAGAGAGCATCCGCTACTCTGAAGAACAGATTTAAGATCCTTGATCTGAAGCCGTTCCACACCTTCTCCACCCAAGTTAAGCTAGTTCTTGCATGTTGTATTCTGCACAACTACATCATAGGTGGGGTTTGGATGAGTTCTTCGTGGAGGAGAATGTTGTGACGATGATGAGGTTGATGCTAGCCACGGTGTCGGTGCCACCAATAACGAGTCTAGGAGGAACAAGAGGCAGTAGCGGCAAGACGCTATGTGGGCTAACAAGGGCGATACCAGGATCCGAAGAAGAAGAATGAGATGTTTCATGCCATCTTCTGCTATGAACTACCCATGTTTATGTCTATAACTA